>NC_082605.1:15718447-16034541 GCF_030936135.1 Gavia stellata
TCCTTCAAAAGCACAGAGTAAGTAAAAAATTATGAGCGGGGTAATAGTTTTCATAGTGCCCAAACAAATTTCAAGGGGCAGATTTTGAAAGACAGACTTTTTTTGACCATCCTGACCCGGGGACATGCATTGGTGATAGCCAAAGAGCACAGCTTGGATAGTGGCTAATGACAGCAAAACAGGCCACAGGTTCACCCAGACAATGGAAGACTAGCATTTGTCTTTGGTAAGTAAATGGAGACCTTTCTAAGCAATTATTTAGGGCCTACTTCTGCTTTAGACTGCTGAACCTAATAGGTGCTTTTAGCACAAGGGTTGGGAGGGATCCGTTTGTCAGAGGGCAACTTGCTGGGAGAGTCAAGAGGACATTATAACATGAACCTCTAAACATAAATTCCAGCCTTTTCGTGGAAGGAAAAGTAAAACACAACAGAAGTGCAAAGGGCTAGGAAAAGGCCATATGATCCAGACTAATGCCACAGGCCTCAGTGGTTAAACTGGGCTGGCAAAAGCAAGGTACCTGCATCTAAATTTAGCTACCTAAGTGACCGGTTTGATTTTCAGAGGAGATGAATGCCTGCAGCTCCTGTCAACTTCAGGTGCCCACACTTGAAATGTTTGGCCTTTAGTCTTCAACTCAAACTAGTTGAAGGATTTAACATTTCAAAGCTAAGGGGGTTTATCCAATCCAAAGTGCTGTAAAACTGCAGTTCCTAGGCACTGGAGATATGACACATGGGCAACTCAAAAGGCAAAGCAGACTAAGAAAGATGATTATTGCCCAAAATGCATACACTTGAAAGACAAGCTAATGAGTTCCTAAATGACATAATTTAATCCCAAGGCTTCTCAAATACAATGCTGGAGTTTTCCCTTCCTCAGTCATTACAGAGTGCTTAAGGAAATTTTAACTGTACTTCTCCTGCCATTTGAAATACAGAAAAAATGTACCTCTCAGTTTAGTTCCCCCCTGAGCTGCATAATAGATCAAATTAGCGAACAACAACCCTGCACCACAGCTAGGCAGGAAAGCAAGCCAAAGGGATCCTGCCCTCCCAATGAGCACAAGACACAACATTTTCACAGGGATCCAACGCCCATCAACCCTTGAAAGCAGCCTGCAAAAGAGCATTCCTAAGGGCCACGACAGGCTTAGAGACACCTTGCAGAGAAGGGGACACCTCTAGAGAAGGGATACTGGTGTGGACGATCCTACACAGTATTAGGTCCTCAAGGTGCTCACACAAGGGATTAGCAAGTTTTCAAGAAAGCCTTGTAAGCCATTTGGCATACAGTTCAACAGCTGCAGTGCAGACTGTGGGGTTTTTGTCATGGGGCTGTTCCTAGGAGCCTCTGCCTACCAGGATCCCCACTGGCTTGTGCACTAGCTTTACCTTGGAGAATTAAACTTCCATTGGTCTATGATGATAACCAATACAGTATAGATGCTTAATTATAGGTTAAAATACTTATTCAAAAGCAAGAACAGTGAAAATATTGTTTTAAGAAAGGAGTGATAGCATGCAAAGCTCAAGAGAGAGTTCTAGCAGCAGATTGAGGTTAAGTGAGGTTTTATGTGAGGTGATATGGCCCTTGCTCTATCTGGCAGAGACATTTGAGAAAGCACAGCAAATTATGCATAAGACTATTACAAGAAAAAGGTTAAGGATAAACCCGTGGATAAGGTAATCAAACACCACTTTACAGAACGGAGCCTATCCTTTTCTCTGCCACAATTTTATACTGCTAGGAAAGTCACCTCAGCCAGAACATCTCAGTTGGTCACCTTCTGGGCATCCACATGAAACTTGCTGGCCTGGACTGCAGAAATCCGGAGCAATGACAAGTATAACTGTAGTCTCTAAGAGGCATGAGCTGAATGTGTCATTTAAGTTGCTAAGTATGCAAAAGAAATCAAGCTCTAAAGCTAAGTTGTCAGCCAAAGAGAATGAGCATTACTTAAAATATATGTATTAATGCTTCAGAGACTTTCAGATACTCTGCTGAGAGGCTCTGTACAAAAGCTCAGAGGACATTAATAACCTTGTATTCAGAGCAGAGTTTGGATGGCATCTAAGAACTGGAACTGCACACTGAACGATGCAGATAAAAATAAACACTTGATCTTGTCCACCCTGTGAACAGAATAAAGTAGCAGCTTATGATTGAGTCTTTAAGACTGTATCACATTCATGTTCCAAATTAAAGCTACACAGGCACTCTTAATTCTGCCTTTTCCTAATCCTTCAGAGTTTAATTTTACAGCTCTAACTTTCTTTAAACGTAGAACTTTTTGCACAGCAGTAATCGTTTACCCATCTCTGGCTAGAATTATTTACATCCAGTATACTAGCACAGTAAATTCTAATAAAATGATCCCATGAATCATAACATAGCATTACATTTAATTGCTATATTCATTAAATAACAACATTGGAATTTTTTGTAAAATCAGAAATTTTGAGGTGCTATCAAGTAAGATTAAACTAATGAGATAAGATTTAACTGAATATGTAACTTGTATAAAATAAAATTTTATGCTGTGCTCGATTCTAGCTCAATTTTAATTTGATTTAGGACACCAACATCAAACTCTCAGCTTTCAGATTTGTTTCAGTTAATTTCATGCTAGCTTTAAGAAGTTGAGTCTAATAATGATTGCATTGATAGCATATTGCTTTCTTTTTCCTATTACAGGTTATGTTTTCTGAGCAACACCATTACCATTACACAGAAAATGCAAGAGGTGGGCAGGATTTGTTTAGGTGCAAAGGGGGTCTTTTTACACTATGGTAATGGAGAGCTTATATTTAGAGAGTGTAAGATTAACTTTGTGGGGATGTTTCTGAGGCATGTAATTGCAGGTCTCTCCTAAGCACAAAGCTGCTATAGGATGGAGGGTCCTATGGCAACAGCAAGAGTACAGACAAGGTGGCTGCTCATGCACGTTTGTACAAAACAATCTCTATGTTTCTTACCTCTGTTAAATAGTGCTAACAAACACGTGCAGTAAGTTGGAAAGGGGAACTCCTTTAACAAACACAGGAGACCATCGCAGGATACAGACAGCAGAACAGGGAACTACCATCAAATTCCTAAGCAGCCACTCAGAGACAGGACTAAATGTCACCACTGAGATACCCCAGGAGCCCCACCAGGCAGGCTGCAGAATTAAATGTCTTGGAAACATTCACATGGGCATTGGAGGATAGAAAGGTTTTCTTTCCTGGAGGTAGTCTTTCTTTTGGTGACTGGCTTGCAAAATTATAGAGCAGAAACACCTGGGCATCTGATGAAGAGAAACATCTCTCCTTTGCACCAGGTCCTACCTTCCACAAGTATAAAAGCAACCTAGAAGCCTAATGTTAGTGCCAACTATGAAGATTTCGTATGCTTTTCTGTGAGAAATGCTGTGGTACCTTTGAGCACCATCTACTTAACAATTAACCATAAATTATTTATGTGTACAGTGAGTCTCACAAGCACCACAGCTTCCACACACAGCAAACAGTTGCAAGCATCCATTTCAACGACTCTGACATGCTTTTGCTTCTGTTTTGTGAGAGAAGGTTCTACAGATGTCCAACTTTCATGTACAACTGAAAAACAAAAGGATGCAGAGACTGGCAACAGTCACACAAATAGAACAAATACCTGGAAATGCCAGAGAGAACACAGAAGTAGGGTGTTTTCATTATCTACGGGGTATTAAAAGCCAGCTGCTGAGATTAGACTTGAGTTAAATGGGGAAAAAGTGTAACTGAGTAACATTGGACCATGTAAGCAGCACGAAAATCCGCAGTGTAACTTGAGCAGCCCATTTGGGCAAGATACAGAAAACCAGGGGGTCTTTTGAAAAGGGAATTGTAATAAGTCAAGTGTGAAGCAATCTTTGACTGAATCACTTTTGTAGTTGCAGGCAGAGCCACTTGATGGAGGACTTCAGAAGCATTAAGCAAATCTTATCTCTGAGTCTGAAGAACCAAGCAGGCATCAAACAGCAACAAAAAGTCACAACTGAAAATGCTCTCAAGATCATCACCAGCACAGTGGGGGCAGAACAGCATCATAAAGAGAAACAAATAGACCGTTTGGTAGCTGAAGTAAAAGCTGTATAGTTTGTTTTATGCCAACTTAGATTTTGTAATTCATGTCAGAAAAAGTATCTGGCTTATAGTAATGCCAAGCAATTGAAAGCAAGCTCAAGGACATGTTCCTACTAAACCTCACTTGTTTACACACTCCTTGCAGGCATAGACTGAACAACGGCATACACAGTTGCGCCTACCAACTTCATAATTCACTGAATTTTCAAAAAGATACACTTCTTCATTTCAGCACTTCCTGGGCTTTTCCATAGTGTTTGAATTGCATACTCAAACACAGACTTTTGTAAGTTCAGTAGATCCATCCGCACTTCTTAAGGACCATTACCCTGTGCTCTCCTCTTTTGATCCAACTATGCCATTCTTAAAAAGAAAGAAACAAACAAAACCTTAATAATTTTCAATTTTCATGCTTTTGTGTATCTTCAAAATATAAATATAAAATCTGAACAAATCCAAAGACCCTAATACTGTTTCTTCAATGTTAGGATTCCTGCATTCCTGCCATATTACCGACAGACAGGTGGAGGGTGGTGGAGGAAATCTGAGCACTGATTATGGTTTTCTCTCTAGCCTAATATATGTAGCAACATAAGACCACATTAACACACACTTTAATCACTATACTCTATAGCCACTTACAGAAAAAGAAGCCTATGAAAATAGTCCCAGTTCAAAAGGGGGAAAATACCTCCCACCAGCCATAAAAGTGACAGATCAGAGCCTCTCTCCCTGGAAAACCCCTCATCCTCCCGCTATAGTTCTATCTACAGTCTTTTGAAGACAGTCAGGAACTCACTGCTTGCATGCCCGACAGGCGGGATGCAGGCCAGCACAGATTCAAGCACCATGACAACATTCACAAGGTACATGGCCCAAGCTTGCTGGGTTTATTAGCCTGTGTTCACCATCATGCTAGCACAGTCCCAGGGCTTTTGGACAAGTGCTGCCTTGCATCCCCCTGACCTGCACCTCAGGCAGAGCTCACTTGCAACTGTCTTAAAGAACGGGTAGCCAAAGGCCTTACTTTAGCATCTATGATTGTGACTTACAGCTGTTTATTTGCCAGAATACCTTTCACAAATGGCTAAGGAAAAAATCAGACAAATCATTACATACCCTTACTGGGGCTTCCTGCTTTAGAAGCTTTAAACAGGCCTTTTTTGCCCTTAGCAAACTTTTCTATCAACTGCGCTTTGGTACACCAACATTATTCAAGCATGGATCTGGTTCAAATGTTACAGAAAACCACTGGATATCGTATCAGAGCTTTGCATCAGACACCGTAACACGAATGTCTTTTGGTTTTGAACAAAAAAATCATATATTAATATTCTGAAAAGAGTGAATACAAAGGGCCTGTAAAAACATGATCCACCTAATATCTAACGAGATACAGTATTTGCGAGTAAGTTGTCCCAGCTCTTTTTTTCATTAACCCTGCATATTTTGTTGGAAGAAATAGTTCCTAATAAAATGGAAACTCTTTTTCCATTTATGCAGAACTCATCCTACTATGTGAAGCCCCTCTGGAGAATAGTATGTGGAGAACACAGACAATAAAATTGTTTGTTTGGCAGACTCTCTGACATACAGGGGTATCTTCTCATAGAAGAGATGCATATGCTTCTGATAAGAGTATACAGTAGGTCATATTGATACTGAAAGTTTGATAACTCCCCCAGTACAGAGCTGTCACTTAGGTGCTCCATACAACAGTGACTTGTTTATGTCTGATATACAGTAATTTACTTCTGTGAGACAATTCAATAGAGGTAATGGCCAGAAGATTCTCTTACCATTGGTTACACCAATTTTACTGCTTGAGAAGAAGCTATTAGCTAATGACAAGAATTTCCTTTGTAATCTTCCCTTCATCTTTGGGGAAAAAAATTAATCACATTCCAAGTACTTCAGCGTTGCTCAGTTCATTATTTCTGGTTGCAATTATTCTGTGTTTTGCTTAGGTTTCTAAGAAAGCCAGTATACATGCTTTAGTTGGTATAAGAAATAAACCATTAAACAACAACAAAAAATGTTTATCTTAACTCTTGCATGGAGTTAACATTTCTCCTCTTGTCTGAATTCTGGATAAGAATGTCATCTTGTTTGCTCTCTATTGCCATGGTTATGTCTGTGCAGGTCATGAAGGGCTGTACTTGCATAATCTACATCGAAGTAGCAGGAATGCTTAACCTGTTTTGTGTAATATGAAAACGTTACCAACATTTACAGCACTCCTGTGCATTTTTTGTACTGCTAACCTCACTGGGGGCATTTCACATTCTTTCACGGATACCTTTATGGTGGTGGAGTTCTGTCTCATTGACATTCAGTTTTGACTATTCTTTCAGTTTATACATAGCAATAAATCGAAGAGAATTGTTTATTTAAAGGAGACCAACCTGCTGTTCATCCAGGCCACTCTAAAACTGAATAGTACCTAACTCTACAATAGGACAATTTGTAGAATAAAGCAGCACTCAGTGTTACTGTGATAGGGTGGAATCCAGACCTTTACACTGCAGTTTTATAATGTGACTATTTATGATCAATCCAAGCAAAATGAAAATGTAAGTGCTTCATTTTCTACAAAGTAAAAACAGCTTCATCACAATCACTGCTCAAGTAATTTGCCACTTGGTACATTCCATTCAGGTGTAGGTAGAAAGAACAAAATTACTCAGTCAAAGGTGGCAGTATTCAGTGCAGATAAAAAAATTCTGTAAAAGTAAAGGAGGAAGATAATTACAATCTTTCCAGCACAGAACCATTCTAATGTGTATAGAACAGCTTTACCTAGTCTCAGTCCACATATATTTTAATTTAAATACAGTCCTTTGCTAATTCTACCACTCTCTAAAGTTTACTGCAGGGAGCATGAAAAAGATGGTCTTTATGAACAGATGGTCTTTTCAAGGAAATGTAGTTACACTTAAATACAGACAAATGTACTGCAGACTAATGGTCCTGTTAGAATGCAAGTTCTGAAAAGGGAAAATATGGGAACACATAATATGCTAGCCCTTAATTATGGAGAGTTTTTTCCCCTTCTGAAGACAAACTAATCACTAATGAAGCTTAATTAGCAGTAAACAGGTACCAGTGTACAGTCATTCATGTACAAACAGATGTCTATTGATTGCATTTGACTGAATACAAATGTGAGTAACTGTTGTTTAGCTATTATTAGCACAGGGTGGGAAATTGTAACACAACTGCTACCTGCTCTATGACAAGTGAACAAATTCAGTCTGTCATGCACAGCTGCATTCTTACTCTAAAGGATCGGCTTGCATCTGAACACTTGGTAGTAACCTCTGAGTGTCCAGCATGCTATCCAATGAGCCTAGTTATATTTGAGAGCAAAGGTGGAGAGATTTTACCAAACTGCAGTCCAAATGAGCAATATGCTTTTTTTTTTACCTTCCGAGCCAGCTCCTGATATTTGCTGTTTTCCGCATTTTTGCAGAGATCCTGCAATTTTCTGCATGCTGCCAGGGACAGCTGTAATGCTGAGTGCAACCAAGGACCAACTGGGACATAAAGTCTGTTTTGTTTTGGTTTTTTAAGGAGCCTCTCTTCTCTCTTTCATGTTTAACAGGGTTCGTTTATCAAGTCCATCAGACCTAAACCTGTGAAAGGCCAGCTCAACTTGAGGAGGCCAGATGACTTTCACAGGAGTAGAATATTTGGGGAGTAAACACTGTCAGCTGGGGAACACAATCATGCTAGGGCAAAGATACAAAGAAACCTTGAAATTGAGAAGAAATCCTAACCTTTAAGCTATATTGCTTTTTGCGTGCATGTGTGTTTGTTTTCTTTGAAAGACTCCTTGAGCTCACTACCAGAAGTTTAGGGCAATGCTTTTCAATCCTCAGCAGCCAGAATCCACTTTCAAGTCTACAAATACAATAAAATTAAATTATGGAAGATAAAGGCCCTCTGAATTCTTATTTCTACTGACAGTTTCCTGATAGGTATAATGTTTTTTTGAAAAACATTTGAGCCAAAGTTGTACTCTTTTTCTTTTTTACTCTCTAAGGAGAATAGTGAACCTTTCACCTTCCAGGGATAAGCCCTATGGTCTTCCCTATGGGTCTGTGGAAAAGAGCAAAATTATGTGAGTACTAACAACAGCCAAGATCATTCCCCTGCTGTGTTTGCAATAGTAGCAGCAGCACAAACAAAATTCTGCGCTCGGCGGTGCTGCCTGCTGCAGGACTCTAATTTCTAGAGATGAAAAGTAAGCACAGCTTGGAGCTGCACCACCTACCCAGGAAACCCAGCTCTCCGATTGCAATGGCACAGATACACCAAGGTCTAACTGAGGGCAACAAGAGTCTTTCTGACGTGAAGAGGAAGGGTACATATCAAGAGCTATTCCCACTCCTACGGTTATCCAGTGTCCTCTGTTAGGAGGCTCTCAGTCACCAGGAGACACTTGAAGAGAAGTCAGTACTGCAGAGGTCCACATGACAGATCTTAGTGACTTATGTTCGTCTTCTCTAATTGGTTTTTCAAAGTGAAAGAGGCAGTGAATCTGGAAAGGATGACAAGACGTGCAGTGTATAGCACTGAACCAGGACTTTGGGGTATCAGTTTATTTCAACTTCTGCCTCACGCTCCATCTTTAAATTTCAGCATGTCACCTCTCTCCCAGTGTCCCTCCATAAAGCAAGATAACAATGCCTCTTTTGTCTGTTTAAGCTCAATTCTAACACTAAATATAGTTAGGTATTTCATAAAAGTACTTCCCGATATAGGAGTGGAGCATCCAAAAGAATTGAGCCTGTGTCTGTACAGCACATACAGTGATTTCAAATGCTGCTGCAATATTAATATAATAATATTAATCATTTATTTAATAATAAAGCCAGTTGTATTTGAAGATGCTAACAGAAATTTTAATAACGATCAGGTTTCCACTTATTACTTTTTCTAGTACTATAACGGAGAGTGCAACATTCATTTTAAAGTCACTTAGTGATGAAGATTGAAAAAAAAATCAGTGATTAATATACTGAGTAAAGAAATGAACACTATAAGGCATATAGTGACAGATAATGTCACAGCTGAGAGGAAGCATCTCCCAAAGTTAAATATTCTGTCATATCACTGTATCTTATTTCTGTTTCTCCCCTTTTTTGGAGTAAAGAGACTCAGCTAAAGAACAGCAATACTACATTCTCTTCAAAATCAGATGAGTGAATATGCTCGAAATTGTCTTCTCTTCCCTTGGGCAACAAGGATGATATGGCTAACCTTAAACTGGGATTTGGCAAAATAAAACATGAAAACTGTAACTAAAGGAATGCCAAATCTATTAAGATGAAGACAAAAGAACTGTAACATGTATTATAAAATAGGGAGGTTTATTTGATGCCAGTTGAAATATTCATTCTATCCTTTTTGCTGTGGCCGGTATTTCAACTGCAGCCCTAAGTGACTGGCCCAAAATTTGGTCTTGCCTCTTGGGTACAGCAGTGAAAATCCAGAATAAATCCATTAAAGCAACAGAATTAGTCAGGATTTACTCTGGTGTTATTCAGAGTACATTGAGGCCAGTTGTTCCTTTCTCTTAACTTCAGGGTTTAGTTTTAAAGAAGGCAGAAAGGACTTCTCACACCAGAGGTCTATGTTCACACCATGGATGTTCTGAATGCCCAACAATCTTATTTCTCTCCCTCAAAAACAACTTGATTCCGACAAATCGGCACAAGAACATGCAGATACCACATCAGAGTTCCTATCTTGAAAAGAAGCGGTGAACCAGTGTCTCATTTACAGTCATTTGGGACTCTGCTATTGATTTCACACAGCAGTCAGCTTCTCTAAAGTATGAGTCAGGTGTGTTAGGCAGACACAAGTGTATCCAGTCTCCTGTTTCTGTTCTCCTCCCTCATTTATTTGTTTCACCCTACTGATGTGTCAAAATGTTTACAGAAGAGTTAAATTTTAACATCTCTATCCATTTGATGGCTTTTGACTACAAACTTTAGGAAGGAAGAAATAAACCTCTTTAAAATGGTAAACTGCATGCTTGTCTACCATCCAGGGTGGTTTCTGGTCTATACCTCAAGGAACCTCCAAAACACAAATAACATTACCGCATTGCTGAGCATGTCCTTCATGTCTTTCCACCTTGTTTCAACTAAAAACATGGAAGTTCCTTCATGCAATAATGATCTTTTTGTTTGCAACACAAATATGCTCAGTAACAGCAAATAATTGAATTTTCCAAGGAAAGAATTATTTTGAAAAATCTATTTTAAATATTTCTTCCTGATGTAGTTCTAAGTAATCCCCATGCTTACTATAACTAAGAAAAGTTTTGTGAAAATATATATCTGTCTTGGCTTTATTTGTGTAGATAGCAATACCTTGAGCACATAATCCTTCACTCTCTACTTCTGTGGCTGATCAGATATGAAATTTTCACTTGGCTCATCAGCCATAGTGGAGGAGGAAAATAGTGAAATACTGACTTCCCTGAAGCATTCAAATGGGTCTTTGGCAGTATTTCTGTGGAGACAAGAATGAACTCTGTGGCAGCTTTTAAGGAAATAATCAGTACTGAACTAATTCAGTTTGTGAAGTTACTGCTGGAAGTTTGATTGCAGAAGTCAGCCAAGTGGACATAGGCTGATGATAAACACTTGAAAAAAACAAACTTATTTTATAAAAACTAAATATATCACACAATATCAATGCTTTGACAGCTATCCTATCAGTAACTTAATTTTTCTCACTTCATTTGGAAGTGAACACATAGAAAGTTGGCTATGTCTTTAGAGTTTTCTTATTTCTAGCTTAAGAAACAGTACAGAACAAATAGATTAGATATTATTTAAGAGTCTCTAGTAACTATCCATACTTCTTGCCTCAGATTTGACTTTGATTCACAAATACCATCATTTGCACTGTTTCTGAAATAGGTGACAGGTAGTAGTCTTGCACAGTTTTAGGTTTACAGATTCAAGACACATTTGTAACTGATTCTGTAGCACAGCCACAGATCAAAGCAATGATTAAAATCTAAGTTCTGGTGGGAGTTCAATCACTTCAAAGCCTGTACACATAGCCATGCACAGTTTTAAGCAGTGTGTGGCTGGGATCTGAAGTCCCAGAGGGAAATGAGGCAGTCTTTCTGTGGAAGCAGATAGCACTCACAATACTCAAAGGTTTAAATCTCGACTACCGTCAAACCCTCCTGGATGGTGGGGAGTCCTTTTGTGTTTATCTCAAGAAGAGTAGCATTTTTTATTTTTTCACTCTTACTAAGATAGTAACAACAGAATTTCCATGTATGAAATTAAATGCACTGCTGTTACCACACAAATGCAGCGTGAAGAGCAATCTTTGCAGCAATTGCATACAGACATCTGCTCCATAAATTAAAAAAAAGTTATTTTGAAATAATAATTTTCTACTGCAATGCTCAGGAATGTTCCCATTGTATTCCTTTGTTGTCTCATTCAATAATATCTCCACACATAAATGGTACTAACACAATCAGTTTACCTCTGCTATTATTTATTATTCATGTTGTGGGAGCACATAGAAACCCCAGCCATGGGGCCTTGATCTTATTTGTACTTGCTGAACAAATACATCCTAAGAGACAAGTCGCTGTCCTGAAGAAACATTTTATTTACAGCCTAAACAGACAAGACAGACAAAGGATGGGAGAGGAAATAACAAGGTGACATGGCTTGCCCACAGTCACACTGCTAACCACTGAGTTATTGAGAACAAGTAGCAAGCCACTGTCAAGTCCAAGAATAGAAATCTGGTCAATGGGATTGCTGCAAGGAGCCGAACTCCCCAGCCTCGCCCCTGGAGTACAGAGTGCTTTGACTACAGTCACCCTTTTATAGATGCTGCCCTGAATTATCTTATACGGCAGTTGTACAATCCATCACATCTCAAATGCTTTTGCACTGAAACCTCGAGGAGAAGCTACTAGGTTTTAGGGGTTGCATGGAGTATATGCTGCCATAGTTGAGGATCAGCAGCACAGGTTTGCCCTGTGAGATGCCCAGCTCCTCCAGCTTTCATACATCTCATGTGATGCACATCAAATTTCTTGGGATCCCTCACAGAGTAACTACGCTGCAAGTTTGCCTGGACAGGGCCAAAAATACATTTATTTATTCATGCCTGTCTCAGTGGCATAAGGAGCAATTACTGCTTAAGGAGATTGAATGGGGAAGTCTGCAGTGATTAAAGAACATAGCATAGAGAACAGCTCGATCACCTTCACCGCTCCTGAAAGACTCAAGCTCATTAGGCTCATCTGTTCATGCAGAACAATGTTAATTCACCCTAAAAAGGATGGCAGGAGAGGTGAAAGGTTGCTACATGTCCCCAGAGTTTACATATGGCACTGATAAGCTCCAAGAGATAAAAAAAACAACTGGAAATGAGTGGGAGAGGCCCTTGGATCACAATGTGGCTGGAGGTGAAACATCTGTCACATCCAGCTTTCTACAGAACCAGAAAGACTCATTTATTACCCAACTCTCCACCCAGAGATTTATATGCATAGTAAAATCTAAATAGGTGAATGATGTAAAACTTAATAGTTACAGCCAAAAAGGTAGAGAAACTTAGGAAACCCTCACCAAAACCATAAGACTGAAGTGCTGACTCCTGGTCATCCCAGATTAGATCCCAGGCCTCTGTTCTGTATAAGCAGACAGGTTGGCACCAACCTCCTGGGCAAATTGCAACTGAAGTAACAGTGTCCTGCCTAATTTGCACCCCACTCCCCCGCCTTTTAACTAGCCATCAGATTTTTCTTATCACATTTTCACATGCTGTTTTTAAATGATAGCACTGTATTTTTCCAAAGATGTGGCTCTGTTTTCTGACAGATGGAATCATTTTTATATATTGTTTCACCTGCCTCACTGGGGAGCTCTGCAGCATAATTAAAACACAGGACAGATGAAGAGGTTTACAGCACAACTACATCACTGCAACATAGCGTTCACCTGAGCATCACTTATCTCTTCCTGTTTCCCAAGGATGCAGCAGACAGTGCAATGCTTGCTGGATGCCAGACTATTTGACTCCTCCTGGTAAGTGACTGGAGGGCAAAACAAATGCAGTAATTCTGCCCCATAGTTGCTTGGCACCAGCTCAGCATCTAGACCTCTGTTAGCCATTCCTAACCTAAAATATTACCTATATCAGAAAAATCTGTTCTATGAGAAGGCAGATGAATCAGGTAATGGGACCTCACAATGTTAGGCAGGGGATAGAGAAGAAACAAATTCAGACATGCCACTAGCAGTGTATTAACATGTGCTACACTAGCTGATCACACCCTGTCCACAGTATTAGTGTGGGGGTAAAATTCAGAAGTCAAACAGAAAAAAACCCCAACCAACAAACAAACCAAACAACCCATACAAAGCTGTTTGGCTGTTCTGGTGCAACTTTGACCCTACTATTGCTTATCTATTAGTGCTGGGATTTTCAGTGATACCTCCCAATGAGATTTGTGCATCTAAAAATCTCAATCTTCTTCAAAATCCCAACCTGAAGGTTATCTATAACCTTAGTATTAAGAGCTCTAACAGTAAACATAAAAAAACTCCAACCAAACCAAACCAACCAAACCCAAAACCCCAAAACCCACAATCCCAAACCAAAAACTGTTTTGAAATAGCTACAGTGATAACTTTCTTACCCTCTAGAGATTAAACCAACATTGAAAAGCAGTAAGGAAAGTATCCAGAGGGATGGTTATTGCATTATTACCTACAATAGGGCTTCATCCTGATGTGCATGAGATTAGCCATTATTGGTCAGAAATTGCTAGACTAAAAAAAGAAAAATAACCACTGGTGTGAGCCAACCTGGCTGCACATATTACCACACTGCTCCTATATTATTTCTTAGTGATCTTTTCTCAGTTTCTGTCTTTAGTCACTCGTCGGGCATGCTGTGCACGGGATGAAGAAGCAGGAAGAAACACCAGCAAGTTTCTGGATTAAGAATTACCTTCTGAAGTTACTATGTTAAATTCAGCCTTGCTGCTGCTAAAGGTGTAAGTTCCCAAGGGTACCACCAGCTGTAAACGGCAGAGAAAGAAGACTCTGTCCCAGGATCTTAGGGTACAATCCATAAACATGACAGAACTCTCCATCTCTGATATTTTTTATGCATATAGAATATAGCCCAACATTTTCATGTGGGCTTCTGTTTTCTGATGCTGTTTAATTTTCTTCACTTTTGCACAAAGACAACAAAAAACATACACAATGTTAAACTGATGTATGAATCTATGGACAAATGTCTAGGGAATTTTGGGGTGAAGACTTCACCTCATTCCCACAGCACTGACAAAGCAGCTTCACAGCACAAGAAAGATAGACGTAGTCTGGCATTTTTTTGCTGAACAAAGGAAACAACAGAAAATTTTTAGCATTTTAATTTTTTAAACTACCTTAGAATGGAAATTAAGTATAAAGACTTGCATGAAGTCAGCAAATCACCAGAAACTAGATACTTGTATAAAGCACGTGTAAAATGAGTGGTTCAAATGGATGCAAGGAGATGACATTAACTTAAAAATCTATAAAGTAAAAAACCAGTAGAACACAGATGAACCACGAAGGCCTTGCAGACAGATGTTGTTATTGAGGTCAAAAATCACTTTATCTTGGCATGCACTGTTCAATAGTGTGAACTATCTGCAAGATCAGCAAAACCAGAAAAAGTTATTGATTACTCTATCATTAAAAATCAGTTGATGTGAAGTCCTCTGCGAATAGGCAGCACTTAGGACCAGAGATATACTCATTGCTGATCTTTTTAGTGACAAGATGAAACAATAAATTGACTACTCAGACAAATCTCTCTTCTCACATTTGCCATGGAAATATCAGTGTTCTGGAAAAAATATCAAGGAATACCCTTTGTTAGACAACCTACAGCGTATCATTAATTTTACTGGACTTTCAAACTTCAGTATTGGTAATGTGAAAATAAAAATACCTGTAGAGAAAAGTTCTGACATATTATTATAACAAAGGGGCAATGTTAAAAAAATAATAAAAAATAAAATATAGAAAACCTCTTTGCAAGGCAATATCCAGAGGAAGCAGAGTGAAAGACTGGATTATTTCTGTGTGTTAGCAAATTAAGTTAGTTCTGTTGTCAAGTAAGTTTTTTGCTACGATTTTATTTTTAAATAATTCATGCTCTTTTTTGCTCCTTCTTTTACTAACAGGCTTATGTTTCCTGTTTTTATGTTTAGCAAAACAAAAAGCATATTTTCTTCTGTAAAGCTAAAAACATTCTGGTGTGGTTGGTTTTCTGACATGCATCTTGACAGTTTCTCTACAAAAAGCCTTTAAGACACTATGGGAGAAATGCAACATTCAGGGACACATTCCTGTTTAGCTATCTGCAAAAATCAGATCTCAGCAAACCTACAGAGCAACAGGATATCTAACAAGACCTTCTGGCCACAAACACAGTTTATTGTTACATAAATATGATAATGTGAAGAGTTCTTGGACGAGGAAGCATGACCCTTGTATTTCTATCCATCTTTTCCTAATAAAATATCCTTCCTAGTCTATGTGGCTCTCCTTGAAATCTTGCCCTTCTTTTGCTAGTATAAGGCAGCCTTCTCCTGGGTCACTTTCTACTTTTTGATCTTTCTCCTAGTACAGCTTTAGAAAATCTTTCATTCTCCTTGTCATTTCTTCGTCACGGCTCTGTTGGAACCATGGCTCCTTCCCTCTTCCTGGTAATCCTGCACATGCAGACCAGCTGTTACCCGCTCTCGCAGAGGACACACAGGTATATACATTCCTGCACCAGACCATGACTGCTGCCTGTCATCTTGGATCGGGGCATTGTCCTAGACCATGGCAAATTTAATCTGCTCCACTTACACCTATCCCCAAAGGCCTGTAAAGATCTTCCCTTAGCCTGTTTCTTTGCCCATCCTACCTCTTTCTTTGCATCCCTGCATTATCTTACTGTCTCTTCTTGATTTCACCAAACATTAAAGTTTTTCCTTTCAAGAGAGAGATCTACCTTCATCACAGGCTGCACTTCCCTATCACAGTCCCTTCTGCTGTCAAATACTTTATTTTAAGAAAAGACGACATTTGTTTAATTGCAAGCATGATTATAAGACTTCTGATACGACAGAGGTAATGCCTGGTAATAATGTTGTTTTGCTTTTTAAGTAAACCAAAAGGATGTACTTATGCTTTTTAGTAAAAAATTAATTCCTGCCAACATTTTCAAACAGGCAAAATTACATAAGCTAGGCATATAGAAATCTCTGATAGGCAGAAGATTAAATATCATCAATCTTCATCCACTGAATTTGTATTATGGAATATATTTATTCTGTGCTTAGAGGATAACTGTGCATTACTTCTTTTTACATACGAGAGATATTCATTCCTCATTCTTGTTACACAGTATAACTTAGTGGGAGATACCACGCATTTCCTTTAAGAGCAGAATTTAACCCCAGATTTTTCCCTCTAAAACTACAGTGTGGCATTTATACTTTTTTATTCTAAAAGTATAGTAATCCACTGCTCTCTACCAGTTGAGGAGGCAATCTGTTGCAGCCAGTCCTCTGTTAAACTTGCCGGATGGTAACAAAGCCATCACCTGGGAGCAGCCGCAATGTAAAGCAAAACCACTCATCTCTTTCCACTCAGCTGTTGCGTAGAAAAAAAACCCAGGTAGCACTGAACTGGTACCGCATGATGCCATACTTATCAAATATAATTTTAACATTTATCACTGAATTTTGTGGTGTAAAGCCTGATAATCTCCTGTCAACCAAGCTCTCTCACTACTACATTGTGCAGGAGGCTGCATAGCAGCCAAATCTCAGCAGATGAAACTGTACGTAGTTGCACGGAAAAAACTGCATGCCTTAAATGAAAAGCTATTAAGTGATTTTCAAGAGATATAAGACAAACAGAACAAGCAATGTGTTGTGATGAGAATTCTCCTTTTGATCAAATAGCTTCCTCTTTTTATCTGAGATATGGCAAACAGGCAGCTCTGACTTCTATCACCTTGAACGCTTTTGGGCCTACAGGAGAAGATGAGGAGCATCAGTTAGGCATTGCAGCCCATACCATGCCTCACCTAAATCATTTTTACAGAGGTGAGCGCATGCAAATCCAACAGAGATTTTGCCTTGCAGTATGTGTTGGGCTGTGGACTGTAAACAGTAGCTTAATTGAATTTTGCTGTGAGTATGTGCAAGCACTTTCAGCATACCCCTTGCTTGGGGTACTAAGCTTAAGCATCACTAAATTGACATAAATGCAATTGACTTCAAATAGCAAGCTCAAGCATTAGACCTAGAACAAAATTCTTAGACATCTTGTCCGGACACCTACCCTTCCAGGACTGCTCCCTGTGATATGTGCTGAAACGCTGTTTTACCTACTCCTGTTGTACCTTTTTGCACTCTTCTATAACACCACTGATTACCACCTTGTTAACATTCAAACAAAACAATATCCAAGGCCAATATTTAGTGCATTAGCAGCACCCTGTCCCAAGACGCAAACCTGTTTGGAGACATTTGTAAACGTAAGCCTTGAATTCAGGTTTTAATTAACAAAGAAAGCTTAATGTGCAATTTTTTCATCCATCTGGCACTAAAATTGCTGAGTTGCTTCTGTTGCATTTTCAGGAAGAGTTTGGGGCTATTAGAAGAAAATTACAGTATATTTCTCTCTCTGTGGTCCACTTGCCTATTTCAAAGGCAAAGGGTGTTCGGAGTTGAGAAAAAAAGTTAGAGAAGGTATTAACTATACTCATATTTTTATGCATTCTTTCTACTGGCAGTAGAAAGGCCTTCTATTTGCCTTTTCATATGTTTTCACTGTTCCATATCAGCTCTCTGCATTTTCCCTCCATCAAATCTTAACACACAAAGAAAGAAAGAAAAAAAAAAAAGCTGCAATTAATGCATTGTCCATGGTTTGAACAAGGCCAAACTTCACTGTTCCAATTTAAAGACCCTGTTGTGGTGAGATGACTTAAAAGTGGAATATTTTTTTATTGCAATCTAGCACTTATTCTCCTCAGTGATTCCTTTATGCTCTTGGGTGTATCTTCAGGGACTGTATATTGAGTTTTTAAATGAAACTCTCTGAGTCTTTTCCTTCCGATACTTTCATACTTTTCGCTGAAATGTTTGTGAGCTCTGCAGAGTCTTCTATAGTACTCCTCTAGCCATATTCCACCTTGCCTGTTACAACTTTACGAAGTACCACATTATAAAGAAATTCAAAGAAACTAGAAACAACTTTGTTTCTAACTAAAAACCAGAGAGGGGAGAACATATAAGGAGCATGTTAGGAACTGCTCTTTTTCTGACTTAGTTTTGTTAGATATCCCGGTGGAAATATAACATGGAACATATGTTCATAAATAAGTGAACATCTGATTAATTCTGTTTCTATGTTTTTAATTGATCCATTTATCAATGCATACTGCAAAATTACCATATCTAGGTTGCACTGGAAAGCCCACATGAAACCCTAGAATATGCAGTGGAAGAGGCTTTGGGGAATTTTTAGCACAAGGTAAGCTTTAACTAAGTTCATTTTCCCCCCCATTCTGAAAGGCATCCAGCACACCCCACCTTAACAACGGCTCCCTCCGTACCAGAAGTACCACCACCCACCCAAGCCAGCCAGGTCATTCATCGGGGCCAATCTCTCTCGTTGTGGGACTGGCAACTGCCAGATGCCGCAGCAAAAGCTGAATATCTCTTAACAGTACATCTAATTATCCATATTATCTGGGGGAGGAAAAGATATTTCTTTATATCTCCACATGGCAATCAATAGGCGCAGAGCTTGGAGATAACAATCTTTGATTTAACTATAATTCATAACTTCTCTAGTGCCACCATAGATGTTATTCTTCAAACAGGAGCTAACAAACACTAGATACAAACTTCTAAGTTCATTACTGCAGACACTGACAATAACATCAGTGTTTTCCTTCCCTGGGAACAAAGGGCGTGTCTATACATCTATCATTGCAGTCTATCAAATGCTGAGTGTTAATTGTCTTCCTTCCACAGCTATTTACTGCAGGACCAAATAGCTTCTTCTGCAAGAAGAATCAGAGAAAGATGCAAAACACAGAGTTTCAGCTCAAGGAGGTTTTTTCCTAGATAAGTTTTCTTTCATTAAAATTCCTGTGCAAAGGAACAAACCTGCAAAGCTATGGACTCCAAGGGTGTCAAGAAAAGTCCAAGATTTCTAGGATGTCCTTGAGTACCAGGGAAATTTTCACAAAGATCAATTTGTCTAATGAGAATTTTCTTGCCTATGCTAGCCTCCAATATACTGTGCTTATTTATATAACCCAGGTTTAATTCTTTCATTCATTTACAAACCAAATCAGTAAGTTTTGAAAGGATGTGAAAGCAAGAATCTTTATCTTTTAGCCTAAAGGGCTAAAAGGCAAAAGGCTACATATCTAGGCATACTCCAGAGTTTGCTGTAACCAGTATGGAAAAAGGACACAAACCGATGCAGTTTATTCCCCTGGAAACAAGAATTTGAATTTACATTCATTTAATCTAAACACATCAAAAGGAACATCTTAAAGCAGAATGATGTTCCACAGTTCATATGGCAATTACTGCGAGGTCATGTTGTTCATTACTGTGGCTCTTCTCCTGCACTGTATGTTTTCATTGCTTACTAATTACAGGAATGCAGAATCAATTAAGAGAAAATAATGAAAGGGAATATATAATTTCCATAAATAAAAAACCCCACTTTCTTTAGAAACATTATATAAGCAAATGAAGGAAATCAGCTTTAATTTAACAGATGGCAATCCATTTGAAGACACTGCTCACCACTAAGCCATACTTCCTAATTAGAGAATTTTGTCTCTGTGAACCTCTACTTATTACTGCGTCATGATCTTTCCTGCCTAATCTGCTATGAAGGGCTAATTAATAATAACCCACACTAGCCAATGCAGATAGACTAAAGTGAAAAGAGAATTAGATATACATTATCTGGAAATAATGCTCACTCTCTGAAAAACAACTAAAGGACTTTATTGACCTAACTCGTTTAACAAATAACACTTAAGTAATTCATTGACAAGCCAGAACAATGGCAGGACTGAAAGCTTATTAAGTCATTTTTCTAACAGACATCACACTGCATTGGCTGTAAATTTCTGGTGTAATTAATTAATTAAGACTTAAATATTTCAGTAATTAATTTATATGAAAAAATCATAAAATATAATGGCGCTTAGGGAAAGAGATTAAGGTTACTAGCATTTATTGACTGGGTTATATATATTAAAAAAATGTATTTGAAAAAAAACCCCTCTCCTAGTTCAGCCTCAGAACACTGAAAACATTTATTGCAAACACTGTGAAAACAAAGTGCTGATATTGCTCTTACTTTTGGTGCATTTTCATTTTTCATTTGAGGACTTCTTTTGGCAGATTTTATTTAGGAATGAATATTCAGCTCAACTTAGATGCACACAGCATTTCCAAGTCCTATCATCCTAGGCCTGCCTACCTAAGTATTTGGCTTAAAATAGTGAAATAGTAGTGCACCTTGCTGAAATATCACGGCTCCATCTCCTCTGTTTCCTGCTGAGCTTGTGCCACATCCAACCCAACTTGTAGACAACAGCATGCCAGCCTTTCCCACCTAACCTCAACTCTGTGCCCCTCTTCATTGTGTCTTGAGCCTCCTCCCTTGCCAGCCTCACACTTCATGTAGCATCTGCCACCAAGAATAAATTACTTTTCTGCTTGCAGCAAGTGGAAGAGTCCTTTTTTTTTTTTTTTTCTTTTGGCTTTACCACCTTAGAGCAAACCACTCAGCTCAACCTGCCTGCTAGAAACAAAGATGATTTGCTTTTATCCCTCTTTCCACATCAAAGTCCCAGTCACACATGGAGGGACCCGGATACCACTGCAAAGAATCAGTGAAGCCATGAGCTGCACAGTGCCTACAGAGATAAAATTTCCTTCCAATCCGCAGGAGATACTTACAGTTTTTAAAACCAGCAGGGGACACTAGATTACCCACACTGACCTCTGTTTTACAGCACATTAGATTTTCCCAATTACCATTCCACTGAGATCTGCAGGTTTAGGCCAACCAGCTGACTTTGCAGGATCAGGGCTAACCTCTTCCATCCCACAGGAAGTAATAACAAGAAAAAGAAACTTAGAGGAAAATCAAAAGAAAATAATTTCCTGGCATTCTAGCCTTAGCTGTTATCAATGCATATTGCATTTCACTTCATCTTCTATACAACTCTTAGCATATTCAGCACCTCTGATGGAAATCAGCATGGTAGAATGACAACAAACATACCCAGGGCTCTTCAACCCTCTTGGCTGTATCATTTCTATTTATCTGTTGTCTGCATAAGTCCCTTTTATTATAAACTCTTTCTTGAGGCTAAACATTAATGAGAGATATTGCAAACTCAAAGCTCAAGATTTCTGCAAGCTCAATAGAATTTATAATCATTGCAAATGCTTTTTATATAAAAAGCTAATATTTTTAATCTTTTTTTCTTTTGTGAATTAAAAGGCTCTTTTATATTTGATGTATTAACTGTATTAGCATTTGTTCTCTACGGATATCAAATCTTGATGATAATTATTTGCATGTTAATGCTTATTAGTACATCCAACTAGATGTGAACAATAAATAGAAAAAAGTGTCAAGTGCAAAACACTTCACATTATATATTTCTGTAAAAGGATGGGAAGCTGTAATTCCCAGTGATTGCAGCCAAGCCTATAATTGGAGTGAAATTTAAGGTGAAACTAATATGAAAACTGTAATGTAGTTTAACGTAAGTTAGAGGGTTAGATTAGTTTATTAAATTTGGGTAGAAAATAGAATAAATTTAGTTTCTTTACATCTCCTCAAGTACAGCATTTTCAGTAATGTAAGCAGTTAAATAATGTTGTCCCCATAGTCCTCTTTAATTCTCTCAATAAAATTCACCTGCTCTGTGAAGCAAACAGAAACACCAACACGCCTGGAGCTGGAGAGCCATGGGGTGAACACAGCTCCAAGATGAGCCTAAAGCTGTGCCGGTGAGCAAAATGTGTGACCACATGAGCTGGGTGCCACTGGTCACACTTCAGCTCCTCACCTTTTTGGTGTATCAACACCTGTTTTCCCACAACTGCTTTATACCAGTATCATTGTGGTGACACTGAGGGTTTGGCCTGTTTGGTGGTTTGGGGGAAAGGGGGAATGTTGGTTTTTTTGGTTTGCTTGTTTGTTTTAAAAGAAGGAAGATTATCTGGGGTCAAATTAAAGACCTAGCAAGCACAGGAGAATCTTGCTCAGTTTGTTCTTTGGAGTCATTGTCCATCCCTGTCCTTTTCTCTCAGTTTTGCTCCTCAGGGATGTTATCTCCCTGCTCTCACAGATCACTGCAGGGTTCCATTCTCCTCTTTCAAGCCCAGAAGCTTCCCACCCTGCTGCCCACTGCCCTGGCAGGCCACTGGCACAAGGAGGGAGAGGTGCCCAGAATGACTCCCAGCAGCAGAAGGCGTAGGATCAAGCAGGGCTCTCTCACCACTCTGTCACCTCTCGTTTGCAGTGAAATTACCAGTCCTTGGGACAAAACCTGTGTCTTTGTGCACAGCCTCAGACAACAGAGGCTGGCTCTTGATCCCGCAGCATTGCGGGGAGCTGGTGGTGTAGGGGAACGGATCACGCCGTATCCACCCCACAGCGACACACCGCCAGCTGCCAGGGCTTGTGTTTGTCCTCCATGGGAAAGGGTAATCTCTGCTTAGGATAAAAGGTTTATCCCCTGCTGATTGTTTAAATAAAAACTGTTATGAAACAGTGAACATACACTTGGACTGCCACCACTGTGATTCGGACTCCAGTTCTTGAGGGCACTTAAAAGTCTCTTAGCACAGTCCTAGTCAAACACAGCTCTTCAGTCTGATGTAGGACTTGACCCTAATACAATCTTGGCCCGAAGGCAGGAGTACCAGCCAAGCAAGGCACACTAACACCTACGCTATGACAAGATAACCTCTTCTTTCTTTGTGAAAACTGAGTTTAATTGCAGTTTCATTCATGATAATGACCTACATAATTTTCAATAATTGGATACAATTTATCTTTTCTTAATGAAAAAAATGGAAATTAGCAAAGAGATAGGATACTGGAGAATGCTTCATTTGAAATCTCTTCATTAATTATCAGGATGTCTAAACACCATTTTGAGAACTGCACTTACAGAACAAGAACCCAACTAATAATTTTTTTCATTCTTCTGTAGAGTTTACTGTAATACTCTACTCAGAAAAACAGCACCTACTTCTAGGATGTACTTGTTTTATTTGGGTACCATTAGCTCCGCTTCTGGAGTGATAACTCCACATATACTTTCTTGAACAGGTAGCATGACCACCAGTATAAATGTGAACATACACTCTGAACTCATTAAATGAAGATGTTTAGGACTTACTGACATTCTTATAAATTGCTTGGATCTTCCCAGAATTTTTACTGGGCTTTGTATCAACCACAGAATTCTTTAAATACTTATTTTAAAATTAATTATTATAATTCACATCATGTTCCTCATAACTAGCGCTGACATCAGCATTTGATGGATGAAACAAAACAAGCCAGACTTTGAAAAGACTGGTATACCTCTTATATTCTTGCAGATGACAATGATTAATAAAACTCAGTGTAACACACTATATTTACCAAGTCTCATTTTACATTTGTCGACTTACTAAATTACTTTGATATATCTCCAGTTTATGTTCTATTACTGAAGAATAACTGCACAACAGATGGCCGCGTGTTTGCATAACAATTTTTTTTGGCAGGTCAATCTACAAGGTGGTTATAGGGATTGATATATATTGGTAAGCATGGAGATTTTTTTTGCAATATCAATCAGACAGTCAGTCAGTCAATGTAGTAATTTCTATATTGCAAAGGAGAGGTTTAGTGAACATATATCATTATGGACAATTCTTTAAAGAGCAAAATTGTAGTACCAAGGACTAAGATTGGAGTAGAGCCAGTATACTGAAAATGACATTTCTAAATAGAATCATTTTTCAAAGAGGGACTTCAAACCTTTGACTCTTCCAAAGATATTAACAAAAAACGGCTATGAAATCATATTGGAATTCATTTGGTATATAAATAAATATCTATAGCTATATCTATTGCATTCTTCAGGAATAAGCAGTAGATAATTACAGACTATGTCATGTCAAGTGAAAATAATATCTTGCAAATAATGAAATTATTACAAAGGAAAGCTATGCTGCTTTGAGAGCCATGTTATTTATTTATTAAAAAACAAAAAAGCAAATCTGAAACAAAACCCAAAATCCTTCATTCCTGGAATACAGCCAAAGATATTTGAATGAAAAGTTACGTTTTCCCCTTACACTGCAGACTGAATCAAACTACTCAATCTAATGGGAATTACTTTGGTTGCTTTACCTCAGCCACCATTCTGCAATGCTATATAACGTGACGGTATTGATTAATAAATTAGAACATTCTGATCCTGTGTTAAGACGGAATGACTGTAGAGAGGAGGTAGAAAATGAGTCGACCTGCAGCTCAGGATGCCTGGCTTCAATTCCCAGTGCCACCCTTGTGCTGTTGCCTGGCCCTGGACAAGTGACTTCAACTATTAGCATTTCAGTAATTGGAACAGTGATTCATTCTCTGAGACCTAAGAGTATAAAGCATTATACCAAAGAGAGTTACAGTTGTTACTTATAGTTGGTATATATTGTAAGTGGTCCTTTCTATTTTGTCTGGTTGTAAGAACTGGTAAGTGACATTCCAACTGATTTTCAGCCAAAGAGACAGGTAATATTAATGACTTTCTGTCAAAGTCTTGAAATAATAATGAAAGGGTTAACAAAACACTATTATTGTATGTTCTTCCAAGGAACGATATGAAGACAAAGTTCTGATTAATTAGTGCATTTTTTAAAAATAACATCTCTTTTGGCATCCTATGCATGACTGCCATTGGGGAGGGCAGGGAACAGCTGTTTTCCATGAGAAATTCTAGCTTGTCTCTGTGGGTGAGTATTTCTATTTGTGACGTATCCTGCTTAGTGCCAGACCACTGATTTTTAGTAATGCAGGCGCTGTCTTTGAGGCACAAAAGGGTGAAGCAGTATAATAATTTGGAGGTTGAAAATTCACTGCTTGATGTCTCCTGTAGTAAGTTTGACCCTGGAATATTAAGGGGTGTTAAATAAATCGGACAAAGAGGTGTTTGGGGAGTAAAAGTGCCAGACACACTGCCATGAATGAGCAATTAGATGTTCACGAACCAGCTTATCACAAATTACATGCCTACAATATCTATTACTGTAATGACCTTGAGAGTTGACTCATATTCTCCCTTAACCTAATGAGCATGCTGAGTATAATCAATTACATCTGCAATTAAAATTATAATTTGTCTAACAAACTCTTCTTTGCTTTCAGACATTTTTTAACAAAGCCTGTTACATACTGGTAAAAGATAAATATTAATTTTCTGTTGTGTTCTCATTTTTTCACTTACTCTGTGGCTAATTTATTATTACCTCTCTCCATTATTTTTTAAGTTTTCAACAAAATTTAGTTAAGTTTTTGTCCTGAATGTCATGGGATAATTATAACATTTAACAGCAATTTATCATTTCCCAATAGGGTTTGCAACCTGTCTTTGCCTGCCTATTGAAATTTGTTTGCATGTTCCACTCAATGGTTACTGCAAATATTCTGCCTTTCACTTCTATACGCACACATCTTGTTTTACTGGAGTGATCAGAAAATACTCTGCTGAACAGAGCTGACATCTGTTTGCCAGCCTGGACCTGCTGAAGTCAAGTCAACCCAACGTAAGCAAAACACAGCCGTAACCATTAAGGAAGACGATGTCATTCATTGCAATCTGCTGCTGATTATAGAGTCAACCAGGCAGGCAACTACAGAACTTTTTTGCTTATGTATCCAGGTGCTCAACAAACATTTAGAAAGATTCATACAGAAATTCAGCATGTTAATTATAAGAAAATGGAAAGAACTGAAAGAGGGGTTTAAAAAAATGGGTCCATGCATTTCATGTAATGAACAAGCAAAGGAAACCTTTCCGGTTCTCAAGAAAGTACAACCTCAGCTCTTCTAATGTATGACTGGTTCAAAGTTCCCAGAGTGCTGAATCCCTGCACTGAGCTCAGAGAGTTTTGAGTGAAGCCATGTATCTCTAAATGGTCACTCCTCTCTGCCAGGACCATTACTGTGCATGCTGCCAGTGAACAGCACCCACTGGCATGCAGTCATCACAGCGAGGGGAGCGAGCGCTTGGCTGGCTCTGCACCACAAAAGCAGCAGCTTGGCTTCAGGCAAGTGAAGGCTGGGATTTGTAACTGCAAGCATAAGTCTTCAGGGCATCGCACAGAGATGCTCAATCAAATAAAGCCAACCTAGAATAGTGCTCTGCCTAAGGAAATATGCTCTACTAAATCCTACGGCTAGCCTAGCTGCAGCAAGCTAGCTCAGCAATAGCGTGTTCCCCAGTACAACAGCAACTAAACGCATGCCCAGGTCTGTACAGATGTGCAGATTCCTGCGCAGGTAGGCTCAGCGCTTCCTACAACAGAATAAGCAATCTGTCTCCCTGCTTCAATCTGCTGCCAGGCAAGCCCAGCAAATGCAAGCAAAACACAGCCCTAACTGCTAACGAACAAGATGCCATTGCTTGTCCTGCAATCTGCTGTTGGTTATAGAGCCAGCCAGGTAGGTAACACCTGAGCCATCAGGGCGTTGCTGTGGCACAGTGCTGCACTGAGGAATTACACTCAAGGAGTTTTCTCACCCGGGACAGCAGTGTTTTGGCACGCAGCATTTTTCATGCAGAAGGGGATTAGCTGAAAGACTCATTTCCTGCTCCCACGATCTGCTCTTAAAACTCCCAATTAAGTGAAAGTATGTCAAACTAAAGAGCTTGATTTGCTTACTTTCCTTCTCCAATGTGCCTTCTTCCCAGGACCTTCACATACTTAATGCTCTCTATGAAATATTGATGTCTACCTCAGAAATGAGGAATGATGAAGCTGTTATTTATACAAAATGAATTAAGTTTCCCACAGAAATGAGTTCTGTGTCCTCTGGATTTTGGATCTTTGTAATGTAGTCCACTTGGATGGGGCCTGGAGGATGACTGACCACTGTGAAATACAGCTAAAAGCCCAGGAAATGGGGAAAAAAGGCCCCTTCAGGTACAGAAATACCCATGAGTCAATTCTCTCAATATGCTACAGATAATGAATAAACTATCCTATATTTTCTATTTATTTTTGTCAACAAAATCTAATCAAAGTTCATTTTTTTTTAGAAACTCAATAGTTACACTAAATTAGATTACATAGAAAATTAAATCATAAATCCATGTAACTAGGCCTTGCCTCTGTCTCTGTTGCTCCAACACACAACTTTGCTCTCTTGAGCACCTCATTTAATTCTAAGAGCCTGAGCTTCCAAACTAGTTATGGATTTGATCATTTAATAACATGAAACAAGTAATTGTGTGGGGTAAAATTTATTATTTAATTAGGCCTTACTGGTAATCAATAGCAATCTATTAATTCATTAATTTGCATATCTCTTGTTTTTATGTGTATCCACAAATTCTGTTAGTTTTTTTTTAATTTATGAACTTTCTACCTTCACTATGCAAAAGGAGGTGCTCACACTGTATATATTAAGTAGAACAAATAATTGAGCAGCAGGAATGCATGTATGCCCTATAGAACTGACTGCAGGACAAGATTTAATACTGAAAACAAGGAAAAGAAATAAAACAACAGTGCCTATTCTCCCCAGGATGCATGCATAATTCTCATTAATGTTAATGAAAGATACTAAATGTATGTGCACTGAGGGGAGTTTATTAGAACCTAATAAATTCTGGGATTTTTTCTTTTTTTTTTTTTACGTGATAGTTACTATAACAGTGAACTTCTTCAGGTGAAGTGGCAGATATTTAAAGAAAAAAAAATAAAAACACTATATCAAATTATGCTTCATCGGTCATTTTCTCAAAATGCTATTTTGCATTTGGAATTACTAGGTATACACTTATGACTAATAGTTGTAGCTTTAAATGATACACTATACGAAATCAAAGAATTGCTTACACAAGTAGGGTCAAAAATGTTTGTACATAAATGGCAAAAGCTCCATTGATTTAGTGCACATATTTTCACAAGTGAACTGAACTTTTTATACCAGAGAATAATCTAGCCCCAGACACCAAGGCTGTTCTACTTACTCAGAGAATTGAAGACGGGTTACAGATTCATATTCTGCTAGATCATAATTCTAAAAGTAACTCAGGGTGGCCTCACCAAAAGGCCACAATTGAAAGAATGGCTTTTGTTGAATTCAGAGATGACTTATTTGCAGAAAAAAGCATCCATTAAATATGGTGTGAACTGATCCACTCTCAATCTGGGCAGAGTGACCACTCCCTAATGATAATTCTGCTCCAGCTGAGGTGTGCTGGAAGACTAGATGAGAAAACATCACAGTGTTATTGTCTTTTCTATACCTTCTCAATGGAGAACTAATAAAGCTCATTCACAGATCCATTAAAAAAAAAGAAGAAAAAAAAATAAAGTGCTACCTCTGGGCATTATCTTTACTTCAAATACTAAAAAACTAGACTTGAAATCAGACAGAGAAATTCAACATTCATACAATCAGATAGAGGAATTCAGCATTTCAGATTTTAACATCTTTACAAGCAAGATCAAGAGAATCATTCACATGAGCACTTTCCATCTGGTCTAGTTTATTTTCTTGCAGCCTCTCCTAGAGAGAATTTGGATCAGTGATGCCACGCAGACAACCTGAAATGAGGATTTTCATGGTAGCAATGAAGGAGGTAACTCACAAAAAGTATAAATGAAAGAGAAAAGAAAATGGTTTGATTTTTCAGAGATAATAAGCTAGGAGATTACCAAAGGAGAAACCATTTTTCTCCTTCAAAAGACCTGAGCAATCTAGCAAACACAGGATGTCTTTCCAATCTTCTGCCTTTACCACAGGGTATAGATTTCCTCCACTCCTGGCTGCAGAGCTTTGCTCTGAAGTGCTACTGGGCAGCATTTATTTAGCGGAGACTTGCACATGGACACACAACACTTAGCACTGGTCCTTGCATACAGGTACAGGCAGAAACAAATTTGTCCTGACTGCATATGTCATTCCCAGTCCAGAAGCAGAGGCAGCCTCTTAGCCCAGCCCCGAGCCCATGCTAACAAATCCAGCCTGTTTGCATCTGTCCACGTAGACATAACCTTAATGGGTTTTGTCCATGATGGAAAACCAAACTAGTTTCTCAGGGTTCTCCACTTGGGCATGCTGTCCCTTCTCCCTGGGACTGACATAACGAAGGATCCCATTCGCACCCTGCACAAAGCAAAGCCCCAGGTCATGGGAGAAGGGATGGGAGAGAGAAAAGCTCAGGACAGGAGGCAAGACATGATGCAGATGTAATACTCAGGGAATAACAAAATGTCACGGGTACAGGTGAGCTCTCCCAGCACAGCCAGAGCAGGGCAGTGCCCCATGGCTCCATCCTGCCTCTAAAGGACAGAGCTATTATCAACCCCAGCATCTTCATCTGCTCAACAAAACAGGAATAATGACTTGGCTCTTCTTTAAATCACTTTTGCTGCAATAATTTGTTTGGTAAAATTGAATTACCAGTCTGCTGCACCTAGGAAGTGACTGAGAACTCCTGTGAAGAACTGAGGCATCTCAGACTCGAGAAAAAGGCAGACTGTGATGCAAAAGAAAAATGTGTGTGGAGACCTAATGGTAAAAAAGAAAGTTTCAGGATTAATTTTACTCAGCTGGCTAATTATTACAGGTGAATTTTCCTCTCTGAAAGTGAACAGTTTATCTCCAAAGTAGGTAACTGTAGGGAATCCAAGCTTCTCTCCTCAAACCACCTGTCTGTAATCTCAGTTAAGGGGACAGTGTAATTGTTAAAAGATTCATTTGGTTTTCTTCAATTTATACCAATTGTAGCATCATTCCTAGAAATCTGAAATATTAATATAAAAAAGAAATTTTAAAATACCCAGAAATGCTTCAATTTACAGAATTCACTATTTGGAAGTTGCAATTTATTTTTTTTTCCCTTCAAAAGCAAGGTGCTGTAGCGTGTTTATGTACTGAAAGAAAATAATGAGCAGCAGCAGCAGCTAATTCAGGCACAGAATAACTTATTTAAAAAAAAATCTTAATCCTGGCTGGCAATTTACCTACTAGTCAAGCAGGGAATTTCTCTCCAGAAAAGGCCCAGCAGTTGTGCTGAACTGCATCCATAGATGCCGATTTCTTTTATGTGATCCAAAACTGAGAAGAGGATAAACCTACCAACCTGACTTTACCAGGTAACTGCCTACATTTAAGTAAGAATCAGGCTTCATTTCACGATTATTCCTTTCTCTTTTTAAAGACACGTCTCTTTACATTTGGTACATGTATGTGTGTGCAATCTGCCCGGAGACACCAGCATTCAGATTTCTGCAAAAGGGAAAGGGTTTAGAGTGTTTCTCTAGCTCTTCAGGGAGTGCTACACCTCACTTGCCTAAAAAAGCACCACAGTGCAAGCAGCAGAGCATTGCTCAATAGCTGTCACCGAAACAGTAAAACAAAAAACGGCAGTGTGGAGTCACAGACCTCTGAAAAACACAACAGTGGAGATACTGCCTTTCAGAGTCACCACATGAGCAGCACTCCATAAGCTGCAGGTTTTCAGTCCCTTCACTACAAGCAAGTGAAAGGAAAATGCAAAATGGTAAGCACTACGCAAGAGGTGCACTGACATCCGTTCTCGTTCAACCTCAGAAACTGCTATTCCAGCAACATTTCCATCACCAGTCAGCATGGGCTTTTCCTACCACTAACCAAATGAGGAGAGGCTATTTGATAAAGCTCCCAGAGACTGCATTTTAAAGGCATATTCCAAATTCTTTCAAACTACAGCTTAGCTTTACAGAATGACCCTGTGTATGAGTGGTCTTGCCAGAGGGCACCCAAGCAGCTTTCAGGAGGGATGGAGGAAATGAGGCTTGAGAGAGGGGATTTGCTTTATTTTGCAGAAAACTCTTGGCTTGTCCAGCCTGGCTTGCAATGAGCGTGATACAAAAAACAACTGCAGTATCCAGAATGCCTGGCTTTTTTTTTTTTTTTTTTTTTTAACAGCAAAAATATTACATACTCTTCACCCTGTCATCCTGTTTGGAGCATGCTGAGCAAGTTTTATTCTATTATTTTAACCTTAGTTTTCAATTTCTAAATCATTTCAAGCAGAGGCTTTTCTTTCTCTGAAAGAAAGTCCTATATGGGCTAAAATGGTGCTGCCAGAACAGACTAAAATGCATGGACTACATCAGGTGTGCTTGTATTTCAGATGTGCTTAGAATTTCAGTAGGTTACAGGAAATGTGGTAAAGGACACAGGGCTAGGAAAGGCCTCCATTCCCTTGATATCACATGCAAAAACATTACATACACTCCTTCCCTATTGACATTTTTAAGCAACAAACTCATTCAAGCTGTGCAGGCTCTCTGGGGAGCTGCAGGGGCAGCTTTAAGTAGACAGCTCTTTCATTTTCAGAAGGGGAGGTGACTTTAAGGGAAAAAAAAATATGGAGCCAACTTAACATTTTCTTTATTATTGTGTTGATAAGGCAGCCAGAACTCTAATAAATGGGTTCCCTTTTTCTGGCTGAAATTTTGTCATTAACATGAGCAAAGCACTGTGATTCTGCCCTTCCCTGGGAGACTTGGGATGTCACAGCATCCAGCCAGACAGCTGAGGCACCAAAGTTTAACACAGATCAGTCAACTGAAAATGCCTTTGGGCAAGAACACCCAATAAAGTCAACCACAAAACAGTTTAAGTGTGAGTAAATGCCTGCTTACAGAAGGCACACATTGGCATGAAGAAAAGAAGTCTGTTTAGCACATGACCCTTTGACATCCCTTCTAATATGTGGTCAGTATAGCAATAACTTTATGGTGGATCTTCGGAGGAAGCAAAAGCAGAACCTGGTAGGTTAGAATGCAAAGGCAAATGTGCAAAATCACATGAGGTCAGAGCACTGGCACACTATATTCTGTTATAAAGCATTGTATTAATTTTTAGAAAGAGTTAGAAACCTACTAAACTGAAACCTAGCTTTGCAACACTTGCTTAATAAACAATTTTCAGCTACTACAAAACAGAGAACAGCATCAAGTTACACATCTGAATTAAATGGGAATGCTTTTGCACATTTCTTGGTGAGTTACATTCTAGTTGAAAGCAATGTTTTGTAACAAAAAAACCCGCAAGCATTCCTGTTAAATGAAGAGGTTTATAAGATACGAGCTTGACAAAGAGGAAAAGTATTACGGATGAGATGGAGCTTGGAAAGAAATTCATACACTAACCACACAAAAATTAATCAGACAGCCTTGACTGTGCTATTAATGATTTAGACCTAATGCATTGTCTAGGATTTCTAGAGGTTTTGCATTTACAGTACAATAGGGTATTTGTAGGACCTGTACTCAAGAGTGGCATTTGATTGATTGTACATACTCTGAGACAGAAAATAATTTAAATGCAAAACATATTACTGTAATATGGGAACAAAGCAGTGAAAAATACTTTCTAATTAAAACATAGGATTTTTGATCCTAAACTCAGTCATTGTGGGGCAAATGAAGAGCAGCATGTAAAGCAATTAATGAATTTCTCAACACTCCTCCCCATATTTTTTTTTTTTTGTCACAAAATGCCAATTCAGTAAAACAGAAAGCATTTCCAAAAGAGGTTTTGTTTTCATGAAGGAAAAGTTTTTGTATTTTGTTATCAAAATACCCTGTTATAATATTTGCAGAGGAAAACTTTTCCACCAAGGAGAAAGTAGAAATACTTTCTTATTTTGAAATGTAACTCTCTCTCTATAGAAAAAAAAAAAAAAGAAAAAAATTGAAGAGCTTTCAACCTCCCAAATAAACTCTTCTGAATGACTGATTTGTTCAAGATTCTTCTATCATGAAAATTGTAAATATCTGAACACGTACCAGAAAAAAAAAAAAAGTATATTTAAAATGCTTTTGTCAAAGCAGGAGCAGGCTCTCCTGGAGCTGCACAGAAGGGCAGAGCATGGGAAGCCCTGGCAGTGTTTAACCCTTCCCTGCAGTAATCAGTCAGGTCACTGTGGGCAGCATGAAGCAGTGTCCCAGCATGAGCAAGGCTCTCTGGGGTGACTGCTCGCTTTCCACTTGGACTAGCTGCTGGCACAGCCACCCGCAGCCCCAACCTCTCCCCAGGCTTGCAGGGCTCTGCTGACATGTGATGTGGCTGCTGGGGACTGGGACAGGCACACCCATGCTCCCACGGACATTCCTGAACGTGCACACACCCTTTACGTTGTGCACATGCAAGTACCTTTGCAGGTCTGCACACATTACCTGCAGTTTAGCTCTCACCCGTTGACCTTTGGGAGAACAAAAAAGCCAGCGGCCAGCGCTCTGCAGGTCTGCTGCTGAAGGGGATCATGCCCAGCAAGGGAAGAGCTAGATGCTGGATGTAGCCAACAGAGCTGCAGGACTTTTAATATCTGTACACTAAGGCAATTTAAACAAGCATTTGAGCCCACTTACTTGCTTATTATAGTTTAATTTAGACAGTGTCAATAACTCTGACTAGTTCTGGGGGTATTTTTGGAATTAAACTACCTAAAGAGAATATTCATCCAAGAAATCCATATGGCAGGAAAGAAGGGTAGAATTGCTGGCATGGAATAGTAAAATCTTCCTTCTCATTACCATTCTTCTACTGGTATCTTTTGAATATTTTTTTTACTTTCCTCATTTATAGTTGCACATTTTTAATCCTGTTTTGTTTTTTTTCCTTTACATTCTAGTCCATACAGACTATTCTGTGTTTGTCCAGGGACAGAGAACGATATTACTTTACAAGTCAGGGGTACAGCATGTCATGACATTTACTACTGGAAATTCAAAATCATCCAGATACAGAACCATCATAATTCACTGCTAAAGAGAATCTTTCAAAAAATTTCTGTCCCCATCCCTTCAGGGAACTTCACAACCCAATATTTCTAGATCAGACTTCATTATCCAGGTCATCATTTCAATTTATCAGTGCCTTGGAGCCTTTGGTATTCTCAGCTAGGATGGTGTCATGTCCATCAATCACTAGCCTGTTTCCACATTCCCAATTTTCTTTCATCTCTTTCAGTCTTCAAAAAACCTCTATAACTTTACATGGGTGTATACTGGACACAGAGACCTCTTTCTTTTCTTAACTCTTACCATTTTTTAAATACAGGATTAAGTACAAATTAATGGGGCCTTAAGAAATATTTTCATTCTAGGTCCTGCGTATTATTATTTTTATTAAGGGAGGATTTACAGATCCACCAGTGCCTCTTTGGACTATAAGCATGGCAAACAAAAAGCAATATGATGCTTTTCCTGGAAAGCTTATAGTTCAATCAAAAACTAAATGTTACATGTAATGAACAGGAGGAAGGACCTGACAAAGCAAAGAGAAAATTGAGACTCTAGGGCTATACCCTATTGCATCATAGAAAACATAGGTCTGGCCATGGGACTGAAAGAAGAATTAGACCAACACAAGGCAGATTTTGAAAAGGGCCTTGAAGGAAAGGGCAAGAATTATTATTTAGAGCGAGCAGAAAACAAAGAGCTAGCAAAAGGCTTTAAGGGAGGGGAGGCAAACTATCTGGATGCCCCAGCTGCTTCCCCGTCTCTGTACAGGGCAGTATAACCCTAGCTTTGAAAATATACACCACTAACATCCCACCAAAACTCACCCCAATCTAAGTATAGTACTGAAATAGAAAGAAAATTATGAGCTCAAAACAGACATAGCAACCCTGAGACTACTGAATTTGCTGTACCAATTACCTATCTGCAATATTACATATTCTCCAACCAAATACTATTAGTGTGGTTGTCAAAGCAATTCAAAGAGACTGCTGTACTTCATCAAATTGGTTTTGGACATCCCGCAAGCTTTCAAGAGAATCATGGTTCTTAAGAGTAAAGCAACCAAGACCATTTGTTCACTTTTCAGTATAATCTGGTTTTCAGAAACTTGTTTCTTTCTTCCATGTTTTTTCTACGTGAATTTTTATATTTGTTTAGAGGTAAGAAAAATCTTTGCATTTCTCAAACACCAGCTCTTTTTGTTCTTTTAAGAGAGCGAAAGGTGGTTTCCAATACTCCATTAAACAGGGACTCACATCTGCCAGTCTGCAGGGAAAGCAGGCTGAGGCATCAAAAGTATTGCAGTTAGTGAATTTAATCCTTCTGATGCAATCAGTCTGCAATGCAATCTGATTAAATTTAAAGACTCAAACCTGAAGTCCAGTACTTCAGGTCCAGAGATAAGTAGACAAATAGCATGAAAGATCAGTCTGCTGTGGGCTTACATAAACCCTAAACTCCACAGTTCAGGTTAAGATTTCTAAAGAATGCAAGCCAGGTGGATTGATTTAACACAGCATTAAAAAAACATCTGGGAAAGAAAAACATGTACATCAAAAAATAATGGTGAGACAATCTTCTCAGTGTAAAAATAATTAGTGGAATGTGTGACATATAAAATAAATTTCTGCACATATACCCACACTGCCACCATCAGCCTTGCTTTCTTATTTATTTAGGTGAACCTGTAATTGGCAAACAGGCACTTACTCATGGATAACAGCAGAGGTGCTGAGCTGCTGGAGACTTCGACACTGCTGCAAAATAGAGTATATGTTCATATGTGTTTGTGCAATGGACACTTGCTGTGCAATATTATCTTGTCTCTACAGATAAATTAGTTGCATCATGCTCCTGCCAGCTTGATTTGTTTAGCCTTTACGGAGTACAGAGCACGTGGAGTTTCCTGTGATTTAATCTCACATAAAAGGTAAGCCTGAGAGTTTATTCTACACTATGCTATACATCCACCAAGGCAGCTAAAGCATTTGCTGACTTGATGTTGAAAAGAAGGCTATAAAATATACTGGGGAAATCTTGAAACGTCACCCACTTGACATAGCAATAAGAGCCCTGCATTAAGATGCAGCGCTGATTTCCCTGATCCATGAAATTGCCTAGATATTTAAGACATGGTTCAGAATTCCTTAGCAAATGTATATTTCCAGCTGCTAAATGGTAAGAAAAGACCCATCTACACTTCCAAAGTATTGGTGAGCTGAGGGTCAGGTATAAGAATAACTTCTTCCAAAGACCCATCCAATGCAAACACACAGACTGCAATAATGGGGGAATTTGAAAGGACCATAAGCTTCCCTAGAGAGCTGTCCTGCAGGCTCTGCTAGCTTAGATTCAGAGGAAGACAGTATCCACAAGGAACAGAGTACAGCAATAATGACGCTACTTGTTAGAATATAAACAACTTCCTATTAGGTAACTAGGAAGGTTTTAGTCCAAGAGGCACCACTAGAGTATCCTGACATTGCAGTACATGGTACATCTGACCGAAACCTGCATACACCAGCAGGTTTCACACCAGCACAATGAACATGGAACATTGGCAGACAATCTTATTGATTTGTATCCAAAAATCACACTAAAAGGGTAATCTCCTTGAAACCTGGTGCATACATTGCACATATAATTTTCAGCATCTCCATAGCAAAGACAGACCTGAGACTCATACTCAAACTGAGGTCCAAGATTTTTCTTGGACATCGATTACCATTCCTTCTTGTTGACAAAGAAAGAGAATTTCCTAATCTTTTTCAGCTAAAATTTCTCAGTCAGTTTTTGTCTTAAGCTAGGCTGATAGGTCTTCCCATTTTGTAGTAACGCTTTGCACTGACCAATTTAACAGCCAGTACTCTTCCCCTGCTTCCTGTAATTCTTTTCCTACATAGCACATACAGTAGCCTATATTTATACAGGTATACAGAATTATACAAAATATGAATGGAAAGGACTCTTGAAGCCATCTGGTATGTGACCCCATTCAAAGCAAGATCAGCTACACCTAATTAGCTCCTGACATACGCTTGCCTACCCTATTGAAACACAGACTCCATAAACTCCCTTGGATATTTATTGTGATGCTTTGATATTCTTACTACGAGAATGTTTTCCTAATGTTTAGTCTGTTCCAGAAATTTTAATTAGACTTTCCCTTAGAGGAAGACTGGATTGTGCATTCTTATACGTGAAGGAAAAACACATACAGAAACACATGACATGTTGAATTTAAGGTTCATAAATTATTTGTAGATCACATAGGTGGTTTTTCAAACTTTCTGATTCAAAACAGTTTAAATGGAACCAGCTATTTATGTATCCACCATATTGTTCACTTCAAAGAAGATCTTGATCATAGTAATTTCTTCCCCAATTCAAGTTTTGAAAGCTCTAAGTTCTTTGAAGAAAATAGTTGTTGGCATTTTTGGATGATAAACATCCCAAAGTGATGATGATAAATTACAGTGTTGCCCAATGATGCAGAAAAATAGAGAAATGCAAACTGCTAACCTCTGATTCATGAATACACACGTTTTATTACAGAGTCTAGGGGTTCACAGCTGTAAGAGCAGGTCATTTTCATCTTTTTGATTATTAAAAGTGGGAGAAGGAAGCACGAAGGGTGGCTACCGTTTTGCAACGCATTGGATAGATTAACACTTAATGTTTTGTCTCCAGTATGAATACAAAATGATACAGAATTTCTTGCCTTTTTAAGGCCTACATAAGCATTTGTTACTGTTCACAGTCACAGAAGATGGGAATTCTTACATCTACCTTTGCTCATTCATACTAGTGAATTTTCTTACATTTTAATATAATCATTCCTATAAACCTTTTGTTTACACAGAAACAAACATTCGTCCAAGATAGTAAAAGAAATCCTGTGATCTGCTTCTTAAAAATTGTTGGTGTTAATAACAAAATTTACTTTGGAAAGTATTTAAACTGAGACTTTCACGTATCAACAGGCATTCCCAGTGAAACCCACCCAATGCACTCTAAGTCACAAGCCAAGGAATCTGGTTTGTCGCAGTACTGAAGTACTACATTCCTTCATCACTCCTCAGCTTCCCAAAGCTTGGGGATTTTCTAATTTCTTCTTCTCTCTCCCTATCACTTCTCTGCTAAATATGCAAAGCAGGCAACAAAAAGGAGTAGGAAAAATAAGGTCAATACAGCGAATTGGAAAGAAGTAAAATGTTTCTATATGCCATCATTTGGTTGTTACAGTTATCTTAATCAACTCAAACAGCTTCTTTGAGACACCTAATTTGATTTTACAAAGTGCTAACCCATAGCCATATTTGACTTTCCTTTGATTCCAAATGTAAAAAATAGCCCTTTCCTAATGTTCAGGCATGTAATATAACTACACATGCATTTGCATTTGCATTACGAGGCAGTGAAACATGGCTGGAGAGCCATCTTGGATGTTATCTATGTTATTAGTCAAGTGGAGAGTATAATCATAAATCCTCCTCTCCCCCTCCACACCCCCACCTTTTTTTCAGAAGTACACTTAAAATCTGTTTTTAAGCTTCACTGGCTCCATTACATTTGAACTTCAGTAAAAAGAATGTGATATGAATATGTACAGAGAAAGCATAGACAAAAGGTATATTTTCATAATGTGATTCAGTTTAACTGTTCCTATAATTAGCTACAACTCATTAGGCAATAAAAAGACAAACAAAGATATTATGAATGGAAAGGCAATATTTTCTCCATAAAACAAACAAAAAACTTTAACAGATGCCTCTTTTCTAAGGCTTTCCTTGCATAAATACACCCAGCAGCTTAGAAGAGATATTTTCATGATTGAAAATTTTTGTCTAGAAAGAAAAGCTGTAAACATTATCCTGTGCAATTTCAATAAAAAGAATTTACAGATATTGTACACTTGGGATTTTTTGATCTCAAGGATAAAATAATGATATAGCAACGGTCTGCAGATGACTAGCTTTGATCTTTTATTAGTTCTTATAATTGTCTCTTAATTTGTATTCTGCATAATAAGCACTCACCTTCACCGTTTGTCCAGCTTCGGGGCCATCCTGTAAGCAAAGGGAGAGTCTCAGGTTAGAGGAACTAACAAGGATCACACAGGGATTCAGAAATCTTAATCAATAATAATTTACATCCAATTTCACTGTATGTTAATTTAGCATATTTTCCTGGGGACCATTCAACACAAAGTTTTTGGACCAGGCGCCTTTCCATATCAGGCCATGGCAAAGTGAGAAACTGTATCTTAGACCACAAAAATGACAGTTGTTATTTTTCATTCTTTCAGATCATATTTTTTAATAGCTAGCAATAGATTTCTAATCCTTGTGAATATAAAAACACACACATAAGTGAGAATTTAATCAAAGCATGCTTGCTTAAATTCTTATTCTAATGAAATGGGCTTAGTCTCCTGATTTGCTTTAAACAGAGCTCTTTTTTTGGCATAAAAACACACAGCACAAATAACTGAAAGGTCAGAATTGATAAAATAGTTACATGGCTACATCTCTCTGCCTGCATATAAATAGCTGTGAGCAGGAATTACCTGTTTCCATCACAAGCAGTGGGTTACCTGCTGAATGGGGAGACATGGCTGCCTTCTCTGGGTCAATCCTGCAAACACTTCTTTGAAGGAAGAGTATTTGCTGAAATACTCACAAGAAAGCACTGCGCTTGGGAGTGTTTGCAGGCTTATTCCAAAGTTTTGCAGTTATTAATTATCCAGACTTTTCTGCTGGTTTGCCTCTTAGGTTTTTTTCAATGGCAAATCTGGCAGACTGCAATGCAGTTACTGTGTTTCTTATTTTTATTATTACTTTGCATTTATTGCCCCTTGAAGTTTGAATGCTCTTTTGTCATTGGACTAGGGAGGAAGGTTGAAAGCTTGATAAAACAAACCGTTAAACCTTTTTTAGTTGACTGGTTTACAAACCTGAATTGAAATAGTGAGCGAGGTGCCGCAGAAGTGTTTCTCCACCACATTGCCAACCCTTTGCGCTGTATGAAATAAATCGGCCACTTCCTCAGGACACAAGTCACGGAAACGCTCCACTGGCCGCAGAGGACAAACAAGGACATCTGAAGGTGATATTGTCAAGGCACAAATGTAAGTCTGAGTGGTCCAGAAGAACAAGTGACTCCATCTCTAGCCTGTAACCTGCTTCTGATCACTTTTGAATTCCCTAAATTCCTCCTCTCCAAGGATTACAGCAAGAGCAACTAAAACATAAGGCTAAATACAGGCAATCATACAATGCTTTGTTCAGAAGTTGTTTCCTCAAACCCCCCAGATACGAGAAAAATGACTAAAATAAGGTCCATATGTTACTACTGAGACAGCTAAAGGAATGCAGAGTTTTCATAGACTTGAAGTTACCATTTTGATGGAGAGATGCTTGTATTTAACACCTCTGAAAGTCAGACACATTTCCTTTTGTGACTAAAAATGGGGGAAAGCCAAAGGAATTTGAGATGGGTTTGAGTCTGTGATCTGACACAGCAGTTTTACAATGTTTTTCCACATGTGGTATGTATTTTTGAAAATCGTGATCTTACACCTCTAATTTTAGGTACCTAAATGTGAAAAAAGCTGACACTATGCTGATAATAGCAGATCTTTTATTTCTACTTCACATTAATTACCATTCACAAGCAATGTTCACCTGTTATAAATGTTATATGTTTTTAGAAATACATTAAGATAATTAAGACTACTCCCTTTTAAGTGCGGTGTTCACAACACTGCAAATTTATTTTATTCTACCTTGGTGACTGCGCTTCATGAGCCAGTGAAATGAAGCTATAAAGTAAACAATGGAAGTACACAGATGCTATTCACAGTCACATGATCTGCTGTGGTCACAGGAATTAATAATTGCTATGATTCCTCACTTGAAAGTCAGTTTGGTAACATTAGTAATAGGGTCCAGAATTCTTATCAGAGCCTCAGTTGTGCAAATCCAACAAGCAAGCACCTGGGACTTGATTCTCATTTCAATCCCCTGCAGACAGGATTTTTTTCTGACTTGCAGTATTGTGTTTGCAGAATAAAGACCTTAAAATCACCTTTAACATCACTTGAACTTTCATGACCAAAGGCTATGAAAATTTAAAACTTCTTATTTTTTCAGTATTAAAACAAGTGTTCAAAGAGCTATTTGAAGAAAATTAAGTTCCATGCCATTGTATTACAGCCGTTTTTATTTTTACTGCCTCTTGAAGCCTGCAGGTATTCAGGAATATTCTCTGTACTCCAGGAAATGTAACTAGGAGATGCTATGTAGTTAACAGGTTCACACATAGGTTACATCAACCTGATTTTCAAGAACTGCATGAGACATTTGAAACAAAGAAGGATTAATACATGTGAAAGATAATTTATTTCCATAAACACAGAGACAACATGTTTACATTCACCGAGTTCATCATAGGAATCGCATTTATAATTTTCATTGGAGGGAAAACCAGACATATTCTGGAAGTAAAGAAGTAGGGGCAGGTTTTGATTATTTTTCAGAGTCCAGATGAGGACAGACAAGATTGTAATGGATATTTGCTAAAGTGGGAGCAGATTTTTCGTGCGAGCTCCACAGCTAGCAGCTCCCAACAGAACAGGAGAAGACTGGCCCCAGCTGTGAGTGTTAATCTGCTTTGAAAAATCTCTCCCTCATTTTTTTTTAGTAGAGCATCAGCTATGCCACCACTATTCTCTTTTTCTCTTGTTATAACTTACGGAATTAAAATTTAAGAAAGGAGAAATATGTATTTAGAAAGCAGGTACTTCGAAATAAACCAATCCTGGATGGGGACAAAAAGCCTCGTTTTGTGGGTTTTTAGTTCTAAAATGCTGTGCCTTTTGGCAAGCTACTGGGCATAATAAAGCTCCTGTAATTTATTTGTGCCTTCCCAGCACACTGTACAAAGCACCTCCATAAAGGATGCTATTGGCTGAAGTTATGGCCCAAGGGAAGAGCTGGAAACTTGCTTGGCAGACCTGATTTCCATACCAGGAATAAAGGAATAGAAAAACTAATTAATTTTACTCATAAAAAGGAAATCCATGTCAACAGTAAAACAGGAAAAAGGACATTCGTTTAATCTGAGTTCATTTTTCAAAAGGAGAGAAGGGAAGCTTTTACCCTTAGGGCATCTGATACTTAAGTAGATAATTATCCTTCTTCTGCAGCACTGCTTTATTATCACGGGTCAACGAACCATCTATAAATGAAGAATTTCCCCTCACTTACCTCTAGCAAAACTGCTGCTTACATTAAGACAAGTTTCCTTTCCTCCTTTAGAATTTTTTCCCAGCAGTTTCTCACCCTCTCAGACTTGCATACGCCTCACCAGCAATTGTTTGTTCTCTACCTAGCTCAGGGCCACAGCCACAAGTATGAATTTTTGCATTAATCATGGTTTGTACAACCTTATATTAACGCTGTACTACTTGTCACTGTCACACATTGTGAAAAACATGGGCTAAACACTGTTTGTGGGACCTTTTGTTTCCATAGCAGAGGGAGAACAGAGTGCAGTGTGAGTGCTGGTTGTGACCGAGGCAGGACATCTGTTTTGTCTTAATTCTGTCACTAATCCACTCTGGCATTTGAGCAAGTTGTCTCTGTACCTCTCTCTCTCCTCTTCCACACTTTATCTGTCTTACCTGCTTAGATAGCATTTGCCAGTTGGTGCAATGGATGTTTTCTTATTAAGCCATGAGGTGCTCTGCTCATGTGGGGCTGCGAAGCACTCCCACAATATCAAAAAATGCGCCCATAAACCATGTCATTCTGCAAAAAGGATTTTCACTTCCTCCTTACATTACCAAGACTCATTTACAACCCAAACTATATTTTAACCACATTTCTGTCTTTGAATGTGATAAATAATTCAAAGGCACAATCACACACTGGAGCATCTTTACTGAACTTTCCATCATTTCAAAATAATTCTGCAAAGAATAATGATAGAAATTCTGAATCAGAGCTAAATTAACATGAGAATGTAATTAGGACAACATTCAAGTTATATTTAACTATGAATATATAAAAAGGCAAATGTTAGAATGAATTCATGGATTTGAGGTCATTAAGAAAACAACCATCCACTGCAACTTTAAATCACAGTTTTTAACTACAGTTTTTAACACTAGGATAGTTTTTAACTTTATATCCTGGTCAGATTTTAATCTGGATAAATGCTCTATTCACCTCAAAATTCTTCCTAAGTTTAAATTTGGATAAACTGTTCATTGCTTTCTGCAATTATCCACTGCAAACAGTGCTATGAACTACTGATGTGCTTCAGGTGACTGTGTATTAAAGATGCAAGTGAAAGTGAGTCTGTACTTATGTCTATGTGCAATTACTCCTTAGGCAGAGAATCTACTGCCATCTGAGACTCCTCGGGGCATCCAGCTGCCACTCCAGAAGGGCAGGAGTCTGCCATATACCCTGTGACATATCTGTCAGCCAGGTGGAAAGCTTGAGTCATCTTAGGGTATCTGAAATGGCAGTAGGTGCCTATGTTTGGGTAACAGCCCCCACCTTTACAGAGTGGCTCAGCAGGACAAGGGGCTGATACCCAGCAGATGTGCTGCATGATTGAAGACAGCATTCTGCCTTCAGAAAGTTTGAACTTTATGTTTCCTTTCTCTAACCACCATAATTAATAATTTTGTGATTTCTTCATTCATTCTAAACTGCTACTGACTGATGAAGTTTCTATTTTTAAGCTTTGATGTACACAGCTGTTATTTGCTTCAAATTCTCTGAGTCAGTCCACATGATTAGAGTACGTGCAATTTAGTATGTCAACTTCTCCATTTTAAGGAGTGGAAACCCTTTACACCGTATTACAATCTGTGATCATACATTTCTCTCTCTGTATCTTCCAGGAGTCTGTCATCAGCCTTACTTTTTCCTAATACCTAAATACGCATACACAAATCAATATGCGTGCCCTCACACACCCTAAAAGCTCCATTAAAGATTTATTAAACAATTAGGAATGTCAGTATTTTCCAAAGACTACCAATAGACAGTAGATTAAAACTCCAGGTATATTAGTGGAAGTGCATAATCATAAAGATAGCAGTATGGCAACAATGGATCCCACCCATTGCCTTCAAACTGAGCTAAAACCTAAGGATGACCTATGATTTCAACAAAATCATTTGACCTTATATATTGGGCACAGCAGACCACTCCCTGCACAACCTTAGGTGGGTTGTTTAGTGCACCAAAGCCTGTGATCCTCCTCCATAATTCAAATTACAGCCTCTGCCTGTTGGTCTATTAAGATCGTAAACTGTTTGGAAAAGCTCAGACTCCTGGCCAAGTAAGCATGGTTCAACAAGTTTCTACACACTAGCTGAGCAAGGATGCTGAAACACATGTGCCCGCTTCTCAGCCCTCAACAGTCAAGGTTGCAGACATTTCTGTAAATCTCTTTCACTCTTTCATTGACTTTTTAGACCATAATAACTGGAGCCCTTTGAGACTGGCATTCACGGGCATTTACTGCAATGTGGTTTTGCAATGGGCACCTGGACACTGTCAAAGCTATGTTCAGTTGTGCCAAGCACAAGTACAAATTCCCCATGTACATATAAGCATTTCAGGATATGCTCACACACACTGGAGATTATGGGTCACTACTGAAAAGTGAGCATTTGTTAACCACATAATGACTTTAAGTTGATCAGAGAGAGAGGGCTCAGATTCTACAAGAAAAGAAAACACATGGCCAACACCTGCATGCTGACCACTTCAAATGCAATTTTCCTTCCACTAACACACATAGAGTGGAGGCTGAAATTCAAAATCACAGTAGCAATTTTTATTTGCTTTATCTGAATATTGACTTTGAAGCGTAAATTATTGTAATTCTGTATTTAAGGTCTAAGCCAGGTTCTGTGTTCCCTTCAGTCGGATTCTGATCAACCTCACAAAGTGCCCATTATAAATTTTCACACACAACTATCAAGGTACACATGTTCTCTAGTTCTGAAACGTTGGAAAAATGGCCTTTGAGGGGTCAAAAATAGAAAGAAAACTAAAAAAAGAAACCCCAAAGAGGTTAAAATTCTTTTATGTGACAAGTTTTAGAACTAAACACAGCTTTTTCCTGGTTAAGTCCATCAGTTTGCTATACAGAAAACATACTTTCTGTTTTGACTTTTGTTTTATTCCTGAATTTGAACTTCAAACAGAACAATTCAAAGCTTTATAAAGGAAAAAAATTAAAGGCTCTCCAGGTACTGACATTCTAACAATAGGAATAAAGTTCTTTTTTGCTTTGTCTTTTTGAGAAACCAGTTAAAAACATTAAAATTGACAGGTTTTCTTAATATGTGAGGCTTTAAAAGAACAAAATACAAGGGGAAAAAGGCAGAATATCTGAAAGTGAAAGGTTAATTGCTTCTTTATGAAGCTCCTGCGTTTGACCAATATTGTTACTTTTCTAAACCATTTGTTACAAAAAGTTTTAACTTAGGAAAACGATTTATTTTCAATGTGTAACACGATCAGGAATCCACAGCTCACATTGGGATGGAAATACTGTTCCTGTTCATGAGACTTTTTAAAAGATTTTAAAAAGTCTTTCCTCTCACAACAGCACAAGAGTAAAAATCTCAAAAAAATTTTAAAAATATACTTTAAAGATGAAAAGCAGTAGGTAATAAAGTTTCCAAAACTTTTAAAACTCTTGAAATACCTATTTCAGCATTCTAACATTTTTACACAAACGGCAGTTTAGTTAATAAAAACTTTCCTTAATCATTTAAGTTTGGGAAACTCATCAAAATTGACTTTTTCATTAATATTTTGGTTTTGACTAACTGGTTTTCACAAAAAAAAAAAAATAATTGTCCCAAACTATGGTACCTATGGAGACTTAATATTGCTTCATTTATCTCACAAGCTTGGGTGAATAACTTAAAGCACAGTAGCCTCTTCCTCTCCCTCCTGACTGAAAACACCCCAATCATTTCCAGAGAAACTCTCAGCAAGAACTCCTGCCTCAGAGATCAGGGCTTTACTCATTTTAGGATTAATGCAGACTGTAGCACCATGGATACTGCTACCACCTCTTTCTAACAGCAGGAAGCATTTGAGACGTGTAGAGATGGTGTCCTTTGAGCGCAAGGCTGCTCAGTGGCCAGTTCAGCCCTCACTGAGGAGGGAAGACAGTACCTTGGTGTGGCTGCTGGGAGCTCAGAGGCCAGAAGAACCAGCTGCAGAAGACGGCAATAAATGATTATTTCTAACTATCTATCTATCTCATGCATCTGTATGAAAGACTCCTTCTGCACATCCATAAGCTAGCTGATGGGAATGCAGAAATAATGTGCTGTGGGGAGCCGGGTGAGGGATTATTCTTTTCTTATACTCTGTTTTACATGAATTTGCATCAAGTGCCCTAAGCAGAGAGAATCAGTCAGACGAAGCTTCAGGTATTAAAACTCACCACAATGTTGTCCCCAGATTCAACTGAGGAGTGTAGGCAGGGGTATTGAATTCATCACTGCATCTAAGCAGAAGTTTTCTTTGTTCAGAAGCTCTAATTGCTAACATAAAGAAGTCCCATAGCTCAGAAAAAACACAGGAGAATGTATGACTAATAAAATTAATATAACTGAAAAACAACTGCCAGTCATTCATCTTTTTTCTGCCCTTGAACAATTCTTCACATTTTGAAGGCTACGGGAGCAATTTTTCTATGCGAAGAAAACAATAATGGTTCCACAGACACTGCCTATAGGCGGAGTTAAGGAGGAAGCAAAACCAACTGAAATAGCGCAAGCACGTACACGTATAAGGCATCAAAAAGCCTTTAAAAATGAATCAAATATGTATTCTGCTTCATTACAACAACAATATGTCAAGGCATCCATTCAGTCCCCACTAAACCCACTGAATTAGGATGTACATAAAACTGTAGTAATGCAAGAACTGACGTCTCCCCCCAGGACAAATCTTACTCAATAAGACAGAGTGACTCACTTTTGGAAGGAAATCTGTAGAGGCTATTTGGATTAAGAGTGAACATGTCATAATAGGAAAAAGTGGAGGGTCACTCTTTAGTGGGTTTTACATGTAGAACTGGATTTAAATATATTTTAGAAGGCTGCTTTGGTACAATACAGGAAATAGTATATCATAGAACTTGCTAGCTTGTGAGAAAACTTAGCTGTGAACAATAAAGATGATTAAGAACCAATGAAAATGCAATAAAATTACAATAAAAACTTAAAAATTGCTTCAGACTATTAAAACCACACACAAGCATTTTTTTGATCTCACTATGCCACATCTTAGCATTAATAAAAAAAGTCATTAAGATAAGACAAATTATCTAAACACAGTTGATCTTGATAAGGCAGCTCAGTACATGTTTACAGTAATACAGAAGACCAAATTTATGCAATGAAACAGAGAATTAGTGGTTCCAGTGGAACCAAGAGCAATCAGTGTAAATCTTTGACATGGGTCTCTCTGCACCATGATAAGTGTTTTAAGACCACACTGCAGCTTTTATACAGTTGGTCTTTTTATTCTACCTGATCTTCTCACCCCAGTGAAGCTATTAAAATAATTCTTCATGTCAATGAAAGGTGCAGTAGTTCCAAGAAATGAACAATATTATTTTACTTTTTCTGTAGAAAAAAAAAAATCAATACATCTAATTTAAATGTAGATATGGCTTATAGTCTAAGTCATGCTAGATAGCACACCAAATTACAAAGTACTGCTACTGAAAGTACAGTGACTCCACAAGACAGAGGGCCACAGCAGGGAAATGTGAGATTCAGAACTGTTCACTTTTCATTTTAAACAAGCCTTTCGTATATTTGATATTCCTTTTAAATGCCCTTAAGGTATGTCAAGTAGGTCACTAAAAGCTCAGTTCCTCATAGCAAGTGGTATTTTACTGTAGGATTCGTCCTTTTCTGCTAGCTACTGACCTTAGGGGCAGCCTCGGGCAATAGCAGGTGTTTAAGTGGAACCACGGTGAGAATAGCCGTGGGAGAGTTTGTGACTCAGTAACGTGCCTCTGATCCAAGTTTCATTTGGTGGAAATTTACTGCAGACCTAAACTTACATCTGTACCAGGAATCATAATCACATTCTAGAATCACATTAAGCTTTTAATCTCGGAAGGCCCAATAGCAATAACCAGTGGCCAAACTGGAAATTTAGAAGTCACAATATTAAAGGACTTCATGTACAACTGCTATGATGCTCTGAGAAGATCCTGTAAAGAAATACTGCTGTACAACAACCCATTTCAGCTAAGAACTACGTCTATATTGCTCTGGATGATATATCCTACTTCTAAATATATGATGAAACTATTCATAAATACATGAAGCTATCTATGCACATATACCAATTATAAAAGTACAAGACCACTGAAATAAACAGCCATGCCTGAAGCTGACAGCAGAAATCAAACAACACTTGGAGTGCAACACTCAAAGAGTGTTTTTTTGGCCTAAACATTGGAGCGATGGCATTTCCCATGGAAACTAATATGTTCATGCAAAGTAGCTCAGCAGCTACTAGTCTTGTACAAAGGACCTGCACCACTAGAAAACTGCATTGAATTCAATTTACCAAACTTAACCCTGCTGGAATTGCAACATGTCATTGCAAAGCCTCACTTCAAACAGAAGAAGTAAGCTCATGATCCAGCCTCTCCACCTGAGAATAAGAAACAATTTGTGAGAAAATGCTTCAGCATTGAGTCTTAATTAAAGCTGTGGCACCGTCATATTCAAAAAAGTAATGTAATCATTATGAAGTTATATTCTAGCTCATGATTCAGGAAATATAATGAGGGAATAATTAATTACTAAATATTAGTTATGACAAATTTACTTTCTTGCAATTTATTGGATGCCGTATTCCAGGCATTAAGCTTTATTGGAAACAAGCTTTAACCTGGTAGAAAGACACCATAGAATGTGTTGGGAATTAAGGTTCTGTACAAACCGTAAGCATTATTGAAATTGTTATCTATGGTACTTGAAAGTAGAATCTTTTTTTCTGTTCTGGGCATCTATGGCGGGAGCAGCAATAAAATAAACAGGAGAATACTTGGTGAATCTCCCTGGGATTTATCTTGCCTAACTTTGAATGTAAATTGGTTTGACCAACAAAGCAAACCACTGGATTCAGAACTGTGAAAAGCCAGTGCTTTATAGCAGTGTGGAAGTATCTTGCTGCTTAGGAAGTTTCACTCCTCCCATCTTCTTCTGTTTTCTCCAGAATTAAGTTATCTCAAGGAAAGTTCTGTTGGACCTGCTGCTGGAGAAGCTGGTAACAGATCCACTTTCTCCAACTACCTATCGATGGCAGATGATCAAGAGCTTTACACATACTCTTTGTAACTCTGCACTAAGTCTATGCTGAACAGCACAGAGAAAGATGAGCTTGTGGTAGCATGTGCCAGACCAACAGTGCCTTCATTTCATAACCAGTGAAGCATCAGCTGGAGGAATGCAGTACAAGATCAATTATCAGAGTATCACAGGGGACAATGAATACATTTGGATAATCAAGGTTTCAGGTAATGAAGGTAATTTTGAATGTAATTGATAGATAATGAGGAACATGAATAACAGGGAGTTTTGGAAAACTGAATTTGGATAATTCAAACTGTCTTACACTAAGTGTATTCCTCAAAGAATATTGTAATGTATGCTGGGATTTTCAAAGTTTTTAAATGGAATAAACCACCTGATTCCCATTAATTTCTCAGAAGTGGTTTTCTACCTAGTTCTGTTAGGGCATTCAGAAAACCACTCCAATTAAAGTCAATGGAGAGCTGTGTTTGTCTTAAACTGGAAGCTCTCATGGTGTATTTTACACTCTTAGGTACTGAAGTTGCTTCTAAAGCAACGGGATGAGCTATGCTGTTCCAGGGAACTATTCCATGAGAGTAGAATGAGCCTAAATTACAAAGGAGAGAAAGAAACTCTTACAAAAAAGAAATGCTCTCTACACCCCTTGCAGGAATGGCTTAGCCCTCTGTAAGAACATCAGCACCTTTACGAAAAGTCTGAAAAACAAGAGAACCTTCTATCTGCCTTATAAAAGAGGTGTTCAGCACACTTGCACAGCAGAAAGGCAAACCATAGTACCTTTGCCCTGCAAGATCACATCTTTGCTGCTGCACCTAAAAATAAATCTCCCAGTGTACTTCCATCAGTTCCTTTGAATGCTTAAAATTGCGAAGTCCATGATAAAGAACCTAGATGAGTATCTTTACTGCATTGGCTAATACACAGTTGAAGTGGATGTAGTAGAGAGATGACTTTGCGAGTAAAAGAGTTTATTATTGTTTTTGCAAATATTATTACTTCTTCGCTGTTTAGCAGGACCTACTGAAAACAGTACTGTTGTAATTGCAAGGAGTTCTACATTATTCACCAGTGAAGGCCAGGAGCATGCACATACCCCTCTGTGCATTCAGGAGACAGGTGGTGACCCTTAGCACTGAAATGGTAAACAAGGGAAATGTAACTGGGGGCTGATAGAGGTATTTAAAAATGAAGAGAAATATGACAATAGCCTCTTCTGCAGTTTACATATCTGGGGATTAAAGCAACTAGTGCGGCAAAGCAGGGAATCAGCCTTCACTCCGCTGCAGTAGAGGGAAACGTGGAGTTGAAATACCAAAGACCCTGTGTAGTGTTTAAGCAGAGACTCAGAGGCAGTCCAACATGAAAAGAAATTATTTTAAGCCACTATTCTTTGCTACTTAATTTTGACAGCTTATTTCATATCTGCTTTAACAAAAAAAGCTTGATATCGACAAGAATGTTCACAGAAAGTGCATGGGGCAAAACACTCCCAAAGATGCATTTTCCCCCACCTGCCAGGGAAGTCAGTTTTAGATAAGCCATACTTAAGGGCTGAAAAACTGTAACACATATGTAGAGTACATCTTTGACATGGAACTATCCGTACGAAGCCCTCCTTTTAATACAAAATAAAACTCAAGCAGAGGTGGTAAAACATAGCTTACAAAGCACCCGAGACAATGAAAGCTATAAAGGAGGAGGGAATCAGAAAGTAGGTCTCCCCCCTGTTTTTCACTTGCATAATAACCCTCTTGGATAAGGACAACAGGGCCCTGTGTCATGATTGCCTCTGTAGATGCTCTTCTAATACTATTATCGTCATTAATGCTCATTGTTCCCAGCTCTGCGCATCATAGCTAGGCATTTTGGCATGCACGGTACATAAATTCATACTCTCATCCAGGACTCCTGCAATATTCAAGAACATGAGAATGAAGAAGACAAACTAGCAGTTTAACTCTGAATAACCTTATTTTGTGTGAGTGTCATCTGAAACCATTACTTTAATGTGATTATCTGTTTTTATTATTTCCTTTCTGTGGACTTGGAATAAAGACACAACTGAGACTCTCTCAGACACAGTCATTGGCATCATTACAGTCTTTCTACTGTCATCAACAGAGATCTGATCTGTAAATCAAGTTAGACTGTAAGGACTACTGAAGAGCAAGCACTCTTTATCACGCTATTACATACCCAAGTTACCACTTCCTCTGGCTCACTGAGAAAAACAGACTGTTTTAGTTCCTTTACATAACCAGAGGAGTTCTTAATGCACAGATTATTGACTTAGTGGAGTTTTATCATGTCCCAGTGTACCAGGGGATTCCTTAATCCAGGACTTCTTTACATGATCTATTTTCATGGCTCTTTTTATTGTCACACTCTGTCATTATAATGATTTGCAAATCCAGAACCAGCATATGTTTAGCTCCTTAACAGGTGCTCAAAGAGGAGAGGGGGAGAAGGCATTTCCCCCCTCTCGTTTGCCCTCTCACACTCCATAAGTGCAAAACACTGTCACATGCAGCATGACAAAATCCCTGCAGGGCTTAGCACAGCAGGGAGTTGCATGGCACAATGTTGGCTTTCTGCCCACAGGAGCATTTCCACATCAGCCCATCACCTTCACAAAACCAACAGGATGGAGATCCTCCTTTACCACTCTCCACAGAGGTCACCTTTGTGGAGAGACACAGAACATGCACACATTCTCGAGAAGCCAAGTCCATCAGGCCAGTGCTCTACAGAAACAGGAGTCTCCAAGAGCAAATATGGGTCTCAAAGTGGTCTGCTGCACACCTATTGCTAGTAAAAGCCACTGATGTTTGATTCCTTTGTTGATACTACTGAAAGTAGCCAGAGGTGTTTATCTCTAGTACAGGGTCACTGCTGGGAAAAACAAATGTTCCAAAGCAAATGGGTGATGTCACACAACTGGCAAGGGGAGACCCTGAATGTTTTGTAGCTGTGGTATCAACAAAAAATCAACTGAACAAGGGGTATGAAAAGATGTCTGCAGAGATGAAACATCCTGTGTCTCCCTCAGTGGATTTATGCTCAGTAGAGACCTGAATCTGCTCTCCCCACCTCTTCCACTCTCTCCTCCAATTTATTGACCCCAGTTGCGTAGGCCCAAACAGAAACATCCATATGAACCTCAATACCTGCATGAAGCTCCCTAGGAATGCTGAGGACAGGGTTCAAGGTTATCAGATGCTTTAGGCTGTGGTCCATCAAGACAAGCATCTGATTTTATGGCCCTTCAACCCTTACAGCTTAGCTCACCCTCATTAATAGATACTTCCCTTGCCACTGTTGGAAACCATGTGGGAATCTGCAAGACTGCTGTGCACTCCAAATTAATCACAGGCCTAAAATTCTCACTGGTGCAAGGTCTGAGTAGCTATTAGCACTTCACAGCATATCTACATACCCCCAAAGATTTAGGCTGTGATCTCTGGTTTGGACCTCTCAGTGTTACCATAATACAAGCTGATAACAACAATATATCATCGTGCTTGTTGCTAGCAGACAGTTCCCCAGAGTGAAGAAAAAAAAAATAGTTTAAATCTGACATGTTATCAATGTTAAAAAAAGAAAGCAAATTTTTGCAAAAAAACCCCCAAACCCAACAAAGAAAGACAACGGTACTCCAACCGCATCCTGGACGTGAGGGAGAAAATTGATGTTGAATTTGGCATCACAAACTTTGTTCCAGCAAATAAATTTCTAGATCTCTGTGTTTCTTCCTTAAATTACAAGCACACAGCGTTTCTTGGGGGTTTATGATCACCATCAAAGCTGTCTTACTGAGAAACATGGATGCCTTTCTCCTTCCAAAGGTCACAAAGTAGATAACCCATATCTAGGGGCTGAAAGAGCAGGAACATTTGGTACTCCTCCAAATGAAAGTATCTCCACTGTCATTTGTTCAGCTTCCTCTTGTTAAGCTGCTGGATGTGAATCACCCAGCGACCTCCCAACATGTCAGGGATGGCTGTGTATACTGTTATAAAACTCAGTCTTGCAAAAGTGATGGTGCATGTTTGTTGCTCTGGAAATTAAACACATGTTCTCAACAGAGTCCCCTTGAATGTGCCTGTCTGCATTTCACATACAACCTCATGCTGATACTTACCACTGGTGTGACAAACACTTGTGAGTCATTTTTCCTGGGCTTTGCATTACTATCTTAGTCTTCTTATCAGCCCAGTCAGAAACTGGTGGCACAGTCATTCCTGGCTGCATGTCACTGATACAGAACAGAAGACACAAGAGATGCCTAAGCGGAAGCAAGCAAACTAACAGCAGTATAACTAAAAAAAGCAGAAAACACTGCTTTTTGGTTGTTTATAGGAACTTCAAAGTTTTCCTCAGTTATAAATCATTCTGAGCTACCAGTCTGCCTAAGAATGGCTGTGCTTTTGAAGGTGAAAGCTTGAAGATCAGACCTTGGGTGATAAAAAGAATGTTGGTTCCACTACAGACAAAGTCGATTGCAGAGGAGATAAAATGGTGTCCAAGAATAGGATAGATCAGGCTGAGATGTTTTTGCCATGCAATTAGTCACCAAGAGATAAAAGTGCTTCTATAGGATAGATTTTCAGTAGGAGAGAATGAAGCGCTTTTAAGCCATATTTGCCATCAGAAAGAGAAAGAGTAAATAAAATTTCCATTTGACTACCACTTTCTTAGGACATTTGATTAGAATGAAAAGTTACTTAATAAAAACCCCAACCTTTTAAACTAAACTTAAAAAAATCTTAAACCAACAGTGAACAATTTAAAAAAGCCCTTGCAGCCATGATGCCAGATCCAATTTTATTTGTACTACTAATTTATAAGTGCAAGATAAGCAAAGTTATCAATGGAGATGAGAAGCCAAAGAATTATAAGAGGGAAGGGAAATTGTTCTGTAACAAAACATGCTCAGTATGTCCTCAAAAGAGGAACCAAAAGGCAATTTAATGTTGCTTCAGTCTCTTCTATTCCAGAAGCAGCTCATAAGACTGTGTACAAAACCAGAGAACTGGCTCATAAAACTTTCAGACAAACTATGTTTAGAAAGCATTAAAAAAAAAAAAAAAAAAAAAATCAGCCTTTTCCTGGAAGAAAGTGATTTGTATGCAAATATACCCCAACATTTGTCACCAAAACAAACGGATTCTGAAGTGAGAGAAGTTTTTTTGAATATGAAGTTTATCACTGCTTTGATGAAATGAGATGCCAGCTGCGAGGTTGCTGCTGTCTCCTTCAATACCAATTAAAAGGATGGAAAATGGTGCTCTAGCTTGTGCTCACAGGCAGAGCTGACACCACACACGTAGCACAACTTTGACACCTAAACCTCCAGTAGCAGCAGCTAAGACATCAAGGGGCCTACATTTAAAAGTAAAACACTAGGCTTACTGGCAACCTCTATGACCTGAAGTATTACAAAATGCATGAAACACTCACATATTACTCATAATAATTTAATGTTTTCCAATAAGAGGAGGAATGAGGAGCTAATGTTTGAATAAAATAAAAAGCACACTCTGGCGCTGAGAAAGAATGGTCAAACTTGTGTTGTTTTACATGTTTAAACCTTCTTTCAGTTTGTTCAGAACAGTGTGTTTGCCCTTGGGCATCTGGGATGGTTTCACCTGACCCTTCTAGCCAGCAAGGACCAAGCAGTAAAGAAGTACCACAAATTGCACCCACTAGCCATGCCTCTCTCCCCAAGCCCCAGGGAAGGGACAAACCTTCCAGCACACTTTAAAGGTCAACAGAAGCAGGCAGAGCAAAAAGCCATGCGGCCCACTTAGAGAATGCCTTGTCAGCAACTGTCTTACAGATCTTAGATCTGGAAGCATTTAATAACCCCTCTGTTCTTTTTAATTATGCACTCTGCATTTTTATCTGCACTTACAGAAATCCTGAAATAATGAAATCCTGCAAGGAGGAACTTCCTCCTCTCCCAGTAATTTTGACCTCAACAAGTACTGGAAAATTCAAAAGACTTGCTCAGACTTAGAAAACTATCCACACTTCCAGATGCTATCGCCATTGCTCTGCAATAGTCAATTGCTAATTGATTTCCTTTAAACTTGTGTAAGCTATAGATATATAGATGTGTACGTGCATTGAAACTTAAAGTGTGTTTCCTTGTTCAGAACTCTGATATCAAAACATCTACAATCTCCCCAAGTGTGCTCTAGGACAACCGGCAGGACAAAAGTAAATCAGTTTTAACAAAGCAGGAGAGATTACTAGAGTAGTGAATATCTCCTTAAAATATAATTTTTTAAATTATTTTCTTGCCTTAACTCACGTAGCTGCACAACAATTGTGTTTTAGAGGATGACATTTCTGAGACTGCCACTGACCTATCAAAAAACCCCCAAAACTTACCAACAACCAGAGAACTCTCACTTGGAGGTTTAGCTTACATGCCTGCATGTACACACCTGCTTCCTCTGTTTGCATGCTATAAAGATTTTCCAGAAATAAGAGTCCCAGTGGGTGAAGGCTAAAGTCATTAAACATCATTTTGAATACATCAGAAAAAAACGTTCCCACAATGGCAAGCACAATGCAAAAGAATACATCTGCACATAATGGCAAGTAAAACATTGTGGAAGCAGATGTCAAGAAAATGGTTTTACTGTGATTCAGCTTCCTCAAGCAGAAGGATTTCAAAATGTTTTTCTGAGACATGGCTTAACCCTGATGGACAAGAGCCTGGGCTGAGCAGCTGGGACATTTGCAGCCCCATTCTCCCGCAACATATCTGTGTAGGTGATAGCACATCTGGATCATTCACCCTGCCTTGGGCATATGCAAGGAAAACACCAAGTGTGGCTGGTTGTGCTGCTGAGACATGGGAGGCCATACCCAGAGAGCAGAGGCATGGGCGGCCAGCAGCACGCACCAGCTCCACTGCGGGCAGGAAGATGCAGCAAGGCAGGAACGTAGCCCTCACCTTGTGTGTTATGCCTTACCAGTGCCCTAGTGCATCCCCCCCCAGTGCTCAGGGGCCATCTCATAGCACAAATCATGCCACTGTGAAAATGCAACCGAAAAATCTAACATACTACATTACATATCTTTAACTACAGAAATAGATGCATGCACAGAACAAGCTCCTCTAGAGCTGTCAAACAAGATTTGAAACCCAGTTTCTTTGGCATGGGGCACATAAATCTTCTGCAACAGGTAAAGGAGATCTTGACTGACGGTGGGAGCGGCACACTGATATTGTTTGTTTTGCATGCTAACCCGCATAAAGCAGAAACAGTTTTGGGACTTCAGCTTTACCAAATATTTTTACTATTCAGAAATGCTAACCCTTAAGATTTAAAAAAAAGCAAAAATTTTTCCAAGATAACAACTTTTTTAGCTAAAAGAATGCTTAAAAAACCCAACAAAAAAGCAGAGAAGAAAGGACCCTGGGATCCATCCATCCTGCTCTATGTAATCCCCAAACAGTCTGTGTGCAATAAGGAATATTTTATTATTTAATATTTTTGCCTCACATAATTTAGTACAGCACTGGATGTTGCAAAACCTTTTAACCCCTGCATTTTTTTCACTCTCAATTTCCACAAACACTGGTGACTTTTCTCTAAGAAAGTAAGGTATACAAGTTAATAAGTTGAGTAGCATTTCATCCTCACATAATAAAAATTCATAAAAAATTCTTTAAGAAACAAACCAGGAGAAATTCCGAACAGAAGATCATTAGTGCTAGAGTTTCAACAGAGGGCAACAGAGATGGCCTCACTTGGAGCACAGCCCCTCACTCAAAAGAAAAATCAGGGGTATCTATTGCCTCTTTTACAAATGCAGTTTGGAAGCCACAAAAAAAGCAGTTGTAACACCATGTCAGGCAATGTAAATATGCAGGTAGGTGTCCAATTACTTCAGCTTTAAAGATCGGTGCAGTCTATCTCTTTATAAGCAGACAGGGTGCACACAGGTTTTGATACGTACGCTTGATGTTGATACCTTTGAAATCTAGCACTGCTGGTGACTGTTGTTGTTCAACCAAAGTGTATGTACGCAAAAGCTAGATCATTTTCATCATGCTGTGCAGTGTATAGCTGCACCTTTCACACTAAATATCTAGACTGCTGAAGAAAATGCCCTTTTGAAGTAGGAGAGTACAAACCTCAAAGGTTCATTTCTTTGCAATGACTAAAGCCCTAATGAACATAACCAACACACTATTACACCAGCTTCGGGGTTACATGCAAATATATCCAAGGTAGATCTTTGTCAATACACCTCATAGCGCAAATCCACATGAGAGAGAATAAAGTTGGTATAAACTATGCTTTCATATATTACTTCATATTGAAAGAAATATTGGTGACCTTATCCAGCATCACTGTTATAATAGTAATAAAACTGAATCTTGGAAGATTACACTTTTGGTCAAAGTAGTAAAATGTGACCTTATGCTATTCAACACTGACATTTATTATATTAATTCAGACACAAAAACTGCATTAAAATGATGTTAAGCGTCTAGCTTTCAAGAACAACAGCTAAGAAATTTGATCTGCAAGTAAGACTTCTTCACCAACTCTCCATTTCGCGTTTCACCATTGCAACACATGGCACAAAATCCTTACAGCTGCCTAGAGAATCTCAAATCTGGTAGTTTGGGCTCCTTAAATAAAAATCTGCTTGTTTCTCAGCCACAGGGATCATCGCAGGGGTGACACAATATCTTTCATCTACAGTGCTCATACACGGTGGCCTCAGTATAAAAACAAAAATCATAAAAAAACACAGAATCAGGAGTTCATCTTTGTTCTTCAAGTGGAAATACAAAAGGCTAAATGCAAAATGCTGACAACCAGACTGCAACAAGAATGACTTTTTTTTACAGTCATTTTTAATATTGCAGCACCATGTCCATTTCGAAAACAGAAAAAATCTAGTCTCAGGTTGGCAAGGAAGATGGAGAAAGCTGCAGTCCCCTGTACTCTGAACTCGCAGTGATTTCACTAAAAATACAGGACATAGAAAGAGCAGCATATCAGAGCAAAGATGTGCACTGCAGATCTCAGAACAGAATCAGGTCTGGAGCTATTCTGGGATATAGCAAATGTTGAAAAGTAGAGCTATCTGGCATTCTTTTTTATTTTTCTTCTGTAGTTAGTGTTTATTCACAGGCAAACATTGCTACACCAAAAAAAGTTTTTTCAGGGTTACAAGACAATTCCTGGTTTAAAAAAAAAAAAAAAAAAATCATTTTAAAAGTCTCCAGAGTCTAAGTGATCTCACATCACACAACAATATGAGGATTTGAGCATTCATTTCGAGCATGGTAATTCTGCACAGAGATCTGTCTCCTGTTATGAATATTCTGACTGTTCTATGCTGTGTTACGTGCTCACAGTGATTTTTAATGAGAAATTCAACAGCTATTTCAGTAACCACAAATAGAAGGACATCAACTATTTTTTCCCAGAACAGAACTCTTGTTTTCTGGCCAGCCTAAATTTGCAAATATGCCTAATTTTAACAATTCTGAGAATTAAATGAGAACACTAATGCTTCCCACTATGTTGGCAACTTGCAAATTTCTGTTTTAAATTTCAGACAAAAAGAAAAGAGAAAAATGTTGGATTTTTATAATCCAAATTGCATAATCTGTCAAGAACAATGATTTGTGTCTGGCAACTGCTGATATGCATTTTTAGCAGAGCTAAGCAACCTCAGCTCAGAGAAGAGAGCAGACTCCCCCCGCCTGTGGGCCAGGCATTGCAAAATGGAGCTTAAAAAAAAAAGTGGGTTTGTCATCAGGGTGGCAGACAACATCTATTTCATTTCAGTAACCTAGAATACAGAGTTCGCTTTTTTAGGCTATGACTGACAGAGCTGCAGCTCTCCTGTAGTAAGGGTGACATCTCATTTCAACAGCAGCTTCACCCCAAGACATCTTTCGGGTATGCACACCAGGCATACTCTCTTCCTAGACCCTCCAGCTTTGCTGGTGCATCTTGACAGCACATTTGTGCGGGAGATCTACTGCTCTTCTGCCTTGGCAGAAGCTGTTCCTCCAGGGATAGGCTGACAGCACAGTGCTCAGTGTCCATGCAGATCCCTTAATTTGGTTCCCTTCCCCTCTCAGGGGTGCAACTGGGTCAGGCTTTTTTTTTTAAATCTCCTTTTTGATGCATTTCAGCAGGTTTCTCCTAATCCACCCATATGCATGCCCCATCTTAATATAACGTGCTCTTTTAACAATGCATAATGCACAGCAGGCCCAACACCTGGATCTAAAAGCCTTCTTTGCTCTTTACCTCTTCTCCTACATTATTTGCATCCCACTATGATCCATCTCCTCTTATGTAAGAGGACAGAAATGTGACTAGTAAGGCATGTTATGAACTACAGTATTTCACAAAAAATCTGCCAAGCCCTCTATGGCCAAACTAATTATAACTGTACTCTCTCCAGCTTGATGAAGCTAAATGGAGACATACAAACTGTCTTTGAAAATAGAAAAACATGCAAGTGAAAAATGTTCATATGGAGAAATATGCATAGAGCATCGAGACTTCAGGAGCAGCATTTTATAGACCCAGTTACTACTACATGCATTTTAAATTTGAATGCCTCTTCAGTATTCATGAAGTGTACCACAGTTCAATAGTTGTTTTCATGAGTTGTGCCTTCATTAGGTGAACAACATTAAACACCTGGGATACTGTTCAAACTAGTCCTAAGGGGCAAATTTTCATGACAAATGAGCTGAGATAAATTTTACAACTGAAAAAAAAAATCTCAATTTTGCAGTGGTAAATTTACTACTTGTTTCAAAGAAATAAAGCAACAAAGACACAAAGTTAATATTAATATTACTTCTACAAACTTCCCACAGAAAAGCTTTCAGTTGGCTGTGCAAATAAGAACACTTTCAAATACCAGAAGGAGAGTAAATATTTATTGACACATGTGCTTTCTTCCCCCCTTTCAGGTTAATGGGGTTAATTCCCCACTATCTTTGGCAACTTCTGTGTGTTCATTATCAGGGTGACTTCTTAGGCCTTTATGGCTAAGAGAATCTTACAGATTTTGTTCAAGTTTGTTTTCTTTTTTCATGAGGCTTGCAGCATGCTTGTTTCAATTCTTATTTGGATAATGTTCCATTGGAGATGTTACCAAACATACATTTTTATCTGCCCTCTCCCTCATTGGGAGCCTCCCTTGTTCAGCACTGAGTGAGAAATGCCTCAGTGCATGCACAGCCCTCTAGCTCAGAGTCAGCCACAGGTGTTTTCCTACCCAAAAGCTTTGGGAAGGCACAGAGACAGCTAATTGCAAGGAAGTCCTCTTGCCCTGCAGGCCTGCCATGACTTCCCACAGCTCTGGCCATCCCCACTGCAAACGTGGGAAAGGTTGATTCCACTTAGGGTGCTGCTATCAGGACAGAAAAATGGTTTGTATATGGGGTTTTCTTCTCTGAACTCATAGCTGGCCCTGTCCAAATGGGTGTTAACCTTGACAGCTTACCGAACTATAAAAAAACTTCAAATAATTCAGACTGGAGATCTGACAGATCAGGACTTGGTATCAGTCTGATATCAATGACTGACATATAGTCTGGCTGAGTCAGGGCCAGTCATTTTCAGCTGGCTCCATACAACCTAGGCAGCACGACAATCTCAGTTCCATGCCCTACAGAGAAATATTGACATTGTCACCTACACTGAGCTGGCACTCATGCCAGAGGCAATAAGGACGCAGAGATTACACCTCCATTTTTTTCAGACACCAAGGTCATGGAGAAGACATGCTGGAGAGGAAGAAGGGGCAGGGAGGACCAGCCTGCTACTCCTAATGCTGCCAGTATCACATGCAGGAAGATTCAGTTTGTGGTCCTTGCACCTGGCATCTTCCCCTGAGCACTGCAACAGTTGCAAATAAGGAAAAGCAGCTGCATTTTGAGATAATTCTAATAACAATTACTATTTCCATAAAACTTTATTCTAGCTTCTTAAGTCACAGTTGCCTCCTCCTTCAATGACACCATCGCATAAGGTAATACTGTCTAGTTGAGTAATGTGTGTACATTCACAAACACCCCTAGCACAGTAGAAGCTCTCAAGACATTTTCTTCTCTGCCTCTCTTTACTGTCTTTCTGGTTTATTATACCCTAAACAACCCCTCCCTCAGGATACCTTCCAGCTCTCTTCCAAGCAGCCACTGATCCTTTCATAGTTAATAAAACATAAAAATTAAAGCAATGAATATTAGAAATATCCATCTTACTCGATTAGCTACTCCATAGTGGACTGTAACCCTTTGAATGTGGTTGGTTAATCCCATTAGCTGGTCAAGCAATTTTCTCTACTGCTTCCAGGAGTACAGAGCTCACTAGAAAATACATTTAGAACCATGCTTCCTCTTTAGATTAGAATAAGTTGCCTATACAACTCCAAAGTGCTTCCCTAAGGTTTAAGACCTATATGGTAATCCCCGTATTTTTCACAATTCAGTGGGTATGCACCGCTCCTAAAAGTTACTAGAGGCTTGTGGAATTACAGACCAAGGGAACAAGGACTTTCTCTAATTGATTACTAAAAAGATCTTTTTCCTCATAGTGAGAAAGAAATCCCCCAAATCTGGTTTATTAGCAAATTTGAGGAAGGCTTGAAAAGGAGCAGGCTGGCTCCTCTGGATTGCATTTCAGTGACTGCTGGCCTTTGCTGTACAGCAGGTTGCAAACTCTGACTCAAGTCTCCCCTGTGCTGGTCCCCATTCATAAGGACTCTGTGGTTTATTGCTGTAAGCTCATGCTTCAAGCCCGCCTTGGGAGAACAGGCGAAATCCGAGAGGACAGCTGGAGCCTGCCTCCAGCACCCAAACATCTCCATCCAGTTACTAGGGAACCTCTGACAACATAATGTCTCCCTTCCCTTCTCACCACTTGAGACCACTCCCCTGTCAAAGTTTGTTAATGGGTTCAAAGCATGGGCAGGCTCCAGGGGATGCTTGGATCTGAATCCAATTTTTCCCTTGGTTTGAAGGTGGACAAGATGGTTCATTATCAACATCAGGTTTTTTTTATCTGCACGATAAAATACCAATCCCCTCAGGCCCCAAAGGCAAAACTAGAGGCAAGGTGCTAGGTCCTGCACAGATGAAGTAAGAAATAGCCCCTGCTCAAAAACCATGCAGGGCAGACAGGGGACAGGAACACAGAAGAAGAAAAAATAAAACACATGTTCAAACCAGAGACACACAGCACAAGCATATAAATGTCATTTCCTAAGGAAACTGTGCTAAAAATCTGTTATCATCTAACTCAGCAAAACAGGCTGCAGATGACCGAAAAACCCAGTAGTGTTTGCAATGTAAACCCTATCCATGTGGACTCATTTTAAGAATGCAAGAAAGCAAATCAGTACCAAAGTTGAGCTATTTACATCGGCTAATAATGCCAGAAACATGTTATGTCTCTCTGTATTATATGCCTAAACAAAGGATGCTAGAAGAGCAGAAGGAAGATAGTTGAAATCACTAACTAGAAAGGCAAATTATTTTAATTTTAAAACAGTGACATCTTGAAGTGTGTTTTCATGAAATGTTCATAAATTGGCTGGTATTAAAGCTGAGTTTAGCTCAGAATATTCTTCATAGGTGAATTATTTAAACAACATGAGGCTACTGAGAAAACATTCTCTAAGGTGAACCCTAATTATAACCCAGCAAAACATACCACTTTATTAATAGAGCACGTCTTTCAGTGATGACTGTTCCAAAAAATGCTACTTTTTGTAATGTGTGAATTATCTACATTTTCCAAGAAGCAGCAGAGTAATAGTAAATATTTGGTTGGCACAGCTTCAGCACACAGATCACATACTTGGAGATTTGAGGGCTCCGAGTCAAGAAAATGCTTCAGTGAATGCTTAGGTTTGAATATTTACACATCAGCCGCCTTTTTTCCCCACAGTTGCTCCCCACAAGGCCCCTGCGTGACAGCACAACCCAGTAGATTAGACAGGCTCTGCTCCAGCTATATCAAAAGCAGGTAGCGCTGTGAATCTGGGAATGTCTGCAGAACAATGTCTGCCCTAAACCAGGGATGTAAGGGCCTTATTTTCAGAAATGAAACATTTTCCTAAGTGATACACAAGTGAGGACTTAAGGAGAAAAGGGGCAGACTGCAGAAAATATGCCACATCACAGGTATGCAGAAAAATCAACTGTAACATTTGCCCAAGAAAGGAAGTAAATAGGGCTTTGATGGGTAGGTTCTTAAATAATCCCCATGGAGATCCTTAATAGGAAATGCATTTAGAAACAGGTTTGTCTACTTTGAACAACAAGGCCCACATTTTTATAAAGTCAGGCACACCGAGCAGAGCACACACAACACAGACGAAAGCACACAGACACAGATCACAGGCACTCGCTCACACCCAGGGCGAGCTTGACCGGGAGCAGACAACAACGGAGCTCCCTGAGCACACGAAGTCCTGTGTAGCCACACAAACCTCCGGCACGGGAGCGGAGAGGGGTGTTTGCCCTGAACACCTGCCCAAATTGAGCCATGCAATGTCACACTGATGTGGCTAAGCGGTCCCACGGCCACACTGATTGGTGTCACAGCTGCAGCTCTAGCCCACCCTGGGCAGTGCCACAGGAAGCTCTGAGCATTACCAAAGCAGTAGAGGTCTATCTCTAAAGGCTGCTGATGGGTACATGCAACGCCATGCTGTTGCTTAGCCATCCCCAACTCCAGACTGGTTCACTGCTGCTCTGTGTAATTTGGAGGAGTCTGGGGAGCCAAAGAACCACAGCCTGGAGTCGTGTTGTTTTCAAACTTTAACCTTGGTCAACTGTGGCCCTTGAAGAGCCAAGCTGAGCTCTGGCACAACTGAGGATCTGCATCACGATGGATCACTTGGTATCAGAAATGCTGGACACTGAAAGAACTGAATCCATAAGCAGGACAATACGAATTGATTCATCTCATTGCAGACACACCTTTTATCTACTTAGCAGCATTTGACATGTTAAGGGAGCCAATATGCGTGGAAGAGAGAATGCATTTCAGTTGGTGACATTTTCACTACAATACTCAGAGTTAAAAATGCATTAGCAGTAACTTTCCATCTATCAAAAGCATGAGGCAGGAAGCAACACTTGCCTGGCAAAGTCTAGGAATGCTATTAAATGTGCCGGAGGCCAGACTCTGTCCTTTTTTATGATCCATTTGCATAAGTAGGACATTTTCACATAAGTCTACATGGCTCTAGGGCAGCATAACTTGCCACCTCTCTACCTGACTGCTACTTGGATTGCCTGACTACCAAGCATCAAGGGCTGACTGAACATGGTTTTTAAAAAACGTTTATACCCTGACCCATACAATATTTGCTCATTATTTGAATTTTTATAACATACAAACAGGAAGTAATTACAATCTTATATGGCTGGAATGACTGCTGAAGGTAAGAAGCTACCACACATCAGATGATTCACAGTAGCTGTACAAGCACACACTATCCACCCTCAGTGAATACAAGGGACTTAGCTTGTGCTCAAGAAAAGAAAATTACTATTTAGCAAGGAGGTCTGGAAACCCTCCTACGCGCTGATGCGGACACCCCTCCCTTCATATGTAGGGTCACTGAGTCTCCATCTTGCCACGGACTTGCCTTTGATTTGCAAACCCATGAACCACCCCCTCCTCCTCACTCTTTTCCTGTTATATAGAAGTAGAGATCACTTGCTATCCCATAACAGCAGTTCATACTTTCAGCTCCCCCTGATGCAAGAAACGCAGCTCACGTGAGACCGGCAGAAAGCTGAGGATGAAAAATTAAAACACTACTCTACAGTGCCATCTTGTAAGACTCTAAACTGCCCCATTCAGAGAGACTGTGAGGTTTCTTACAAAAGGCTAGCAGTCAAAGTTCCCCAAAGCCTGCCATGCCAGAGGCCATGCATCCATCCAGCATGGCCCAGCGCTGCCCATAAGAGTGGCCAGGGCTTTCCTGGTTTGGCTGCCAGTGCTCCACCTGCATTAGCTGCTACTTCCCAGGGGCTTCTGTGTTTATAGAATAAACACTGAGCAGAGTCCAGTATCCTGTGTTACACAGTGCACTCAGTTAACTTTTACCTGCATATTTAGCTCTCTACAGAAGACTTGTGTAAAAGACTTTCAAAGAATCTTCTTTGAAGTGGCATAAGGTAGGAACCAGCCACAGGCACGCTTGCTCCTGCTCTCGGTGGGAGGAAAGGAGGAGGGCAGGCAAATACCCTCGGTGTGACTACTCTTTCTGCTATTCTAATGAATGCTCCTCACAGCTGCCTTTCTGAGGGAAAGCCTGCAGTTTCTTTACATAACGACTTCAGAATAAATTGCATGGGGATTAGAACAGAGAGAAAATTATAACTTGCAAGTACAGTTCCCCGTCAAAGGCTTCTTAGTTACTTCTTTATTTGGATCATACTCACCATGTTTCTGATGATACAAACACATAAACGTGTGCAGTGCCTTTACCACGACTAGCAGTTACTCTAGAGTAAAGCTGCGTGTGTGTAGGCAGGCATTTGAAGTAGCCGGGTGCCTAACAGTGATTAGAATAAAAACAGGTTTTCTTGCCATTTCTTCAGGGTCCCAATAGCTAATCCTAAATCCTGTTACCTGTCAGTGAATTTTAGACACTACTCGAAAGCAACCCATAACTTTAGGAGTAGGCAAACTATCTTTTACATCTTCTTTAGATGTCCCTGTTGAGTATATATTCTTTAGGAATTGTTATGGGCATCTAAGGATTTGGGCAATGTAGATTCTTCTCAGATAATGTTGTTCTCACAGTCAGTGAGATGGTCAAGAGCTACTGCAACTCTTGTCTAGTAGCACTTGGAATGTCAAATCTATTTCTGTTAGCAAGGGGAGGGGAAGGAACTGAGAGCAGTTGTTTAAAAATGTAGTAACCAGCCCAGGCAGCTTCCTGCAGACAAAACTTCTCAAGACGCTAAAAAAGAAAAATTTCTTCTCTTCTTGAATCCAAGAGATGCTGTGGGGTGAGCCAAAGGAATATTCTCCCTGGGCATTAAATATGACAGCATGAGAGTCAAACTCCCCCACTCATTTCTTGCTATACCTTGGGCTCACTTCACCTAACTTTAGCCATCTAAATATTAGGGTACTTTAAATGTGTTTAAATCTAGTTTAAACCTGTCCTGAGGGGAAAGAGAAAGACTTCTCTAGAATGCAATTTTCCTGTCCTATGGCAGCTGTCTCAGGTAACCAGGATAAATTGCCTCCTGGAATTATCTGCTTCTTTTCAGCCTAGATGACTGCCAGAGACCAGGGCTGACCCATGTGAAATAAAGGGCTGGGTAACTACAAGGTGTGTGTGTGCGTGCCTGGGGGTGATATAGTTAGGTTTCCAGCAAGCACAGAATGAAGATTTCAGCTTACCCTAGGAAATGCACGGTTATGAGGATACTCTGTCTGGTTCCTGGCTTTATCACTAGGACTGCTTTCTGATCAAGGAACAAAAGGCTGCCTCTGGCTTTTACAGACCCGCAGATCCAGACCTGACATACTCCAGGTGAATGGCAAAGCCATCAATTCCTGTCTTCTGCAAACTGTAGTGGGGCAACAGAGGAAAGCAGAAAGCAAAAAAGGTGGCAGTGTCAAGAACTTGTGCTGAATTATAGTCTAGTGTATCAGGACAGCAGCCAGGCATCCAGTATGAGCTCCAAAGGCAGTACCAATTCCAGGAGCAGGTCCTAATTTCTAACACTAGATTAGGTATTGTGTCCAGGTTGCTCAGTGTTAGCAAGTCATCCTCTGTTACATGCCTCACCCTGGTCTGTATCATCTGCAAAGCTGAATAGTAATAGTCCAGTGCTTTCATCTTGACCACTGACAAAAATACTAAAAGTGACAACTGATACGAAGTTGAAGGATACATGGAAATCTTACACCAGTATTATCAGTTTTACCAGCACAACTTGGAATCGAATTTAAGTCCACCCAGCCAGTCTCATAAGAACCATTTACTGCAAACTTACAGTAACAGGCATTACCTTGTTTTCATTTCTTCAGCATTATTAATTAAATCTCACATCAATTGCTCTGTTGTTTTGTCATAAAAGTCAAACTTACAATTTTTAAATAGCGGCACAACTTTAGATTTGCTCTAGTCTTCTGGAAATCGCACAGCCTTCTGAGTCTTATTAACAGTCAACATTAATGGTCAACTCGTAAGAAATTCAAGAATGTAAGCTACATGTTAAATGTAATAATTGAAAACAAACGAACAAAAAAAACCATGCCTGACTTTTGCTTGAGTACCAAGTTATTTTGCAACATTTTAATTTCCTAACTTATAATTCATGTTCAATCATTTTCATGCAGAAGTGGACTAATAACACTACTAGGCTTTCTTTCTGTCCCTATCATTCCCACATCACGTTTCTACAAGTCTTAGCTTCTGAGTTACACCAAAGTATTGAGCACTTGGGGCATCATTTAAAGTTTCATGAAGCTTTGAAGCAGACTGTGATTTTTTTACCAATTATTTTGTCACAGACCATAATTTTAATTTTAGAAAATTAAATTTAAAACCCCCAAAATGTTAAAGTTACAAAGTTGCCATAGACATCTAGCTACATTTTGAATCACTAGGATATAAAGCTAGGGGGGAGAGAGAGAGCACGAGCAAGCGAGCAGAATGGCAGATATATTTGTAGGCACCACATAGATGTCTAAATTGATAAATATATCTGTCTGCATAGGCATTTATCTAATAAAAAGAAACAGAGATAAAATGTGCAAAGAGAAACAGTAATTGTAAATAACAGTCTCTGTTGCTCTCGTTTCTTTCTAAAATTAGTCAATTTGCTTTCTGAGGCCTTGATCTACATTTTCTATTGAAGACTATTTATTCCAAACACAAGAAGTCAAAGCTTCTACAGAACTTCAGTCTATTATTAACCTTGGGACTGGCAGCTTATTAAAAGTCATAGGTTGAGTATTCCTATTATCAGCTGAGGAGATGGAAAGAAACAAATTAAACATTGTGGCAAATGACAAGGGTCTTGTGGCCCACCGCATGCAGTAAAATCTTGTTTTGTCTAGCGTCTATTATTTTGGAATGGAGCTCTCAGAGGGTTGGAGATGGGGGATATTGTGCTCTTATTCAGAGATTCTTGTGTATTTGTCTCTTATGTGAATCCATGCACTCATCAGGGATGAGAGCTTATTAACAGAGATCACAAGGACTCAGAAAATTGCATATTTCTCTTCCTGTACTACTTTAGACTTTGATCCTGTAAACACTCATGCACATTAAAAAACCCCACAAACTTGCAGCGTTTAAAAGTGCAAGTGCCCATGCCAAAATGCATGTTGTATTTCCTACCTTACTTCTCACCTGCTCACAAAGTTACTTTTTCATTTCAAACATTAGACGTTTGTTCTATAGTGTGGAAATTCTTGCTCTTGAAACCTGCCAATTACACAGGCTGTGCCATTTACAATCTTGAAACCCATCTGTAAGAATGTACCCCCTTCCAGTAGCCTGACGAATTGTAAATATTGGCTATTTAATGTCACATAGGGATCACAGTTGTTAGCTTATGTGACAAAATCTCTGGGTTTGGGACAGATAATCTATGTGTTTGCATATGTAAGAGAGGACTTGCAGGAGCTCTGTGTTTTACAGCATCTTGACTGCCTTTTTTATTACTTCCTATTTCTATCATCTACACAACTTTGTACCCACAATCATGCATTTATGCATGATTTGCCCTGCTTGTATCCAAACAGCTTACTGGTGAGACCATAAGTGAAGCTTTCTCTGCAGAAAAACTAAGTGGCATGAAGAAGCTGAAGCTACTATTTCCTCCTGTGCCAGCCTTTGCTCAATCACACGCATTGCAGCCTTTGAGCCTTCATAGTGTATTTGTTAAACTGATGCAATGTGGAGAGAGTTGCGTTTTCCTTCCCAGGGAAGGAAATTGTGCCTAAGACTAATTATTTTTCATTCACCAGTGCTACTAACAGACTTGCAGTGTGGTCTTGTTTTCTACCTAGCATTAAATAGCAAGTTTGTTGGAAATAGCACTGCTACAAATGCTGATATAGGCACTACAGAGAAAAAAAGAGGTATGCTTTTTCCCCTTAAGAACTCTTAAGTGAATCTAAATCAGTCATCTCCATAGATTATTACCTATTTTTTTGTACTGACTTGCAGTGCATTACAGCTCAGAAGTATTTATCCAAATTTCTACTCTGGTATACAGTGGGTAATCACGGTATCAGATTGAGAAGAAACAAATATCCTTAAGACAAAATGCAAAAAAGGAATTTTCTGCAGAAAAACTAACCTTACTAACTGGAAGCCACAATTGCCATCATATAACTGTACAGAGGCAATTTCTGTGCCCCACTTGGAACACAAGACCCACAAAGAGATACCAGTTGCAAAGAGATGGTAAGAATTATTACACTGCATGCAAATGAGCTGTGGAAAACACTCGTATTACTCCTGAAGTGTCACAATTAAAATGCAGAATGGTATAACAACATATGAAGAGTGCTATAAATGCATAGCACATCAGCACTTTGAAGGAAAATATTATTTTTCTTTATATATCTCTTACTACTACTTTTGTACTTCAATTCTGGTATTAATTTCTCATATCCAATCACATTGTTTAGTGACTCAGCAAGAAATAATGCATATTTTTTACAAATAGCCAAATATCCAAGAAAGCACAATTTTTCTTCTCTCTAAAAATATAAATAAATACTAAAAAGGGATTGTTCTGCAAAGCAAATGGAGGAGAAGCCCCCTAATGTGGAACAGCTGCATAGCACAACAATAACAAAAGAAGTAATAAGATCTGAATATCATATCATAATATGAGTCTCTACAGAAACAAAATACTTTATGAATAATAGAACACTCCCATTCAGAATTACAGTCTCATTCTTTTGCATTTTTAACCTCTTTTCTTATGTGATAAGGAAGGTACCCTTGGATGCTTTGTACTTCTATCCTCTTGAAGCTGAAATGCACTGGCATATCATCTATGAGGCACAGAAGAGATTTCATTAGCAATTTCAGGTTCAAGATCGTATGAACTGACATCTCTAGTGTGCATCTCCTTGTCACTTTACCCATCCTTAGCACACACAAAAAAATCCTGTCAAACACTTTTCTAGACACATGAGTCTCTAGATGGAAAAGAGTATTTTAAAACCAAATCCTCTAACCAGAAAAGGCAATGAGAAACTTGGTTAGTAATGCACAGTGATAATATTCCACATTGATTATGAATCTTCAAGCCCAGCGGTATTACTCTGAGCATTTCCTTTTTTTCCCATACAAATACTAAAAGTAGGTGCTTAAGTATAAAGAAATCTACCTACAAAGTAACTGGAATATTTATGAACAAATAAAACTTTGTGAAAGTACTCAAGAGTAGAATTACACATCCATGATGTCCATCACAGCTAGGAAATATATCACGATAACAATGGAATAAGCTTCTAGTTCCCTAATTCTTAGTGTACAAAAATAAGCAGTTATTTGTTTATTGAATATCCTTCAGTCTGGTACAAAGAAGGCTTATGTTACCCCATCAGTTCTTTTGGCTTTAAAATATCTTATGGCCAGCACATAAACAAGAACCTGCTTCCAGCACCAGTTGGCTTGCTACCACACTGAGCAACATTGCCTCTTGGAAAGCAACCCTTATGGACCTGTTCTAACTACATGTACAGACACAACTGCCAGTCACAGGGAGACAGAACAGTTCTGGCTTCACAATTATTTAAATGTTTTAAAAAATTGGAGAGCATTGCAAAATGAAATTTTCCTTTTAGGGGAAATTCTAGAAATTCACCCTTGTTTTCACCTTGAAAAGACAAAAATTAAAGCTCCCCCAAAATAAAATGTCAAAATTTTTACATTGAGGGAGATAGTTTTTACATTTTAAAATAAAAATACAAACTTGATGGATAGGCTGAAAAACGTAATCAAGCCAGATGTTGCAATTGGAACCCCATTTTTAAACATAAACAATTTGCAGCATGGCATGGTAAAAAGATCTGTGTTTTTTAAGTACTGTGGTCAGAAGACAAATCTACATACAGTCAAGTTTATTTTTTTTTAATTAAAATGTTAAAAGGAGGGCTAATACCAAATTTGTAACAGCATCTTTCTTTACTCTTCAGGTTTATACTTTGCTCCTAACAGTTTCATCTAGAAGATAGATGGCACTTTGCATTCACAAAATAACATGTGAAACATTAATCACAAAATCCTCACTGCCTACTCTGTAATATATATTAGTAAACCCATTTCACAAAGAAAGAAACTGAGCCGCTAGACAGGTCGACCACAAGCAAAGCTGCCGTTCATGCTTAAGCCTTTCTGATTCCGTTCTCGACCCAGCTCTGTGCACCCTGCTGCGCTGCCTGTACTCCACACAGCCTTCTCCAGTAACACATCTGCAACTTCTCAACACTCACAGGCTGTCTCATTTCCAGGTAGTCTTGGTTATTCTGGAATAAGGAACCAAACGCGTGAGAACAGAAACGCAGCTAAATTTTAACTACATGACAGAAAGGTGCTCTGCCCAGGACAGAAGGAGCACAGGACACACCCAGCCAGCCAGCTAACTACCCAGATATTTCTTTCGTCCAAAGTTGTAACCTAGGGCCAGCTTTCAAATACCTGTGGCCCAAGGACTAGTTTGGTGCAACACCACTGGGTGACCTTGGTCCAGCTTTACTGAGAAAACTGTTGCTGAGCTGGGATAGAGACAGTGAGCTAAAGCCCTGCAAGGTAAGAAGAGTAAAAAGACCAAAGTGTAATTGTTGAGTTGATAATCATTAGCTACTCAAGTGAAAATGCTGACATGAAAATATATAGAACTATAAGAAAAAAAAAAAAGGCAAAAAAGCAGAAGGTGGCAACTCAGCAAGACTGAGGATCAGCTGTTTCCAAGAGACAGCGTAGGTCAACACTTCCCCCCCACACTCCTGCCCAGCCACTACAGACTCTTTGGTATCTCCTTGGTGGTGGTGGTGAGCATACTAATGCTAAATACATTATGTTGTGCTTATACATATGTACATATATTTATATGTGATGTACATAAATACAATGTGTTGCCATGCAGCACATTTGTCCTAGCTCTCGTATATGTGCATTTTGCACTAAATAGCTGATGCGTCCTCAGATTACATCTATTCTGCCTGCTGTTCCTCTGTGCATGGTAAAAGATGTCCAGAGAGAAGTGGCCCCCAAAAGGGGAGGGAGTTCACAAACATAAATTGGGATTTCAGTAATAAATCCTACCTTAGGATTCCAGGAGCTTAGTCACACTGAATGGCAAGCTGGAGATGGATAGAATACCAACATAACTACAAATATTGGTCAGCAAATTGACTGAGAAAGTCAAAGACAGCTTCAGGCATGGGATGTGCATGTCACACAGTAAGTCTGGGGGATTTGTAGAATTGCCTGCTTGGTCTTCTGCTGCCTATGTTTTTAAACTCCTGTACTACCCAGAAAGGAAAAACTGAAGAACTATACCCAAATGCAGCATGTGCACAGCCATTCCAGGCAGTACAGGAAGCTCTTTCCACTAACCGGCTCAATCAGGAGCTGCATTTCAGACACCAGAATGCAGTAAGAGTCTTAGTGAGCCTTCATTGCTATGGAAAATGCTGAGCACCCTAAATACCTTCCTTTGCAGCAGAAGGAAGGGTGGACCCTACTAAATAACATGCTGCTGCCCCAGTGAAGCAACAACTGCCAGTGACTCATTAAGAAATGTTCAGCGCAGGGCACTTGTGCAGGTGCACAGGAGAACCAGGTGGATGCCAGCACCAGCAATTAGCAGCCTTGTCTTCTGCCCATCATGCACACATCACTGATCAGACCCTAAGCTCCTCATTGCTTCACCACCTGCGAATCCAACCTCTGAGTAGCAACAGCATTCCCCCTTCCCCAGACAGAGGTTCAGAGCTGCCACATCTCATCTCGCCACCCTGCACCATAGCTTGTAATCTAGAAGTGAGGTAGAATTTCTAAAATCCAACTTAAAGTCCACAAGCAAAAGTTGAAACTATTACATGGTCTAGGATTTTACACAGTGAAAGAGTTAGCGGGATTAAAAAACCCAAACCAGCACAATGTTAGCACCTGCCAGGTACATTTGGGATTCAAACATTGTTAGAGTCTGCAATGAGTAGAGCAGAACAGATAGATATTCTCCCATAACATACACATTGACAGGCAGGTGTCCCTGAACATGCCTTGTTTCCCATTCCTCTTCAAGCCAGTACAAAATTGCCTCTGGTGACTGAGAAAATACACTCTAGGCTCAGTCATCTGTAACTTCATGAATTGTTGAAGGATGTTTGGCTTCAGATGTGAAAGCAAAGCGAGATATTTTAGTAATGTATTTGAGTAGGTTCAAAGAAGTCCCAAAAAATTCTACTTGGTGAGACGGTGAGACTGCCAGAGTATTAGAGGTCTGCACAACATCTAAAAACAGAGTGTGTTCTCCATCTCTTCAAATCCAGACATGATTTGAAAGGCAATTCATTTCGTCATCATTCTCCTTGGCATGATCATGATTTCTTTTTATGCCCAGACATCAGATCCAGAACTAAAGTAAACAGGATGCTCTTCCAGTCAAGAACATGCAACATCACATTTTCTCTCACAGACTGGCTCACTCTCAAGATGAATTATCTAAACATTTTTCTTTATTCCCTTTTCAAAAACCAATTTAATGAAAGCTTAACTGAACTAACGGAATGCGAACTGATAACACATGACAGATTTGAACTTATAGCCTAAGATGCTGAATTTCTAGAACCGATTTCAATGAAATTTAATTTCACTTCACATTTTGTGGCTCTCTTTCAGCAATAATAATCTATAGCTTACTATACTGCCCTAGTAGGAGAATTAGGTCTCAAGGCTGACTTCAAAGAGCCAGGGAATGACTACACAAAAGTGGGAAGTGGGCCAAAAAGCAATTAATTTTTTTCTACCATTTCATTATATTTACACATATATGGAAATATATAGCCAAATATCATTCCAAGGTTCTCTTTAATCAGGCTAAACAAGCAATGCTCAGCAGATGCCTAGTGGGCAACAGTCACTGTTATGTCTTGGACCACTGTGACTTTCCTGACTGCCCCAGACCATTTGATTTCTCTTACCACGCTTTCATTCCCAACAGTGGAATCCCTGCTACTGCTGGATTCTGATATCCCAGACTGAGCTTTCTAGTTAGTGCTTGACTATGGGTTTGGGTTTTTTTGGTCGGTTTTGGGGTTGTGGAATTGTTTGTTTGTTTGTTTTCTCTGAATTTGTGTGTTTTCCACCATGCTTGGTATTTTCTGAGAGTTGTCCAAAGTCACTGGAAAGGCTTTCAATGAATTGTCAGGTCCTATGGAGCTTTTTCAACTAAAGCATAGCACAGCTCCAGGCTTCAAGAAGCAGATCACAAACAGTGATAGATTCACTCTAGGCAACTGTGTCTACTGATTTTAGGGGCAGAGGAGAAAATATCTTAAATAGTTCTTGAAATCTTGTGACTTTACATGATCACAGATGATGTGACACAAGATGGGAGTATAAATAATATGCATATAGAGAACAACAGCTCTGCTACTCATAATATCTCCCTGAAGCAAGACAGTCCAATCTAAATAACAAAATTGTGGCTATCATGTAAAATATAAATGAGACAAACTATTTTTAAGTAGTACATTTCACATGTCGAAGGTTTCAAAGGAAGTCAAGCAAAAACGCCATGGATGAACAAGGAACTCCTGGATAAGCTCAAACACAAAAAGGAAGCCTACAGAGGGTGGAAGCAAGGACAGGTAGCCTGGGAGGAATACAAAGAAATTGTCCATGCAGCCAGGGATCAGGTGAGGAAAGCTAAAGGCCTGATAGAGTTAAATCTGGCCAGGTATGTCAAGAACAACAAGAAGAGCTTCTATAGGTATGTTGGTGATAAAAGGAATACTAGAGAAAATGTGGGCCATCTCTGGAAGGAAACAGGAGACCTGGTTACCCAGGATATGGAGGAGGCTGAGGTACCCAATGACTTTTTTGCCTCAGTCTTCACCGGCAAGTGCTCAAGCCACACCGCCCAAGTTGCAGAAGGCAAAGGCAGGGACTGGGAGAATGAAGAACCACCTGCTGTAGGAGAAGATCAGGTTCAAGAGCATCTAAGGAATCTGAAGGTGCACACGTCCATTGGACCTGATGAGCTGCATCCATGGGTCCTGAGGGAACTGGTAGATGAAGTTGCTAAGCCACTATCCATCGTATTTGAGAAGTCATGGCAGTCCAGTGAAGTTCCCACTGACTGGAAAAGGGGAAACATAACCCCCATTTTTAAAAAGGGAAAAAAGGAAGACCCAGGGAACTGCAGGCCAGTCAGTCTCACCTCTGTGCCCAGCAAGATCATGGAGCAGATCCTCCTGGAAACTATGCTAAGGTATGTGGAACACAAGGAGGTGGTTGGTGACAGCCACCATGGCTTCACTAAGGCCAAATCATGCCTGACAAATTTGGTGGCCTTCTACAATGGGGTTACAATGATGGTGGGTAAGGGAAAAGCAACTGACGTCATCTACCTGGACTTGTGCAAAGCATTTGACACTGTCCCACACAACATCCTTGTCTTTAAATTGGAGAGACATGGATTCAACAGATGGACCACTCGGTGGATAAGGAATTGGCTGGATGGTCACACTCAAAGAGTCGCGGTCAATGGCTCGATGTCGAAGTGGAGACCAGTGATGAGTGGTTTTCCTCAGGGGTCGGTATTGGGACCAGCACTATTTAACATTTTGTCAGCAACATGGACAGTGGGATTGAGTGCACCCTCAGCAAGTTTGCCAACACCACCGACATAACTGTGTTTGCTGCCATTCTCACTCGAACATTGTAATCAAGATGTAGACTCACTACAGATAGTAAGGATGAAGAAATGAGTCTTCTTATCTGCTCCATAAGGTACCTACTATGCTTCAGGGCGTTACAAACTAATGAAATCCAATTATATAATATCTTAAAGACACATAAATCAAACCCCTTTTTGTTTGTTTTTTTTTTTTAATTTCCTCTTCTAAGGACCTAAAAAGAGCAGGTAATTAATTCAACTGTACTCACTGTTAACTTATGGTAACTGGTAACTCACAGTTAGGAATTAAAGCTACTGGCTTCAGCATACTTGACTATAGCAGCATTGTGAGTCAAAGCTATGACCGTGAAAGCTATTTCGCAAAGCACTTGTATAACTTACAGGGATCATTTCGAGACATGTCAGAGACCTACATTTTGTAAAGTGCGGTGCACAAGTTTTCTAGAAGTCAGTATCCAAACTTTCTTCTTCCAGTTCCCCAAAACTTAATCATTTTTGGTTCTAATCTGAGATGGTATTTTTCCCATTGTAAAAAAACAGTTTGATTATTCCACATTTTGGGATCCTATACTTCATTCTTTTAAACTGTTTTATTCTTACTTAATTGCTTTCAGGCAGACTTAAAAAGGAACTCAGGATCTAACAAGCTCTCACATGTGGAAAACCTCTGCTCTGTTAAAAGTCCACAAAGAAATGCAACCTTTTCATTTTGTACCCAACTGATCAATACACAGAAACTGTATTTAAGAAATTCACATTCTTATGAACATCCTTTTTGAACTTAGCTTCCCACTGGCATCTCCTGAGTGATAATTCATAGCTCAAGACACACTTCACAATACTGTCCTAAATAGTGTTAAATTGGTATTCTCTGCTCCACTGGGCAACCTATCTAGATGTGTAAAGAAAAATCAAGACAGTCACAATTATTTATGGTTGACAGACACTGGCAACAAGAAATTGCAACATAACTCTTGGAAGCTCTACACCTTGTTTGAACCATAAAAATATGAAGCTTCATGGCAAATTCATTATTGTGATTAGAAGGAAATAATAACCACCTCAAGCCAAACAACTACCTCAGCAATCAAATGTCACTTAAATTGCTTGATTCATTTGACGTATCTTTAATGCGGAATACATATTAATATAACAAATGAAGAGTACAACCAAGATTTCAGAGGACAGCACTCCAGTACAGCCGGAGAAAAATGAACTTAAAATGAATTTAGATCACAGAATCAATACCCAGGGATTAACTAAGGATCACTGAATCCTTCATTATTGATCCACCAAAATACCGTCCTTTTACTATGCAGCACACAATTACTTGTTATTTTTACAAATTCACACAATAAGAAACAACAAACTGTGTACTGATTAAAATTCAGTGCTGAGTAAATTACATGAGGAATTAAAGTCATCTCAAAAATGAGAGCATGTTGTTACAAAATTCATAGGCTTCATGCTCTTAACTGGAGATATGAAATGCATGCTTGCTTCCTTGTCATCTCATTTCAGTCTTTCTGGGATTTTGATGCTAACTGGTCCTCTACATCTTCTCCTAACATAGAAGTATATTTTAAAATGAAAATTAGTCAAGGAAACTTTAAGAAAAGTTCTCACTATATATTTCTATTTTGTAAAGACAACTGGCTTGACTTTGTTTTCTGCTAAAAACCTCGTAAACAGACTACATTGTATTTGTGCATTCCAATCTCTTATTTTATCAGTGACTAACTGCATTACATAAAAAGAACACTGCCACTCAATTCATATTGCTAATAAATTGTATCATGCTAGAATATGTTTTTTCTCCCAGTTTTGCACCTTACCCTCAAAATATATTAAATGGGGTAAGACTGGTAGACAAGAAAAGGCTTTTCTGACAACAACATTAAACTTACTTAAACAAAGCCTGTTCTCCATAATCAAGCTGCATCTCCACAAAGTGTGCAGCTTTTCATTGCCAAAGAAAGTTCTAGTCTTGTATTCAGGTCTGAAAGGCCCTGGCTAAAAAACCCAGGGCACAGTTGAGTTAAATCCACCTCAAAGCTTTCAAATAATGGAGGCTTCATTAATTAGCCACACTTTGAGAAAAATATGATAGAAGTTATACGTCTAAAAATCTACCACACTTAGAGGAATAACAAGTGCCTTATAAAGATATATCCAACTGGTTTTGAACAGGAACCTCTCAAAATGCCTAAACTGTTTGTTATTTTCTCTGAAATAGCAATTATTGCTATTTTATTCTGTATCAGAATCCCACAGGGATATTGTCAATGAGTGAGCTTGTTTTAATCTTCCATTTGGCATCAGTCAGAACCGTGGAAGTCAAGACCATGCCACAGTTATGATTATTTCAATAGCCTCAACCAGAAATAGAGAAGACATTTTATGTCTGTTTTAATATGCACAAACAGAAATCTGTTGAATGTAACAAATTTCAGGCAAAATTTCATTGAGACCTTTTAGTTACGAAGTTCGTACAAACAAAACCATTTGCACCAGAAGAGCCCAATGTAAAAAACGAAACAAAACAACAAATGACTGTTTAGCTCATGAATATTCTTAGGAGAGTCATATATAGGTTTTAGTTTTCTAAGTAGATGCAGTCCCAGCACATGCAGTCACACAATAGAATGTGCACACACTCACACACACAACCCCCCCTGCCCAAAAAAAAACCCCACTCACAGAGTCCAAGTCAGAACAATTTTTGGTAACACGTTATTTGTTAGAATAGAAAGAATTAGGAAGGTTCCAAGTGTGCAAAATAATGACATCCCACAACACAGAAATCATATAAAACATAAAATGAAAGTGCTTTATAGATAATTTTAAAAAATGGTAAATTAAATTAGGCAGTTATGAGAGGCAAATACTCCCACTATCCTGCTAAATTATTCTGCCTTACATCCAGAAATCAGCCTCCAAATCTTCTCAAATCTCACCTTGTGAGGCACAGTTCCCAAAGGATGCCTATAAATACAGCCCTGCTTGACAAGCTTTCCACTCAAATAAAAAAGCTGTTGCATTGCAAGTAAATTTAATTTCTAAAATTTCATTCCCTAGCACAATCCCTCTATCTTTTCAACTTTGAAAGTAAGACAAAGAAAAAATAAATCATTATGTGGAGGCAGTAAAAGAATATGGTTTATCATTTTCCTTTTTCTGACCTTTCAATGTGTGCAGTTCTCTCTCGGAACTTACTTCAGTGAGCTGTGCAGTGGTTGGCATTTTTCAATTTGAAGCAGTAATGAAGGAGTGTAACTATGACTAATGTGCCATAGTAGCTTTGCTCTATTCTGTCATTTCCTTCCATCCTAAACGGTAATATCTACCATGCATTTTAAAAGTACACAGCGAAGCTGTTCAGCACTCTCTTTATACGATCATGCCACTGATTTCAACCCTGTTGTAAACAAGCTGCAATGATATTCACCAAGGAAAATAGGTTGCACTGCAGTCTAGGGAAAGCAACTGCCGCTGACAGATGAGCAAAAGCAGACACATCTCAGGGACAGACAACAAAAGTTGTTAACTTTACTTATTTTTATTTTTTATTACTTTTCCTTTTTTTCCATAACAAATCTTGAATGTATCACAAAAGGTATAACATTTTCTAAGTCAATTTTTTGGGGAGGTGAAGGGCTGGATCCTTAGCAAAGAGAAACTGCAGAAACTGGGAAACCTGCACCAGTGTATTTTAATAGAAGGTCCTCTTCAATATTGAATTATCCCTGTAATCTATGTTTCTTTAGGTGAGTTTAGCAAATCACAGCCCATAAGCTATTTCTGCTGGGTTCCTTCTGAAGGTTTCTCCATATTGGTGCCAGCAGGGTATACTGGGAAAAAGTCATAAATATTTAATCATACATTATCACACAAAATGTGCTCTTTTCATAAAGGGTGGGCTAAAGGAAGTGAAAATACAGTAATATTTGGGTTTCTTTTAGCACAGAAAGAATAGCCCCTTAACTAACAACATTTTTTTCACACAGATGGAAAGCAATCCCTAATTCAGGATTACTTTTTATGTTAGCTCCATATTTTTACTGAAATAAATTGAAAGTGTGTCTTACTAAATAAGCATTTCTTAGATTCAAACCAGTATTAAATACACTGCATTTCAAGGCAGACCATAAGCATTTTTATAGTGATCTGGCCATTGAAATATTTACTTTCCAAGTACTAACCTTAAATACTGTGAAACTGCAGAACAACAGAATCCAAGATTCTTTTCTATATGATTACAAAGCTGAATTCCCTTTAAATTATTCACAACATGAAGAAATATGATTAAATAGTTAATGTTCTTAACATACGACAAATATATTTTAAGGAAGAATTGGCTTCCAAAGGAAAAATCCTCATCCTCTCCTCCACCTTGGGCAGTGTGACATTTACCACTTTCAACAAACTAAACTGGGAAAACTTTAACAGCTGTCTAGAAATTATGCACTGCTTACTAATAACTGAAACTTTTTTTCCTGAAAAAGTTCTGTGGAAGATTTGAACACTGCCTATCAGTATTACATACCTCACAAGAGAAACATGAATAAAAGCTTGCATCTCGTTAGAATTGCATGCTTTTCCCAAAGTATTGGGTCCATTTCTTTTGCCCAATAGAAAAGAAAAAGAACAAGGTCTTTCCCTTAGATTATAAGTCTTGTCTGAATTTTTTTATGCAATTTAACTGCTAAGTGCATGCTCTGGAGAAGCAATAGTCTCCTGATCTCCTACGGGGAGGAAGCCCAGGCAATAAACCTGCTCTCTGTCCCTTGCTCTGGGCACCAGCCTCTCCTCCCTGCCTTTCCCATCCCCAAATGTTTTGACCTTGAGCAATGGGATCTGATAAAGCTTAGCTGGAAACAGTCTCAACACAAAAATTCAGATATTTCAAGAAAATTGGCAGGTAGGAGGAGAGGAGAGAGTTGGAGGTAACACCACCCTGAGAGAAAGGCTGGAGACATTCAGCAGCTGCAGCCTCTGAGAGCTGTTGGGGCCATTTGGCTGCATGACTCGCAGGCTCATTTGGGATTTCAGAAGACATATGACAGGATGTGTGCACCATATATTATTCCATTCATGAACAGACAGCTGCTCTGAGAAGCTTGCAATTTAGGGTTCAGACTGCAAACATATAAGTGTGGATCAGAGAAGAACCTTCTCAAACTCTCGCCTCACACAAGTTCTGGCTATGGAAGAAGCCAACACAAGTGCCTAGAGGGCCGTGATTAACCTGGAAAGTCTGAAGATCTACAGAGAAATGCCCAACACCACTGGAGAACGGGAACATCCATATTTTCTGAGCAAACAGAAGGTGTGCGAGTAAGCAAAACGTTGCAATACTCCTTTTCTGAAAAAGGGATACGTCTTCCCTCAAGCACTAGAAGCTACAGTTGCTCTCTAATTAGGAGTATTAGAAAAGGAAAGGACCACTCTCGTTCCCTCTATGATTTCCGTTGAAATGACACGACTGAAGGAAATTTCTAAAACTGAAACCATTAATCATATTTGCCAGGGAGCCCACAGTGTGCAGTAAACATCTGGTTGTTTGTTCACTGATACTTGCTTGCTTGTCTTGAAGGCTGCTTTACAAAGGTGACAGTATTTGCATGGCTCTTGAAACCCTATTTTATCACTACTGGATTTCACACAGTACTGTATCTCCTGGCTCCCTTCACGCTGTCAAAAAAGAGCACCCTACATTTTGCAGCAATCTTGAAAAAATATCTCTAAGCAGACCAGACACTCTCTGGCCTACAAGCTGGTGCTGGTCAGAGGAGCTCTCCCAGCTACATCAGCTGTTCAAGCCACATCAGTTGAAAACCGGAAAACTGTTTTGTTTCAGCAGGGAGGATATTACAGCCTCTAATACTATTACCCAAAAGAGGTTTACTAGTGGGAATCAACATCTTGTCGTATTTGCAGAGGCTTTTCTCATCCCCTATCTCATTTCCCTCTGGGCTTCCATAAAATTAATATATTAACCCAGCGCTGTGTCAGTGGCACTGAAAATAACCCAGGAGTACAACCTATTAATGTTATGGCGCATTGTGGGGAACCTTGCTGAGACTGATGACCATAATAGCCGCCCTTCATTTGGGATAGTTGTGGGGGATCACTGAGCTCACTTACAGACTCGGAAGGAAAAAAATGTAGCAGGTTCCAGTCCTCGAACACAGCTATGCCTCCACCCAAATAAAAACTAGTTTTCTGAATATCATTTAACTTTGTGGTCACACATCCGAGAGAGAGGTCAGAAACAGATTAAAAGGAAAGCACAACTCAACCTAGCTTCAGCAATCCTGAAACAAAAGAAGAAAATTTGAGGCCATGGTGGCATGAGCAGCAAAATTATTTCTGGCTGATTCCTTCAGTGAAGGGTTGGCTTTTTTTTTTTTTCCTCTGAGTAATCTGCAATGGATCAAAGGACCCACTGGATCAAGCACCGATTTTACCTTCTAACTGAAATAACTCCTGGAAATCCTAAATTTTGACAAATTTTTTGGCTCAATAAACTGCAAAATTGCTTTACACTCCATTTATATGGCAACTTTGGAGCACTGGATTTAATTGCAGAATTGTCATATCGGCATCTAGAGAAGTAACTGGCAAGAAAAGCTTTAGATTTTGCTTCGGGTGCTCCAGATTCTGTATTTGGAAGTTCTAGAGTCTCCAAGAATATTTTTAATTGCTTGCTCTCTATAGAAAGTCCAGATGCTTCCTGAATTGGTTATTACCTTCTTAATATAAAATAAATAATGTTTTGTCAACAAGTAGTAATCCAACCTCAGTAATAAAGCAGTATTTTAATGGCAGAGGGAAAAGAGAAGGTCTCTTGGTTAAAGCAGTGGGCAGAGACACTGCAGATGAGCACTAAATACCATATCACACTATCTACTTGTCCTACACAGTCTACCTTGGGCTCTACGGGTAGTTTCTGACTCCATAGAGATGGTGTGATGAGATCTTCAGTAATAACTAGGGAGTGTAAAGATACTACACTAGCTTAAACAACTGGTTTGCTGGCCATTTCAGCCTTAGGGTCCACACAACATCTTGCCTGTCCATAATTTTATGATACATCTCCTTTGTGTTTCTGCCTAACAGGCAGAAGAATATAGTTCACCACTCTTTTTGAGCAGTGAAGTACACTGTCTGTGCTCAGACTGAAATCCTTTATTATAATTTTCCCAACATTCTGAGTAGCCTGCCAGGAGATATTTAGAAGAAAAATAAATCTTATTGGTGCCAGGGATGTGGAAGAAGGGCTCAGGACTAATGCAGAGATCTGTTTTATGAGTGTCATCTGTTCCTGTTCTGCCAAAGGAAGGATGGCATATTGAAATTACTCTGCTGTAGGCAAGAACAGCAAGGACAGCACATTATCCTCTGTTGGCACCCAAGGGGAAAAAAAAAAAGAAAAAAAAAAAAGAGAAAACCACAATGATGCTAGTACAGCAGATGATATGGTGCAAGTAAAAATATTAAGTTATTCAGTTACTAAAGCAGCAAAAATTCCAGGGAGTTGCATACAGTAGGCTACTGCTCCTGTTTTTTGTGGTAGGAAAGATTTTTAGTGGCATTACAGCAAATAAGCATGATATCCTGTAAGCAGGGGAGTGGAAGACACACACTAGTGAAAGCGAAATGGCTCTCTCAATTCACATGTCTGCTAATGGTGGCAAAGGAGCCTGGCACAGCTGAAGCAACCAACACATATCAACTGTCCACAAAAGGACATAACGAGCTTGGAAAGATTTTATTGCAAAATTAAAGGGATCTTGCACATCTTTAATCTCACTTGGCAAAGAAACTGCAATGAGGGCAGCTACTTCTTTCATGCTATATGAAAGAAGGTCTAGAAGATGTGAGCATTTAAATCTTTAATGAGGAGGATATAATAAATAAAGTCAAGAATAAAGGGATTTTTCTTCTTTTTATCAAGTTTCGGTCAGCATGTACAACATCTATATTGATGATGTTCATTTATGATAAGCAATCACACATCAGTGACCACTGAGCTCTTTAAAATGTCTTCTGCCTAAGGAGGGTGCTGGAGGCTTTAGATAAAAATCTTAAATGACATCACTGGTGATGGGCTACAGGAACCTAAAGAAGAAAATACGGGAACGTAACAATCTTGAGATATATATGTATCAGTTGCAAAGAGGAGACACTGTTCTGCCCGTGTCTGATGGCCAGAAAACATAATGAGCTTAAACTGCAGCATGAAGGGGCCACTGGAGAAAGGAAAATCTTTCTGTTGGGGGATGCCTAGTAGGGCTCTGGGGTAGATGTGTCTGAGGAAGCTATGAGACCCTGCACTGGTGACAGAGGCATAGGTGATTCTGCCCTGGGGCAAGGAACAGATTAGACAACCGCCGAAAGTCTCTTTCAGATGTTTTAATGTAATTCTGATACAAGAACGTGTTGCAGTCATCATGATGGGGAAACTGTAATATTTGATAAAGCTGTAGTGAATGGCTCCTATACCCAGTTGGGGAGTGCATGAGTGCTAGATAACAGCAGATGCTAAGGAGAAGCAGAATTCAAAAGGAAAGATGTTCCATTTTCCATTGAACAATGACAATAATTTGGAGTAACTGGCTATAAATCAGACATCTGTGGCAACAAGGCCCGGTTGGGGTCTCATCATCAGGCACACTGTGTGCATAGAGCTGCCAAGACAGCCAATATTGTTTTGCCAAGTGCAGAGGATGAACTACCGACTGGACCTCCTCAGACTTCCCCATGATTTTATCTAAGATTTTGGTCTTCTATTTTTTTCCCCAGAGACTCAGAAAGGCTTAAAGTAGCAGGCTGTTTTCCTCCAACTGCAAAATTTAGTACGCATATTGACATATTTTTCAGACTTCAAAAAGGTATAATTTCAGTCTGTAGAACAGGCTTGGCTGGTTCTTAGGGTAACCACATCAAGTGACCCATCAACAGCAGAAACTCATTTTCAAAGACATAGCTTTCAAGCATGGCTTTCATCTCCTGAGGAGGAGAAGAAAGAGTTGCCTTCATTTAAAGATCCTAAACCCAGTGCCAATTACTTATAAGAATCAGCTGAAAGAATCTCTTCAAACAGAAATATGGACACAGAAGTGGCATTTCAAATGAAAATGTCTCCTGTTTTTCTCAAGAAACCGTGGAAACTGAAGAGGGGAGCTCCATGTGTTAATATATTCCATGCAGTGAAACCCCTCAGATTCACAGCCCTCTTCCCTGCTACCAACGCTCCCCACACAGCACCATCCAGCTGCTTTTTTGTGCACCGCAGAACCGGCGCTGCAAGTGCTCCTCACGCAAGCTCCCAGTCATGGAGCACTGTATTCAGAAAAAAACCTGAAATATCAAGGCTTACATGTAACAAAGTAAGAAAAGAAAACAGCAAGGCATAGGCAGGTGTCACAAAGTCGCACTCTTTTAAAACAAAAAAAGTCTATTTTTTTAGCATGTCAAGTAAGCGATGTTTTCACAAACCGAAATGGGATCAAATCCTCAGACAATACGCTGTAGAAAAGCAGGCACCCTCACTGAACAGTTCTTATTAAAACACTCTCCCTCTGTCAATGCTAACATTACTTTTTTTAGAAAGGAAAAAAACAAATCAGCTTTCATTTTCAAGTGACCTTTAAAAAAAATCCTTTCTATAAAATACTAAAAGCATTGTTGAAAAAATCCACTCCTATTTCTGTGCTGATAAAACCACAGGTTGATTACAAACCTTTGTGTTTTTTCATGTATTAAGGTAGCATTGTGCAATCGTTGCTGACCTGGGATGAAAACAAACAAAACAAACAAGCATAAACCCACAACTAGCATTAGCCCTGTAGGCTCACCACCTTGATGCTGGGATATTAGCTTGTGCAAGTATGAGAGAGGAAGAGACTGTGATAGATGAGGAGATAATGTCACACAATGTCATCTAGCAAATGGTGATCACTGTGCTCATAGGCAGCCGAACAGCCACACTGATATCCAGCAGCAAAATAATTATATTTCAAATTAGTTTTCTGCAATGCAAAAGGGAAAATAAGAAAGATCGCCTGATGTGATCAAGCTACAGAAAGAGACTTGAGTAATATATTTGGGTTTCTGGTCCATTATTATACACAGAAAATGAGGCTGTACAATTCCAGCTCATTTCTGAAGGTTCAGGGTCATCTTACTAGGAACAACATATTTACTGTGAACATGAAGAACCAGTATTGATTTGAATATAAGTGTTTATACTTGGTTTTAGGATCCCTCTTTTCCCATGCTATCCTAATGAGCCATGAAAATAACCTCAGCTAAATCAGAAATGCCCAACCATGGCTGAAATAGGCCTTGTAACCATGCTATCATTTTGACACCACTAACGTGGAAGGAACAAATTTCCAGCTCAGTGGTTTTCAGGCGATAGAGGAAAACAGCAAGAGGATATGGGAACACTAGGACTGATTTGCTGTAGTGAAATGCTTAACAGAGGCACAATCCAGGCCTACCACACGCATGTAATTACAGGACCAGCCAGTTTTTGTGCTTTGTTTTGTCTCCTTCTGCACTGCCTGGAAACATATAAGAGGTGGCAGCATAGGTGTTGCCAAAACTGGAGTTTTGGACCAGTTCACACAGGCAGAGTATAGCTGAGCAATATCTGAACCAACACAGGCTTGTATCCTAAACTCCGTGCTAAGAAGACATAGGCAGGCTTCTCAATGACAGAAATAAAGTCCAACTAACTAGTGTATCAACCTGGCGGGTTGTTTTTTCTGGATTCATTAGAAAAGCGGAGCCATTTGGAGGATTCTTTTTAAGTAATACACTTTGAAATTAGCATTTTTATATTCTTTTTTACTTTAATGGATTTCCCGCTTCTTGTTTGATATTTTGCTAGAAAGAAAATGCCTGCCTCTACACAACAAAACTAGGAAATGAATCAACAAGATACTATTATGGGTGAAATCTATTGGAAGCAGAGGCATTCGGCAGCTCCATTTCATTTGGACTAAATGTAAGAAGCAGTTAGAAAGTAGAATAATTGAAACAATACTGATTCATCCACCCGAACACAAACCTCAGGAAAGGTTATTTAGGAACTGGCCTATGTGGACAGGAACATTTTGCTAGATATAACTGTCATGAGGGGTGTACGTAAGTAGAAAGCAGAAAGAGAACAGAAACATCTTAAACCTTTTAAGCGTTAGACAGAGAGAAACATCCCAAAAGTTATACAGTAAGAACAGAACTGGAAAAGTTGCCCTGTGAGGCCAGAAACGGAGCCTTTGAGCAAAGCACTAACCAAGAAAGAGGCTTGGCCTCGTAGACAAAGAAAAGTAGACTTGTTATCAGCTGCCTAATATGTCTGGGGAAATAGGTCACAGGGTGCTTGCTTTGTGAATAAACTCGATGGCAGCAAAGAAATACCAGACTGCATCATCAGCTTCTCCTCCCTGAGGAAACAGTCTGCTAGAGTCCAAATGCTGGCTACCTTCTCAGTAGTACCTTCTCAGCAACAGTACTGATTTATGCCTATAGGTAATTTTAAGCCTAGGCATTGTGTTTAAGTACCTCATGCATAATGACAACTGCATGAGATAAAGGAGAAAACTGTATTTTTGCAAGTAATTTCCTTCTGTTTTGGTAGCAAGTTGTTATTGATACTAGGAGTGCAAAATGTCACTTTTGTGCATAAATGCAAGCTGCAAGGTGATGGTGTCTTTTCAAACGTAGTTTCTTTACCTACCAGGACCAGGCAAGCACTGGTCCAACTGAGCTCACTGGCAAATCTGCTGCTTCCTGTAGGACCAGGGTCAGACCCATACTTGTGAATCCTGTCACACAAATAAGCTCTGTAAAACAACACCACAAGGCTGGCAGCTCAGGGGCACCCTTCATTTTTGAAGACATCATCCTGTCTCCTTCTTTCTGCTTCCATGCCTTTTCTTCCATTTCTATCTGTCCAGAACCTTTCTGTCCATTCATTCTCCTTTACTCCATCCCTCATCTATTTCTCTGCTGTCATCTGTCAATTTTGTCTTGTCCCAGACCCCTACCCTCTCACTTTGCTATTGCTTCTTTTGAATAAGCACTAATTCAAGGGTGAAAAGACAAGAAAGAAAAAAGGGAAAGACATGGGGAAAAGCTGAATATTGCTGCTACTGCAGTTTATAACTCATTTCTATGGCTCCCCCTGAATCCTGCAACATTTTCTAGCCATCAAGGAGTCACAGTAAAATATAACCCCTGATGATGAGGCTGGGAAAAGCAAGTGGCACAGAAAACTTGGTAATTCTCATCTAAGGGCTGCAACTATCTACCAGCAGCAGGACTGCAGTAACGCAGTCTGTGATTTAGGGTCCTTACCAGAATGTACGCTGGTGTTATACCAACTGATAAAGAATTGCAGAAGAGATGTGCTAATTATGTTTTTCCACTTCAGTGTGTACTGAACATTGCAAACTATCATTTAGTGTCATTATTTTAATGATATATTATGTTGACAATACAATCTGGGTTAATTCCCAAATGCAAAATCTAGGGACAAACAGCTACTCTGATATTTTTTTAAATGCGATTTCTCATTAACCCTAAACCAGAAACTAGTATAGTCACAGCTCCAGAGAAAGCATTCATTTACCAGCAAAGGTAGGAACTAGAATTATTCTGGAAACAGTTGTCCCAAACCAATTGTAATCTCTGTTATTTTAGTAGGGGGAAAAAACCAAAGGAGATAAAACCAGTATTTTGTATAGTAAGGCCCATGATTAAGTGCTTTCTTTTAAGGCATCTCTCATCTTTTGCTGAGAGAGGGCAAACAGTCAGCAGCGTATTCAGCACTGGCACAAAAGGAGAAAATAGATATACTTTTGTATGCCTGTCTCAAAGGTACGAGGACATCAAAGCGTAACAAAGTGAAAGCCAAATACACAATTCTAATGTTGCCCATCATTTTCAGCAGTACCAGGCACTTGATACTTTAAACGGCATTCCTCCCCCCCCTCCCCCCCCCCCCCAGTCTATTGGCCTGCAATCAGCAAGCAATCATTATCTCTGAAATTCCACCTGAATCAAGATACAGGTATTTTCTTATATATTTAGGCAATGACTCCAACACAATCCAGGATGTGACGACAGCTCACACAGGTATTTGCTTATACTTTATACTTCATCGTTGGGTATCTCTGGACTGCTGCAGAAGCAAGGAACCCTCTTTAGGCTCACTGCCCACAAAATATTTAACTAATTGCTCAAGGGCAAGATGGAAGTGTTTATTATCCTGACTATCAGCACCACCTTTTCTTCAGATAGGTAGTTTTACCTGCCTTGGTGTTATATATTCATGGTTAATATCCACATATCTCTCTAAAAGTAGTTCAAAGATTGTATGTAAGATTTAAGCTTTAAACATGCTTGAAAGTCACTAACAAAAAATTCCTAAATTTCTAGGTGTTTGAATGGTCCTCTAGACACACGCATCCTGCCAAGAGTCTGACTTCCTCTTCCCTAACACTCATGAAACCAGGAATGATCACCTTGAGTAACAGAAGGGTCTCCTGATATGGGATATGCCAATGGGACAAATGAATCAAGTCGAGGATCTTCAGCATCTTCCTCTGCTTCCTGCAGAGGCAGCTGGGGGAGCACTGATCTACTGCAGACCAGCAGAATAGGCTCTCTGCTAAACCCCACACACCTTCAATGCCAACTACTTGTTAACAGAGCCCCAACAGATTCATTCAGTGTTTACCAAACCATGGAAAAAATGATGTTTTCCCCAGATAGAGAAAGGCAGAATTCAAGAGGACTCACAAAACTTTTACATTAGCCACTGCTGGCAACAGCTCATAGGGACAGAGAATGAGTTTTTGCTACTGCAGCCACGAATTACTGGGTGCAGATTCTTGTCCACAGTCCTGGAGGAAGGGTTGTTCCCAGCAATTACAGGCAGTCAAAACAGTCTGAAAAACAATGAATTTTAGATATTCAGAAGATACATTGGAGAGTGGTTAAGGCATTTCACCATTGCATCAAAGGCAAGGGTTTGAGCCTCACTTCTGACTGTCATTAGTTGACTAAAGCACAAATACAAGCTTGTGAAAGAGAAAAGTGATCCAAATCCCCTCATTTTATCCCGTGCTGTCCTATTTTTACCCAAAATCTACCCCAGCATAGGGAAGATGTGAGAACTTGCAGGTTACGCAACCCTGCATTTTCACAGTGTTTAGCACTGCGATGGCTATAATTGTGATACACTGAGAACATTTGCAATCTTCTGCAGATCTCACACTCACACTTCTGCCCAACTGGTGTGATATGCTCATGTTATAACAGTTCAATGTGTTGCAACCAAAAGCTGTCAAGAATGCCGGCTCAAGTGATTTTTCTCCATACGCTGTCCTTTGTTTAGGCCTTTGCATCTAGCAGTGGGAGCAGGGGCTGGAGACTCAGTGCTATTCACAGCCTTTCCAATTCCTTATAATGACACTGGGAAAACCATCTAATCTCTGTGTCTCAGCATCCTTAGTTGTCAGTCTGATATACTAACACCTTGCTCACAAAGGCAAGTAATCACAGACTTTGGAAATGAAGGACCAGGTGGGTGGCACTTCTATACAGATAAATTAATTATGTAAATCAGATAGAGGTTTATGACAGATCAGGTATTCCAGGAAATCTAACGATCTTGACAATCCAGGTCATATCGCAGAGTAGTCAGCTGTATTTTCCATCAGCTTACTAATGCCTTGAGGCAAAAATAAGAAGAAAATGTTTCCCAGCAGCTGCACTCAGACAGAACAGCAAACATTCTTAGTAAAAGGTCCTGACTGTAGTGTCCAAACCTCCCAGAGTCTGGGAAGGAACTAACAACAAATGAAGTCTCTCAAAGCAAGCCGTTCCTTTTCCATCTCAGAACAGTGCTGACCCATGCGTTTTGCCCGGGGGATGGAAGCAGGGGGATTTGCTTGAAGCTCTCTGATTTGTCCGAGGTTTCTTTCCCCCTCTCAGACTTCTTGACCCCTTGGGAAGCTTCTGGTCTGTCAGGTGTGTAATCAAGCCCAAGGAGAAATCAAATGGACTTACTTACACAGTCATTATTGGCCTCTACAAAGCAAAGGGGCTCCTTTGCTCATGCCTTCTGATATTTGTAAAATAAATAGTGAAAGGGTTGTAAAATAAAGGAAATTAAGTGGGGAGAGAAGTTGGAACATATGATTGAGGAGGTCTACTGGAGGCACCCCACTTTTTGCAGCAAACCCAGCAGCCTCTGCTGAGATTTGTTTTAAGAAAAAAGCCATCAGATCTGAATCACTAGTCCTTTGCAAAGTTTTTTCAATCTGCACCACATGCATCACCTGAACGTTCTAGCTGCAGACAACTCGGTGTCTTTTTCCTCAATAGATGGATTGTCTGAAGAACATCAGAACAGGCGCAACCTATTACGAAGGGCTGACAATAAATCCCTTATCTTTATTAAGATTCAAATCTTGCTCCACCCCACATTTCTCCAATCTATCGATTTCAAAGTAAACAAAACTCTCTGTATAGATTGGCTGTATGGTGGATCTTGAATTTAATCTAAGTGTGCAGATACCATGATTTAAGCAATAGAAAATTGTACCATCACAACAGGTTAGGAAATAATTTGAAAAATTTGCATTCCATCAAATTGTATGCTATGTATGTTATTTGCTATATTGTGTCCTTATATTATTTCTGTAAATTAATTTTAACCCCTTGTGAGTCACACAACCAGACATCCGTGAAGCATTTGTACATAAGAATCCAGGAAAAAGGACTGATGAGTTGATCTGCAGTTTGTTTTGGAAAAAAAATTGCTATCTGCTTTATATCATCATTGGAGAAGTTGCTTTTCAAATCCATGACATCTCAGGCACACTAAGTACACTCTAATGACTTCAAAATGTGTAATGACACTGTTAATTCTATGGCTAGCTTGGAATCAAGACTGTTTCTTTTCTTCAAAGGAAAATAGGATTATCAAGTGCACTAGGAGAATTTCCTTAACATGATTGATAGGAAGAAAGAGTAATCACCTTTGAAGTGCCACTACATATAATACCTCTCTAGTGTTCTCTTTCTCCCCCTGACATCCATGAGTAATTGAAAGTAAAGAAGCTGCTTAGTGTGATCAATGAAGCCCAGACAACAGCCCCTTCTACAACACCTACCAGCACCATCGGGTGACAACATCATCTTTGAGACTTTAGAGTTGACACAGGGCAACATATTTTTGAAGTGCCAGACTTCAGTTTGGCAGGTATCACATTTCCAGGAACACTAATGGTTTGTATTAGGTCCTCCTCTGTCAGCACAGAGGGCTTTGCACTTTGTGGGAAATAATGCTGGAAGTTGAGTTGGAAATCTGAGCCAGACACTTGCTGGGTTTGGACTCAGTCTCATACCACCAGGCTTCTGCTACAGGAAAGACTCAGGACCTCAGTTTTGTGGTTATCAAATGTATGGCCACCTCCTGATTCTGGCTGCAACATAGGCTGCTGAGACCTTCCTAAACATCATCTCTCTGATGTTGCACAGGAGAGCAACAGTTCTGCACAGTACCTGAAGTCAAAGTAGATAAGGAGGGAGGGCACTACATGTTCCCCCGTGTGTGATAACCAGACCAAGATGCATGTACTTTATTAGTCACAAATTCTGCTAAGTGGACAAAATAAAAGAAAATTGCAGGGCCCAAGCAGACTGGAGTTGACTCACTGCAGGTTTGAGGGATTACATTGTCTAAAAAAATACCTGTTTGGATTGCTTCACATTTATCCATGTAACAACCTCTAATATTGTTTTGGTATTAACAGCTTAGATATTTATAATGAATTAAATTACTGTTACATAAGGAAGTAACAGAACAACTGTATCTCTTTTACCGAATTCTTTGCAAGATGACAGGCTGGTCTGAGCTGACTTCTGAGAATAATTCTCATAAAAGATAACCTACAAATCAAGAAAATGTGAACAAATTGGGCTTCTATCCTGAGCACCAGGAAAGAAAAAAATTCTCCTATACACAGAGCATCTCTCAAAAAAAATTAAATGCAACTTTATTGAAGTTTCAACAGCTCAGATCAGATCTATTGTTTCACAGTCCTAGGCACTGAAATTGGAGGTGGCACACCAAGGTTAAATCACAGTATTGACAGCTTCTTCTGTCAGACACCTGTCAAAATGTAATAAAGAATCTGTGAAAAGAAATAAGATGCCAAAAGCACATCACAACAGGTTTTTTTAATTTTCATACATCATGATTCACAAGTCACAGAAACTGTATACCTATGAAAACAAGGTGACAGCTACATGCCAACACTTCTTGTTTGGCAGAAAATTAGACTGGGTCAAACCCTAAAGTCCTGCCCAGGCATACTCGAGAAGGCTGCCTACTCCCACGCATGGGAATAACCTACATAGGGCAGTGGAAAGTGGCAAATTTCTGCTTCACCTGGTAGGGCTGGCAGAGGCAGCAGAGACTGCTGAAGTCTGGCCAAATCAATACCCCAACTAAGCACCCAATATCTGCTGTGGCTGCAGCTTCTCCATAGGGTCTCCTGCACACCTATTTTACATGAGTCCTAGTACACACCACAAATCTAAGCTCTCTTTTCTTTACAAAGAACCCAGTGAGTATCAAACACACTGACCCAAAACAACAAAATCGTTTAAGGAAAAAAAATAAAAATCAAAGCCATCAACTGAGTCAAGCCAATATGCTCAAAAATATATTTAGTTAATGTATTTGTAGGGGTCCTATCAAAACAGTAACTGGACTAGCGCATTGCAGCTGAGGAAAATGGGACAATCACAAGAAGATGGACAGTTTCAAATCTGCAGATGGGTCCATGAGCACAGGAAAGAAATAGGTCCTGGGCTGTAGCACTGACTCCTTTTTGCTAAAGGGGATTACTTTAATATCTGTTCTTTGTAATTAAAGTGAAGTGGCTTTCATGCAGATGAGCTTTCTGAATGTTATTCAAGTTATCAAATGATGCCGTCAGAGAAAATCTTAAATACCATGCACACCTCTTGGCTTGCAAGCCTGCTTTAATGAACTCTAGTTTACAGCAATAAGCAACCTCCAGTAAAACCCCTTCTCCATCCTACATTACCTATATATTTGAGTAAAATAATGAAAACAGTGGCCAAAAGATATACATACATTATGTAGAGGCAATATTCATCTCCATGAAGACAAAAGCCCAGTTAGCTTTTCCTGGTTTGTTTTTAAATAGCCCTATTCTGCAATATAGGACAGTGCTTCTTGAAGTCGATCTCTTTAAAACTGTGAATGATACTGTCTATTCTGATCTACCTATGCAGGGCTTTGGCAATAACACTCTTACTGGCACGAAGGGGACTTTATAGCTGCAGCTTTGCAAGAAACAAATAACATTTTCCTGTGATTATTGATTGCCATCTATTTTTATGACACATCTGTGACTTTCAGTGACTTACACAATAAGTGTTTTGCATTAATAATATATCTGCTCCAGTTATTTATATATTTACTTGATGAATTAAAAAATACATACTAATAAAACAAGTCTAAGATTTTCCACAGAGAAGAAAATATTAATGACTACTTTTATATGAAAGGCCACAAAGCAACACCCAACAAAAGACCAATTTATTATTTGTACATACACATGCAATCACATATCCACGAATATCAATGTATATACAGCACGTTCCCTCCCTTTTCCTCCCTCCCCCTTTAGGTGGTTCAGTAACCTGCTAACTCCTCCCTTGCCAGAAGGGCCAGCAGCTGGGCTCAGCACCACCCGCTCCTTCAGGGGGCCCAGAAGACACAATTCTGGACCTTAGGCTTGACCCCTACCACAAGCAATTAGAAAGATACAAAGTTATCAACAGTGGTCATTTCCCAGAGGCTCTTCATACCTCTGCTACTGGCAGGACCTTAGAGAGACCAGCTGCAAAATAAAAAAGATCTTTTTTTCCTGGCAATTTCTAAACATCTAAAAAAATCTAATTAAAAAGAAGTCTCACTGTGCTGGGTGCACACACACACCCCCCAACTAAAAAAAAAAAACGTCTTTGCCAAAAGGTTTGCAAGCCAAGTGCTTTTTCCTGTACTTTGGTTAGTCTCACACTTACCTGCAGTCCAGTCAATGTCACATCCTCTGTGCTGCATACTGCAACAATCCGCATGAATTTACACCATAAGAAGGCAATATAAAAAAAAGCAGCTTAAGCTGAAATACTTTGTGGCATCTCCAAAAAGTTATTTCTATTTCTAGCTATAGCACTGTTTTCCATGTTGGCATTTACTCTTTAAAGTAACTACACCTGATGCTATATCCTCTGTGTGTCTTCAAGCCCTCCTGTTCCTCAGCAGTTCATATTCCCAGCAGTGCTGGCTCTGGCCTTCTTGCACTTGCTGCAGTCTGATGCAGCACCTCTGAGCTAACTGGTAGCTTGCTTATGAGCTAATCTTTTACCAAAAGTTCAGAACAACGGCACTTGCATTTAGAATTACAAGAGGTCAAACCTTATGTGACCTTTTATATCTACATTAGCAATCAGTTCAGATGAAACTTAAAAGGATATTACACTCCAAAACTGTGCCCTGCTGCTTGTCTAATGGTAGCCATGACACACGGAAATATCCTTTAATCAGTTATCCTACACCATCTTCCAGTGCTCTGCATTTTATAATTAAAACACACTAGCCAGAAGGAAACGTTAGATTAACTAGTGTTCACAACATGCCTTTGAGCAGAGTTTTGCAGAGAACAAGTAATTTTAAATTGAAAAGATATTCCAATCCATCCTCAAAGTTCTACAGAACATGAGCAGAAGTGCAAAGAGAATAACCAGAACTATTCATACAGACTGCTAATGTCAAAGATGATGAAAATACAAAGTTGTGTATTCCTGTTACTGAAGGAAGAAAGATTCTGCTGTGCATGAAGCTCTGCTGTCAGCTCTGCCACCAGCCTGCCAGCTAACCCTGGAAATCAAATTTTCCACCTGCATCTCCCATTGCAGAGAGGTTCCTCATCTCCCCCTCTTTGCTCACATGGTTGTACTTTTAAGAAGTGCTTTAAAATCTCCTGAGCATTTTGAGCCTGTATTTGTGAGGCTGGGGATCCACCTGATGGGTTGTTGTCTGCCAGGGAAGTACCTTGATCCAGGTCACCACAATGTGCCACTATAGCACAATGGGTGGCATGGAGTTGAAAGCAGGAGCCAGGGGAACATCAAGGACAAAAACCATTAAGCTGCCACTAAATGTGAAACCACAGCCCAGCTGAAATGAACTGGGCATGTTTTCAGTAAAACCATGAAGCAAAGGATTCAACAACCAGGCTGCCATGGGGAAGGAGCAGGAGTCAAAGACACTGTAGCATTATACGTGTCTCTGAGTTGTTTTGTATGCTCGTAAAACTGCCCACTCCTTTCCACCTCTAAAATCAGGCACCTAAAAGAAGTCTCCTCACACTGGGGTGCCCCAATCATCTATTAAGAGATCCTTTCATCCTATGGAAGTGCCTCTGTTCTCCCACTGGCTATGGAGAAAGCATTCTGGACCAAGGAAACATTGGAATAGGCTGCCCAGGGAGGTGGTAGAGTCACCCTCCCTGGAGGTATTCAAGGAGCGTGTGGATGTGGCATTGTGGGATGTAGCTTGATGGGCATGGTGCTGTGTGGTGTTGGGTGGGTTGGTTTTTGGTGTGTTGTGGCTTGTTGTTGTTGTGTGGTGGTTTTTGGTTTTTTTAGGTTGGACTTGATGATCTTACAGGTCTTTTCCAACCGTAGTGATTCTGTGAAGGTGCCTTAGCTCTGTGCCCACTGCTAAGCTGGATGAACCCTGAGCCTAGAGTTAAACATCATCTTCCGTATTCAGACAGGCATTTCTGGTGATGCTATGGAAGCCACTGCTTTTCTCTACATGGACTCAAAGCTGCATTAAATACTTTCTTTTACAAGCTAAACTTTCCATCCCTCAATGCTCCATTATGAAAATGGATGCTGACAGGCTTTGGTCTTGACCTCAGTTCAAGCTCCCTGTGTTTCTCTATTTAGTCCAAACAAAGAGGTAAATGCTGAAGGTGGCTTACAAACACTAATGCCTGGGGAAAGGGTGAGGAAAAACTGCTTATATTATCACAGTGCTACTGTGTAAATAGTTAAAGGAAGGGACTAGGTTAGATGCTGCATTTAGCATGTTATAAATCTGGAGGTTTCAGTCTTAAATCCCAAGGCAAATGCTGTTCAGCCAACACTTCTCTTTGTAGCCTTTAACAACTGCACCTCATCTTCAGTCCTTGATAACATGCAGCAATGCAAAAGCAGAAGGTGCTACAACTCAATCAGTGAGCCCTTTCTTAAAAGGCAGGTTTTCTTTTATGTTACACATTTTTGAAGTGTGCTGCATAATAGGGCCAACAAAAGGAGCAGGGGTCATTACTCCTTAGGTCCTTCAGTTTAAGCTTCTGGTTTTGAAATACATCTGCCTTTCTAATTGGATAATGGTTTTGTTGCTGTTTTAACCATTTTACATATATCCATTCGATCCAAACAGATTAAGAGGAGAAAACGGGTCACATACTTAAAACTGCTGAATGGATACTATCTACTAAAGTGTTATTTGCATGCATACCATGCTGTTACAAGTATTGAAACAAAAAGCATGTTGCACAGCATGTAAACTAAATCACAACAAGAGAAGAAAAAAGGAGCTAATTAAAATACAAAGTGGAAGACAAAATAAACAAGCAATGAGCCAGATGACAGTGTTCTTTAGGTCATTACAAGGAGGCTACTTCTCCATATGTGCTTGGTAGAAGCACGCATCTCTGATAAAGAGAATTCTATTGTCCCTTGTAAAGGCTTTTGTTTTTATTGGCACCAATGTTACTTTTCAAATGTACAGTACGTGGGTCAAATCCATTTTGGACCACTCATATAGCATGTCTCAAGAATGTTATGGTCAGAAAACAAACTAGAATGATCTCATGCTTGACCTTCCTGGAGTGCTACTTACTGTTGCAACAGCGAGATTTTTCCCCTTGGTTGCTGGGATCAATGGCTTTCAGGAACATTCCTGCTTTTACTGAAAACACAAAGCAATTTTTTAATCCTCCTGATGGATGAGAAAAGCCTGAAGATGTCTTGCAATGCACCCAAAATGTTCAGAAACCAAAAGACAAACAATAGTAAGTCCAAAGTTAGTCCTTCTCTTTCCTCTCAATCTCTTATTTTATTAAGCCAATTTTGTAATTTTCGGAGGCCAACTCAGGCTTCCTGAAAACCTGAAGGCAGTTATATCCACTACTAGGCCAGTTTAATAATGGCTTAAGGGAGCTCCTCTTTTGCAAGGAAGTTATCACATCCTGAACTAAGGACTTTCTCTCACCAAGAAAGGGCAGTTCTCCAGTTAACTAGAGGCCCAAGCATTTTTATTATACTGAATATGCTCTCTCTTATTTCTAGGGTTCTGCTTAAGAATTATGAATTGACTGCACAGGTAGATGCCTTGAGAGACCAATTACCTGTCTATCTTCACTGTCTCTTTTACACAGGGTCACTGCAGCAGGGGGAAACCTAGCCCCAGCCCTGTCCCAGCCCATAGCTGCGTGTATGGCATCGAGCACAGCGGAGTCTAGACCCCACCTGGGGTCTGTGCGATGGACACTGCAGCTCAGTCAGTCACCCAGCCAACTCCCTTCTACACTGACTTGAGGAAGCTCTGGCTTTTTGCCCATGTAGATGAGCCACGGGAAACCTTGCACTACAAAACCTCAGAGATAAAACCACTGGAGTTCATCTTCCCTTGTATTACCTATATGCCTGCAGCCAAGCAGAGAGACTAAAGATACAGCTTGTCTCTTAACTCTTAAATATTTAATCTATACCTTCTACACAATATTCTAGCTTCTAGGTACACTCCTGTAAATCACTGAATGTCTGTAAGTAGTTGCCCTATTCTAGATTTTTTATATTCCATTCTGTGGCATATACACATATGATGTGAAGGTTGATTGAGTTATGCCTTTACATATTCTGACAAGGTCTTCCCACAGCACTCAGGAATATTTCAGGCAAGAGAAGGAAATGGTACTGAACCACAGAAACTTGCCAGTTCTCACCCTCGCAAATAGTTTGCCTCAAGTCCGTCCTAAATGATAAATCCTGCAGAAAAACAGATGTAGTATGTAACAGTGCAAAAGTGACATAGCCAAGGAGAAAAATAAGTGTACTTATGGCAAGCAATAATTTGTGCAGCTTTACAAATACACAATGGAAATTAAACAACTTCTTTCCCAAAAGAAAGACACATTACACTGATAAATTAAGTAAACTGTTAAAAGACCTTACCCTGAGAAACCTGAGTCATTACTGGTGACTGCTCCTAAGAGGACATAGCTGCATCATTTTGTAAGTGACACTGTTGCCACTGCATTTCACCACAGCTGAATAATAAGTGATTTATGAACTGTGCGCATTGTGGGAAAGTCAGCAGGATTTTAAGTATCACAGGTGCAATTTGCACCTAGGCACCCAGTGAATGAAGGACAAATGTCCATTTTTACTTCAATGTATTTAAGTTAGAATGTGGTTTTTTGACAATGCAAAAATAGGACTGTGTCCTGAGCAGTGCTCTTGCCTTTAAAAGATGTGAAGGGACAGGATTATGCTCTGTTAGCAGGATAAGGTATGGCTAAGTGCTTGACTACTCAGGAATTTACAGTGATTTCTAGAATAGTCCTTTCAGGAAGGGAGTTACCTATATAATTTTCTCTTCTATTATGAAACAAATAATCATGTGCATTTTTCCACTATTTTTCAGCAGAAATTAAGTCCCCTTGTTCCCCAGGATGAAACACTACCCATAAGCAGAATCTTTTTTTTCCTTTTTGTCTAACAGGAAATAGCCCAATTGCTAAATGAATATGTAACTAAGCTCCACAAGCAGGGTTGAAGAAAGACTTCTACTAACTTTAGTAGTCAGGGTTTTTTCACCTTTATAGTATCCTTTAATAGGTTTTCAGGATAAGTTTGTTTAGTAATTAAATCTGTCACACCAGGGACACAAATAGCATTCAGATTATTTTACAAAAGGACAAAAAAGCCAATGTCACCTGCTAGCTATTGAAAGAAGCAGAGAACAGAGCCTAGAAATCCCCGTTTCCACATTCTCTGTCTCTATTAGACCACTTCAGCTCATGCAAGTTTGCTGCCACTCGTTAAAATGCCATGAACAACAGCCATGGCTGCTCAGAGGTAACAAGGTACTAGAGAGCCAGTGAGTAACGGGATGGGTTCTAAGACAGGAAAGAGATTAAGAATTCCAACTATAGGTTAGGTTTTACTTACTTCAGCTCTCCTAGAGGGGATCTACTGTCTCCAAGTCCTTAAATTAAAAAGTCAGCAAAAGGATGTGCTGAATCCCAGATGTTAATTGCACTGACTCACTGGATTAGAACTGCAGATAATTAATTGCCAAATTTTAATGCATGCTGAACTAAATGGATGATGAGATTTCCAGTAGGTAGTTCTGAGGTCCAGAAGGGGAAGATTATTTCTTAAAATGTGAGAGCCCTAGAGGCCAAAGTCATCTAAGATGTCTGATTTCAGGAAGTTAGAAAAGCTTGGGAGACTAGTGGAAGGGCCAAGTAAGGAGCTTTTAATGTTTGGGTATACAGTGCAGCAAGCAGCTCAAGGGAACTTATATGCTGCTAAATTCCTCTTGGTAAGAGGGAAGCAGCTTTTCAGCTTCTAGAAATGGGCAGTCATTGTTCACTGTGCTTCCTGTAAGGTCAGCTATACACAAAATGCTCCATTAGATTTTGCTTAAAAAAAAATTGCAGCATTTACTGCTATGATACCATAATCTCATTGTCCCAGTTCTTAGGAATTCAGTTTGTCAGTTAAAGCTCAGAGTAAAATAATGTAATGACAGTAGAACTAAGATAGAAACCTTTTCAAGGGAAAAATGCCTGCCTTTATGAAGACATTTTTATCTGGAAAGTACATAAAGCTAAAACAACAAGACTAACACAGAAAGGAATTACTTTTATCATTTACAACAGTAGATCTGGAAGACCTCAGCCACGATAAAAACCACACTGTACTTGGTGTTACCTGCTCATTAAAATCTGAATTGAAAAGGAAGAGCAAAAGTAAATAGTGGCATAGGCTTTAAGACATACGTAGTCTATAACGGGTCAGGGAACTGAACCTCGGTCGAGACCCCTGCCCAGTTTCTTACCCTCACCACTCCTTTCTAACTCCATGCACTAGAGCACTACCCTACTGCACACTGCCTTCCTGGTGTTTCCACCAACACAGGCAGAATAAGATTTGTTTTTTTCCTCCAGAAATGTGCTATGGAGACTCTCAGACCCAAATTCACAGGTGTCTGCCATGTCCTCCTAGGGTTTTGTTAGGAACTATGACTGAGAGGTATAATTTGAAACTCCTGTTATAGGAAAATAAGCTGTGGCATTATCAGTATAACAGGTTACCCAAGGGAAGTAATTTCCTCTTTGATGAGACACCTAAATGACGTTTAGCTGCAATTAGATTTAAAGAATGTTGAGCTTATTTTGGCTGGTGCCTGATACCTTTTGTATTGCACTTAATCCTTTGCAGCTCCTTTTAAAAGAAGCTTTAGAGTGTCTGGTTTGAAGGTTCATGACCTGGAGGTCATCTTTGATATCAGCCTATCTTTTGATTATCAGTTTAGCTACATGACAAAAACTTTTACATCTGCAGAGGGTAGTAAGTAAGGCTACAACTAAAGCTGTCTCAGGAGGGTGCTAGGCTGTCATTCATGCTTTCATTACATCTCAGCTGGATTACCGAAACACATTGTTCACAGGCCTTCCAGACCAGACACTTCAAAAACTGCAACACAGCAAAAATACTGAAGCTATTGATAAGTAGCTGTCAGTGAGCACAGCCCACTGCACCCATGCTGAGAGCCTTACAAGAACCTCAAGCAAGACAGCAAACTGCACTTCTGGTCTCCCAACCCCACCTCTAATAATAGTTCTCCACACCTGTACCAGCAGTGAGCCCAAGAAACAGATTTGGCCCCTCTGGGTGTTATTTGGTTATTAATGACAGAGCAGACAGAGGTTCAGGACTTGTTGAGCACTGTGTGGTGCTCTGCACATCAGGCACCCATGGGGAAAGCAGATTTGCCTTCACACTGTCCCAGAACCCAGGGCTTCTCCTGTCACATTTAACTAACAGACCCACTCTTCATTTACTCAGACCTATTTATTTTGTCAGAAGGAAAATATGCCAGACCACTTGGGCTTTCTCAGTTCTCCTGGATGTCACCCAACTCACCTGGGTTCCCCAACTCTCTAGTTTAGAACCAGAACTGTTTCTTAAAAAAAAAAAAATTACAATTTTGGACACTGAAAACAAGATATTTACGTAAAGTGAGAAACTGTACTAACCACGCAAGAGCTTAAAATACTACTCAGCTGTGAGGTTAAAAATACAGAGCAGACCTTTTGCTCCATTAGCAGAGGGCTGCAGCTATTCCTCCCTACTGAACGGAGCCACAGAGGGGATGTTCGCAAGAGAGCCTTGGGTCAGATGGGCTTGAGCTACAAGTGTTGTGCAAAACCAGCTCCAGCTGCACTCTCATCTCCTGGCACTGTGGTTACAAAGTGATTGTACAGTTACCTTCAGTCTGCGTGGAAATAACAAAGTTATACCAAATGGTCTTGAAGAACAAAAATTAAGACAGGCCAAACATAACCCCAATATAACCAAGACTTCTGTGTTAACAGAATCATGAGAGCCAAAACATCCAGCATGGTTCTTTAACAAAGAGGTTTTACATTAAAGCAAGTTGAGCCATAACTCACCAAGCATCACACTACAATCTTGGGATACTTTTAAACACAGACTAAATATATTTATTCAGCTGCATGTATTCACAATGGTATCTCAATATCTCTTCTCTTTAAGTACTACCTCAGCTTTCATTCTGTAGTTTGTTACTTCTGTGATTTTTCCACTTATGAAGGGCATTCAGAAATTTACTGTATTTTGTAATGTATTGGTATAATTACAAAATCTCATTAAGGAGGACTTTATTATTGATTTACTGGTTTTCTATTCATTAAATTTCACTATAAAAAGGATTATTACTTTTAAAGTCAGCATGCTCAAACACAAATGGAATTATCGTAAGAGAAACAACATAAAATGGAGCTATTAATATTAAAAAAGCTATAGCTTGAAGATTATTCATTTAATAAATCTTTGTGATATTAGCAAGATTGATGAGTAGTAGTACAAATGAGGGGAACATGGGAGAGATGATCATTTATTATCATTACAGAGATATAAAGTATGATTCAGTGTTTCATAATGGATGTTAAATTTGATTTAACATATGGCTGACTCATTCTCTGAGAACTATTCTTAAAGATATAAACTCATTGAAAAGTCAAATCCATTGTCTTAACAATACACATGAATTATCTTCTGATAAGAAAATAACAATACACATGAATTATCTTCTGATAAGAAAATAACTACTATGTCCTAAGACAAATCAGGCAGATTGTGGCAGAGCTGCCACACTATATGCCAGCAGTACAGAGAATGCACACCTATAGATGGAAACAATACCTCAAGCACGCTGTGGTAAGCGAGAATAGAAAATGAGCAGAAAACGTCTTCTCCTTTTGCAGCAAACCCACATGCCCACAGACTACCTGCCATTTGCCCTGTGCATGTATGCCAGATACTGCTTTTACCCACGCAAAATACCATGGCAACAGCATACCCGGTTGTAAACAGGGGCAAGACTTCCCAATTCACATAGTACATGGTCTGCTTGCACCTCTTTGATGTGCAAACAGGGATCACTTCTCCATACACATATAGCTCATCCCACACCTGGGCAGAATGACTTTTTACTAACACCAATGGGCTCTGAATCAAGTCTCTGCACAAGAAAAATTACACTCAAGTGATGTAGCAAACCCACCAAGGTTCACTGAAAACACGCTTTAACCCCATTCAAGAGGTACGTTTCAGTACTTGGTATGAACAGAGCAGTACCTCTGAGACAGAAACATGCAGTCCTAACTAGAACATCTGCACAATTCAAATATTAAAAACTCCATACAAATGCTGAGCAGCAAAACCTGAATTTTGTTACCCTGTTAACACTATTTATTCATATAAAATAAAACATACTGTAAGAAAGGCCTGATCATCTAGGAAATACTACTGCTTTAAATATCCTAGCAGGTTAAAATATGCATTTAACAAATAAGTCATCTGAAATGACTGACTAGTATTTCTTGGTGAATGAAGTCCTGGAAGGCATTTTCTGAGTTTATATCTGAAAGAACTGTTATCCAAATTAACTGTGTGTTCACAATGAGTTCTGTGTCATGGTGATGTTTCTGCTTAGCAATCCTGGCCACAAAAACTTCTGTAGATCCATCATTATTTTTGCTGTGAATTAAGAGCAAACAAAATGGCTCTCCTCTACCCTGTCCCCAAGGATTTCACCCCCCACATGAACAGGGCACAGATGAGACTGAATGAATGCCATGTAGCATCCTCGGTACGTTCAATGCCTGTATCATGTGCAAAGTGTCACCGTTTTCCACAGAGGGCACTTCAGCTGCCTCTTTTCTTGCCTGTAGTGATTTGCAATAATTTATGTTTAATTAGGAAAATAACTGAATCAATACCTCACCTCACCACTGTTCCTGTCGCCTGAGATGCAGCACTAACAGGATATTTATTCACCCTATTGTGATAGTCTAGTCCTTGTTAAAAAATATTGGCAACACAAGTCCCAGCAGTATGGTTTACTGGAAGGTTTACTGTTCTGGCCTACCAGGTTCCTGCTTAGAAATCATCCTCATAAATAAACTCCAGTAAAGGCCTGATGTTTTAATTTCCCACCTCTACAGAGTTTTACTTGTTTCTACCCTCTGTCATATGCTATAACTAATCCAGACTTGTATTTAATGGAAAAGTATTTCTGAGCTGCTCTGTTACCCCTTCTTATGAAAGAATTTACATTTCTAAAGGAAAGGCTCTGTCTTGTTCTAACAAGCTACAGGCCTAATTCTGGAGCCTGTTGCAGGATCCAGCCTTTAATAACTGACATTGTCCTTTACATACATCTTCCCAAATACCATCTTGTTTAAGTGAAATGTGACGGACTTGAATGTGCAGAAGAGTAGCAGAGTAATAGTATCTTTATTCTTCAAATATTATAATAAAGTAATCATCTGCTACAATGTCCTATTCACTACCTCTATTCAGCCATTTGTTTATTTAGGTAGCAATTGAATCTGCACATCAACATTACGTACATCTCTGAGACATTGTCATCCTTTGCCTGCTTCACCTTTTCTCCATCTCTTCTGTGAGGACTTACTTTCTCTTGAGTAGCACTATTCACGCAAACTTCCCAGTTGTTAAATGCACTAAAGACGAATGAGAAGAAAATTGCAACAGGATGAAAGGTTTCAGAACATTTGGCAATGGATGGATATGCAGATAATCTACTGAGGCAGAGATGATCTGTAATAGGAAAATTCTAGTGTCTACATAGGTTTTTAACTCACTTCTTTCTAATTTTACAGACTGACAACAGATTCAAAAGCTCCCAGGAGAAAGTGAGCATGGCTGAAATGTAAGAGGTCTGGTACAAAGATGAAGAAGCCTTGTTAAGTGAAGCCTTTTGAATATGTATTCCTTTATTTGGTTTGCTGCAGTGAGTTTCTCTACTGCTAGTAATTAATTTCTGCTTGTTTACAGTGAAAGGATAACATTCATGTTAGAATATACAAATGAAAAAGTGCCTTCTGCAGGTGATTAAATGTCACAGAAAGATGAGGATGTAAGTTAGCTGTGAAAGCTGTTAATTGCAAATATACTCCAACATTAGCAATGCTGTCCCTGTTACACTCTCCTTCCCAGCAAACCACATCAGAAAAAGGACATTTGCAAGTCACATGGAGGCATGGACATGTTTTGCTAATGCTTTGTTGGACTGTCCATTGATTCACCTGTGAGAAACTGCACAGAATGAGAATAAACTGCCTAAAGGTAAAGCCCTGAATATTCAGTGAAGTGCTAAGGAGACAGGAATTAAGAAAAAATTAGTATTTAATTGCTTTTGCTTAGTTTGTAGTTAATCAAAATTATGTCTCTTCTCATGATAACATAGCAGGTATTTGCAAAGATCTTGAATTTTAATCAGACACATATATATCTTGGGCCAAATTAATCAATGGTGAAATAGCAGATCAACCAGCAATGAGATTTTCCTAAGTGTATAGAAGTAGTAAACATAACCACAAGATTTGCACTAAATGGCAATTGTTGCTTATATAAAGATACTACTCATGCAAACGGTGGCTTCAAGCACACTTTGTTGCAGCATCATTCATTCCAGTATTGGACCCATCCCAGGTCATTATCCCCATACCAGCATCTCTTTGTTAAAGTAAGCATGTGCAGTGTTTTGGAGCTCTGCTGCACTGGACAGATCTACTCTGTCAGATACAGGTTCACCTTCTGCTGATTTTACTTCAATTTCTTGACAGTTTTATTGTTGCCTTTAATATATTGATTTAATGTCTTTTATTTTGTGGTTTGGTTTTTTTCTTTCTTCCTTTTCTTCATATCATGAGGATATTTTATTCCATAACTTTATCCTTTCAACTTCAGTCTTATTCGATCTCCTTAAGCATTTCTAAATAGAACAGGTATCATGTGACTATTTGAAGCAAAAAAGACTGGTTCATTAGTGTGTGGAAATTCAAATAATATTGATCTATCTTTGATGTTCATCTTCTTTGGCCAAGTTGTCATAGACTTCTTAATTAGCATTCAGTTCCTTTACAGCCACTGTAGCTTTTTCCTACTTCCTGGTGTGGCATATGTATACACACACACACAACTTTATATGAATTTCTGAACTGCAAGATTCATAATTTACTTTAAATTATCTGATTGTATCTCCATTGGTTTTATGAGTTTTTGAGAATGAAGACAACCAAAACCAGTTAGTGGCTAGAACACATCAAGTACCAAGAGTACTAAGTTTACAATCTTGACAACTGCTTTCTCCTAGCGTCTCTTCAGTGGGACTACCTTAACCTCTTAACTCACCCAGTCATCACCAGACATGAACACCCTTGATTTGTAACAGTAAGATCTATCATTTCTAAGGATACTCAGGGCTACCATCTTGGGTGAAGAGTTGAGCACGTTTGCACCACTGGTAAAGTACTACCAGCCTATGAAAGTGATCACAGCCCCAAGAATATGAAGTACTGAGGTCTGAAAATGCTAGGCATATGTATTGTTAGTTATGTCTCTTCCTTCTCATGGTCCTAGTTTCTAAAAAGTCCCTCCAAATAGGAGGTGAGGATGTAAATGAGAAAGCCCTTTTTGTGCAGCACCGTGTTTTATCTGGATCTTTTCATTCTCTCCTAGCCAAGCTTAAATGCCATGTAGATGATTTTCAGAATATATGGCTTTTCTGTTCTTTTTTCTTCTTGGGCTTCCAACACCGATGCTATTGTTGAGCACTGAAAGGCTCTTTGTAGCCCAAAATAGCTGTACCAAAGACTTTGCCGTATTCACTCATTTTACCCAGAACCTGATTCTTATTCTGTGGAATCTTTTAAACCCTGCATGCTTTTGCAGGCATTTAAGGTTCAAAAGTCCCTGATGCCTAGTTAATCAATACTTTAGGAAGATCTTGTGTAATGCTCATTAAAGTCTAATGCATTGTATTTCTTCAGCTCCTCTGTGCTCCATGCTCAGAACACCCTGCAGCTTCTCTCCAGCTAAATGGCCTTCGAGTTCCTCACACAGCTTGTTGAGGTGTTTTCCTGCCCATTTTTCAGTGATACAGCTTAACATCTCAGATAAATCTTTTGTCCTACATCTTCCCTCTCCTATAGACAATCTGTCAAGAAAGTAAGGGGGGGGGTGGGGAGAACCAACTTCTCAAGTGTTAATTCCTGGAGCTGCTGCTGTGCTTTTTGCTCTGAAGTGAAAAACCTGCAGGCTGTCAGAGGCAGCTGAGCACACAGCAAGGACACCCTGCACTGCCCCAGTCCACACGGATGAATGGCCAAATGTCTTTGAATGACAGTTATTTTCTCCATCTCGCTCTTTAAACTCAACTGTGCGCAAAGCTGACAAAGGCTATATTGCCTCCTCGTCTGTCTGCTGCCTCCACACCAGACAAAGTGATTCCAAGTGATGCCAGTCCAAACAACATTAAGTGTCATTTAACCTTTAATCAGACCTCACCTCTGTGGGAAGGGCTCGAAGAAAGCTTATACACTGCTTATGTACTATTTCTGGCCTATTTAAAAATGTTTAAGTTGTCCGCGCATATAGCTGATAGCTATCTGCTCAGTCCAATATCTACTCAGAACCACATTTCACCCCAGACTAATTCCCCCTACTCTGATCCAGTAGCCTGAGCTGCCCACAGCTGGACCTCCAAGGGTTAGAACTCCAACAGGCTACTTCACAAAATTTGACTTCGGTAGTAATGATCTGGACAGAGCTACCAGCAATAGGTAGGGTAGGGAAAAGGAGAAGGCTGCTACGGAGAAGGATTATATGACATAACTGCCGCTTGGGCATCATTTGGCATATATCTGGCTTCTGACCAGAGGCACACACCAACCCCCTACATAACCTGAGAGGAATATGAAATAGTACAGCAAACAAAATCCCTATTTCACTCCTCCTGGCTGTAAACCCAACCCATCCTCCATCTCCATGTTGAGGTGACATTCAAATGAACATCCTGTTTGCATTTTCTCCTTCCTTACTCTCTCTATAGTCACATTACTGTGGATCAAATGAAATCTTCTTAGTCAAAGTAAACACAGCTGACAGGAAACTTAAAAACAAAAGACCAAATAATTTCTCAAAATAAGTTTATATTCTCCTAATTGAGAAGAAAGTATTATAAAATGACCAAACCAATGGCTAATAGCTATTTAGACAAGTTAAAATGGGATCTTCTAATCTTTAAACACCAAGATAGGCTGTTCTCTCCAAATCAGAAAGGCAGGCCAGTGTTCAAGCTCAGCCTGTGCTTGTTTTATCATGCATAAGCTAGGACATACTAAGTGACCTAAACTGCAAGCTACTGTCACTCTCATTTGTACTTGTGATGCTTAAAATAGCAGCTCAGAAGTTATATTCATCTTTTGCCACCTTATCTGGAAAGCACTGTAAAATGACCACCAGTCAATCTCAAATCAGAGCTCATGACAAGTAAGAATTGTATGTCTGTATTACCAGCAACATTTTACATTCAATTGATTTTTTTAAAAGCAGATTTTTACAGAAATCAAGCAGCAATATAATCATGCAGGTAACAGCTTCACAACGTAAACCAGGATGTTTTTTGGTGTGTAAAGACACTTAATTAAAAGACTAGATGAAAACCACAGTTCAGAACCAGATGCATCTATTTTCAGATATACAGTTCACATGTCTGCCCCACGAGTCTGGCAAAATCTTAGTTTGATAAGGCAGTCGTGGATTTTGGAACGTGAAATACATAAATGCAATCTATACTCCCACACACATCCAAAGCATTTCCCCAAAGACAGCAGAATGATCTCCATTCCACGTAATATGTATTTGCATTCTTTTCTTCTGAATGATATTAATAACCTGATGTGACAAATTATCAAAGAGGAGAAACACAAAATAAAACTTTTTTTGCTAAAGATGCCTTACTACCCATACCTATGGTGAAACATCTGTACTCCCCTCATCCTCGCGCTAATTAGGCAAGGTCCATACCAATGTTGAAAGGAAGCATCCCCACAAAAAGGTCAATTAGAACTGCATGGTAACATTGCTGGCCTTGGCACAGCTTCCTAATGGCAACAGCTACTGCAAGGAGATGCTGGCTTTAGACACTGTCTGACCCGAGCCAGTTAATTCTGTCAGAACTAGCCATTCCACCAAATTAAATCACAGTTCTCCTCTGGAGGGTGACTGGCATTTCCAGAGCAAGTTTGCTCAGCTTTCTGCAAACTCAACCTCAGACATACGAAAGTCAAGCTGTGCTCTTTCTGGTTCACGCCGCAGAGGCAGCAGCAGTGACAAGATTCTCCTGACCAAATCTTGCCCTCAATTACGCTTGTGCAATCCTAGCTCTGTGAGGCTAACTGGAACACAAAGCAAGTACAAATGTGACAAAGGCAGTGCACGTGACTCAGGATATACATGAGACTGGTTTGTTGGCAAAGGTGACATTCTTAAGTGATTTTTCTGATCTACCCTAACTTTAAAACAATGTCTGTAGCGAGCTATTTGTAGCAAGCAGAGGCAAGAATTGCTGGAATTTGAAAAGAGAATCTAAGTAAGGATTTTTGGATGAAGTACATTCCAAGCTCCAAGAAACTCCTCTGGGAACTCATTTGAACGTGTTTACTCATGCCTGTGAACACTGAAGGAAGGGTCTATTTGTTTTTCCAGTGCCCGGTACAGGGCAGCTGACTATCACAGAATCACTAAGGTTGGAAAAGGCCTGTAAGATCATCAAGTCCAACCATCAACCCAATACCACCATGCCCATTAAACCATGTCCTGCAATGCCACGTCCACATGTTCCTTGAACATCTCCAGTGATGGTGATTCCACCACATCTCTGGGCATCCTGTTCAAGTGTTTCACCCCTCTCTCAGTAAAGAAGTTTCCTAATATCCAGCCTAAACCTCCCCTGGCACAGCTTGAGGCTGTTTCCTCTTGTCCTGTTGCTGGGCACTTGGAATAAGAGACCAGCACCCACCTCTCTGCAACCTCCTTTCAGGTAACTGTAGAGAGTGATAAGGCATCCCCTTAGCCTCCTCTTCTCCAGGCTATGCCCCAAAGAGCACACAGCACTGATTTACTTGTTCAGTGACACAGGAAGGAATGGGGTGCTTTAATTCCCCTTCAGTCTTTATTTCCATTTCAGAGCATCTTAGTCATAGACTCCTAGTGTTCATGGAAGCAACAGATGCCAACTGTTCAATTCCTTTCCTGCTAAATGAGGTCTATCTTTTCTATTGCAACCCAGTGTCAGGTGGACTAGACATACAAATCTGGGACTTATGTACTAAATTTTCAACCATTCTTGATTTCAGCTTTGGAGAGTCATATGATTTCCTAAGGTAATGCTTAGGAAAGAAATGCTTAGAGCTGATTTTGTTTTCTTCTAGAGAATGAAACACAATAAACCTACTAATTTCTGAGTACTTTGGAAATAATTGCTCTTTTATTTAAATGATGCTTCTTGCTCTCAGTCACATAGAGGTAAATCCAAAGCAACTACTTGAAATCAGTGAAATAACCTCTTCAACCTTTGACCCTTTGTTTTCATAAGCAAAAGCTACAAATCATAAATAATAATAAACTACAATTTTAGTTTGAGTGAGAGGAAAAAATTACCCTAATTTTACCTTAAAGTATAAAAATTAAAGCTTTTCCAAATATTACCAAAAGTCAATGGAACTGTGCAGCAACAATTACAGTAGAAACAGCAAAACAAGAGTAGCCTCAGTCCTGACCACAGATGTGAGCCTTTTAGAGAAGTCAAATCCCTGGCTTCCCACACAGATTTGCAGAATGCACAGTGCCCTCTGAACAATACAGAGCTTCCTAACACCTTATAAAGCAAAGAACTCTATTTTATCATGACAGAAGAAGTATCCTGTCACCAGCCAGGTGGAATAATCCCAGGCTCTCTGTTCAATTGGATCATACCCATATCCATTTGTTTATTATAATACTGAGCTTTTCCCTCACTAATTTCCATGACCTTCACTTTTCCATGAGACAAGACTAAGTACTATCACCCTACCCACTTTCAGTTATTGCTGTGATATTTTGATGCTCAAAGCTATCAAATTCAGTGAGATTCCAGTCTTGCAGAAAGAAGAAATAGGAATGCTATTATTATTAGGAGAAAAGTTTTGAACCATCTGCAAAAAAAAAAGCAATAATGAAACACACTTTCCCAAAGATGCTATATATCACCTTTGTTTAATATTTTTGTCAGTTCTGCTTAGAAAAATTAATGCCTTGGGAAAAAATAATTGAAAGTGTCTTTCTGGAGTACTGTAAGCATCCCCTTGGGGTTTTTATTATTCTGACAATTTCCCATTTTAAAATACACAGGTACTAACAACCAACAAATTATTACACTTCCTTTAAATGAACTGAAACAACAAAGATAATTAACTAAGAACATAAGCCTGCTTTCCATATGGTAATACATATCCCAAGGGCAAAGCACTTCTCTTTTAAGGAATTCCCCACAGGCTTCTTATCCACCTTGTAAGGGTAATTAACAACTGCAAAACATAACTGAACTTGCTTAATGTCACAATATTCTTCAATGCATTACTTTTTTATGGAAAACAAATATGATCTTGGAAGAATAAGGCGTTATTTTCTGTGATGGAGCATGCTGATGTAATTAGCAGTATTATTTAAACTCTGAAAAGGTGTTTAGAACAATGTTTACATTGAGGGTTATGTCAAAAAGAAAGCTAAAACAGGAAGCATTGTTTCCCACTTTGCTAAGTAGTAGTTTTTGGTACCTCCTGTGAACAACAATTTTGCTGAAAAGAGGAAAGAACACACCGGTTAGTGGATATCTAATGTGTTAAAATTTAGGTTAGATAAGACGAACTATGGTTTTATTATAATTTCATAAGTTGAAGCAAACAGTACACAGAATACAAATGCTTTCTTAGAGTGCACAGTGCATATTAAAATTCAGAAGTATCTTGTCTACGCTACAATTTTAAGCTTGGAAGGTGTACGAGGCAACAAGCCTATTGTTACTAGGAATAATAAGGAAGAATGCAGTAAGTGGAATGAAAGTAATACTCAAGAGCTAAAACCAGGGTAAGCACAAGGGAGCGGGGAAGGTAAAGAGATGTCTTTCGATTGGCTTTGGATTTACATGGGAATACAGCTAAAGAGACAAAATGTCACTTGAAGGAATCCCAGAGAGGAAAGATATGCCCAGAGTAGTTCAAACTGCAACAGAAGAAATTATCACAACTTCTGTCTTACTACAACAATGGCTTGTTCAGTTTTCCAAGAGAACATTTCCATGGCTGTACAATCCCTTCACAACAATGAAGTGTCTTTCACCATACAGGAGGCCAAACTAGAAATTCAGAGCTACTCTTCCTGTGCAAAAGTCTTCAGGCAAAATTCTGGACATGTTAAGCCAAAGTAAACTTTGCCATCAACTTCCATGCCACAACTACTTTGCTCTCTCTCTCTATATAGACACACCCCCCCCTTTAAAACAAACAAGCCAACCCCCACAACTCCACAGACAAACCCAACAACCTTATTTCCCTAAGGAAGATGCAAAGTAGTATCTCATCAAGAGTAGACTAAATGCCTGCCAATAATTGCAGGAAGGCAGGCAGGCCATGCAGTGATGAGTAATCCAACTCCGGTTAGTGTTCAAGTTTTCATATTTTATGATATTGCTTCAGTGAGGGATTTGACACCTTACCATTGGTGCAGTGTGGACCAGTTTTAAATACAAGAACATTTTACATGGGATGAATCACTGAGCTGGAAGAAAGTGAGTGATTGGCACAGGGCAGAAGTACTTTTTGCTTCAAGGCTCTGGCCTGTCATTTGCTGAAAAATCTGTTTTATTAAATGCCATTCACACTTCCCAGATAAGTCACTGAGGGATATGCTGCATTCTTTCCCAAATACTACTTGATACTCGGTGCTGATCACCGATGCGAACACAACATCTCTTTTGATGTTCCTAAGCACTGAAGTGTATACATTTCCCAACACACCAAATGTTTATAAGGCTAAAAGAGAGAGAGATATCAACCCTTTGGACAGAGAAAGTGCAGAGGAAACTGTGGTTTTTTTTAAATAAACATATTAGATACTTAAAAGAGTTTAGGAAGACTCAAAACAGGTGCCAATTGCCTGTGAGATTTTTTTTTACTGGTTACAGCAAGTTTTACTTAAGCATAATTTCAGCCAATCGAGTAAACATTTATTACCAAGAGACAAGACACAAGAAGGTAATAAGGTAACAGTGATATACCAAGAGACCTCACTGTGACTTCTGATCTGCTCCTGTAAAATATTTCCCTCTATAATCTACCCATGCAGAACAGGGTGCAGGTGACTGTGAAGGTTAAATGAGTAAACGGAAGCCAACTTATACACACATTTGACTGTAGACGCACAGATGCATTTCATTGAACTAAGGTCCCTCATTTGACTCAGTCTTTGTTAGATGTGACAGCTAAACACACTGATACCCATCCACATCAATGGCTTCTTTTCAGTTCTGCTGTATATGTCAAAAGAAAATAAATGTATTCCAGTGACACCCAGCAATCAGGCTGATTATTAACATGAAAATAATACTGTTATTCAGGGACCATACAGAATGCTTTTCCACTTAGTCCTCCTCAATCATATGAAATACCTTAAGTTTTTTTGAAAAAAAATTTATGGACTCAGATCACCTTTAAAGAATTGCAACGTGCTCTTAGATTGGAAGTTGCCGAACAGTGATTATTTAACACCCATAGTATTTACAGCAATAAATGAAGTAGGTTTACTATTAAAGCTGTGAAAATCAAGGATGTTACTACAGCCAGTCTATCCATCACCAACACTTATTTCAAATGGCCTTTTCTGCAGCTTAGGCTTGTATAAAAATTTCTCAGATCAGGCACTGCACAGATTTCAGAGTGATATGTAATAGCACAGCTCTAATGCCAAGCATGCTTTACAGCAGTGTTTAAAAAAAAAGTGAAGATTCAACCAGCTAAGCCTTGTTAAGTATTTTTACCTGTATCATCTACATTACTGTTTTAACCTCCCTCTTTCCTTTGTACCAAAACCAACGACAAACTGCATGCCCACATACACATTATTGAGAAGACTCAAAACTAACCCTAATACATTATTCTAATTATTTTCTACAAAGGAGCATATTATACTTGACAATAACCAGCAGCAGATCATTATAAATTAAATTTACAAACAGTAGATGCAGGAAATAAACATGTATAACGCAAGCAAAGATCACTTTACCTCAAACGTACCTCAGATTATGAAGCGGAAGACCACCAATGTTTCTAAGGACTCTCAGTAAATGGAGTACATCCCATGCTGCAGACGTGGTCACACAGAATACTAATTATCATTTAATATCCAAGTGAAAATAACATAACACCTTTATTCAGCTGAAGGCTCCGATTCCTGGCAACTGCTGTATGGGACTTGCCCAGTCTGCAAATGCAACCCACAGAGCGCCATTTCCAGGCAAGCCCCGGGGCTCCCATTTGAAAAGGCCCCTCACAACCCAGATGCTGGAGTGACACTGTCAGACTCGCCTCTCAACCTGAATTTCCAATCCTGCACAATCAAATCACCCACCCCAGGTACCAACATATGCTACAAAAGTCCACAAAATCTACATAAGAGGGGTTTTTTTTCCTGCTGCTTCAGGCATGCCACCACCATTGCAGCTAGGCTCAGCACAGGAAACCATTACCGCCCAGGACCACACAGGCTATAATCCAGCCACAGCTTCCCACATCCCTGGGATGGCCCTGAGCTCACTTTATTGAGCAGTCTTGATCACTATTTAGGTCAGGTTTTGTTGCTCCTGCTCTTGCCTCAGCCTGCTGCTCAGAGCTCTTTGTGGGAGGCAGTACTGCTCCACATGAGGAAGTGGCAGCATAGGCCACCAGTAGAGTTTCTGTATTAACAGGCAGGCGCCAGCGGCAAAACTGACAGAAATATTATTGATCTCATGCTTCAGGCCCCTTCTGACACATTCATATTGGGATTGAAAATTTCTATCCCTAGTCCTCAGCGCTCGTCCCTCTCGCACCCACCGGGGCTTTGAGCAGGGCTGGCATCTGTGCTTCACCCCCCGGGCCCTGGCGCGTGGCAGGGGAAGCCGAGCCTCTGGGCACGGCTGCAGTGAGGCTGCCCGGGGTCGGTGCAAAGAGATTTTACAGTTGCTCCAGAGAAAGCTTTGCATCCACTTTCAAACAGGTGATGAAAGGTAAAACAACTCGGTCTTGGGGCAAGATTTATTGCAAGAACTGACAAATTCCAGCAGCTACAAAATTCTAACTGAAGCCTCACATCATTTTCTCTATTCCTCTTTCCTTCGTAAACCTAGGCCTTATCAAACATGTTAGCAGCATGCTACCTCAGTCCATCATAAAATATGGAAGAGTATACAGGATAGCAAAGCGAATGGATCCAGAAGAAGTGAGGCCCTTGGTATTTCCTGACTTTGGGGTACTTTTCATTCTTAGGGCTGCATTAGTGTTATTTTCAAGTATTTGATGCAGTATTAACTAGTGTCATGTTTTGAGGAATACAGCTGTACAACACTGCCTGAAGGGAAGAGAAAATACCTTGAAATGAAATGTGTGATCGTTTACAATTCTGAAAGCTTTTTAGCTATGGGCATTATTTCATAGCCAAGGTAAGCCCTCTCTCCTATGGGTACAACTACATAGCTGCTGTTTAAAAGGAAATAGGGTTTCTGTTTCCAGCCTATCTGTCTTTCTTAAATTCACATTCATGAGACTTGATCTCCCGGCCCTGGAGGTGATAGAGCTGCCCCCAAACCAAGCCACAAGCAGCCACAACAGGGCTTTCCTCCAGGCAGTCCCTCCAGCCTTCTCCAGCACATTCCCAGCACACACGGAAGCGAGCGCAGCTGTAGGGAAACCCGCAGAGCCGACAGACTTACCTGACCTGGGAAGCAGAGAGGGATATGAAATTCAGAGCTGGCATGATATTGCTTGAAGGCAGTAAGGTGCCACAGGCAAGTCACTGGTGCAGGGCCAGTATAACCAGTGGGGAGCAGCTGCTCCACAGGGAAGGTGAATCAGGGGCTGCTCTAGAGACCTCACCCTCACACAGACCCACAGCATCTGGGCACAGCAGCAAAGACAGATGTTCCTTCCAGAGTCCATCAACCACCCTGGAAACAGCAAGTGGTAGACCAGAACCCATCCAGGGCTGGAGACAGGCACACCCACAGTACAGCTCAGGGCTGAGCTTAAATGGAGCCCTCAGAACAACAAGCTGAGGGTGTGTGCGTGGAGGTCCCAGGTGAGGCTGGTCAGGGCAATTAAGCACAATCAGAGCCCTGGAGATGGCTGCACATGGATGCAACAGCCTTGACAGGGGTGTCTGTATCTCCAACTCAGAAAGAAGCAGGAGGTAGCAACTTTCAGATCCCCCTGTTTAAATATATTCTGAATTGCAGAGCTAAAATAAAAGGCTTCTGTAAGTCCTTCCTTTGCCTTCGGGCTCTCCAAACCCACCCTGGTCTGCAGAAAACACAGCACGAGTGAGCATACGCAACCCCTCTGCATCAGCAGTAGCACACAGTGAAAAAATGAGTTAACATTTGAATTAAAGTAAGTAAATGCATATAGCATTCGCAGAGAGACATTTTATTTAATTTCTCACGTTCCTTATCCCTGAAAAATAAATTAAGTTTCATCTCATGAAGACCTGAAAGCTGGACAATCTCTGGAAAAAATCTGCCTTTCAAGAATACTAGAAATTGGAAAAATATATTCTATGCAGCATAAATAAACCTTAGCCTACAAAGAGGCTGCCTTCAGCTATACATATATGAATGTGCAAACATATAATTGATGCATAAATTTATTAATGCAAGCTCAGAAGCTTTACACCTTGTAGTCAAGTTGACATATGATCTTTTTATTTTATTTTCCAATAGGAGAAAAAAGTAGTGCAGAACTGATAAAACTGTTTGAGATTAAATTGGATTTTCCACTACAGAAAGCTGTTTGGAGACAGGTATTCCAACAGCGAGACACAGTACAAAAAAGTCTCTCAGAGCCTTAATGAGAGTGACAAGGGGAAAAAAAGTGTCTGTGCTCTTCTAGAATGTTACTCCAAACGCTGCTTTTGTCATAAAATACTTCTGCTTCTTTGCAGAAACTATTTTCTTGTTGTCATTATTTTGCAGTATTTAGCTGAAAGGTTGGAAGAAGAAAGCTGCATTATGTAAAAATGTCTTATGTGCTATTCAGGCAAAATATGACACCAGTTTTGGGTGTAGCGAGTAATACACTCATTATGCACTCAGATTCAAAGATCTAAATTCAACCTAATGAATACGGTATATTAGGGTTCACCTGACAGTACTGATGGATTGGCATTTTTTTAAAGTTATCATAAGGAATATGGGATTGCAGTGGGTCTTGGCTCCGTAGAATGAGCTCACTGCAGAAGTCCAGAGCTTCCTTCATGCTTCCATCCCTTGCTCCATGCTGACCTCCTATCTAGTCACCTTCTCCTTCCCCACAATATCAGGGCTGCCTGAAGTCCACAACGCCTCCTTCATGGCTGGGGAACAGCTTGTCCCTCCTTTCCTCCTACCCAGGACAGAGGCAGCTCACCACGTCCCTAACACTCTCACACTCCTCACTCCAAGGACTCTGTTTCACCTTCGCGTTTCTCTCTGCCACCAGGAAGGGTTTCTTATTCTCTCCCCTGTGCCAAAGACAACATTCATTCCTCAACACACACCACCTTCCAGCCCATCCCAGGATCTCTCAGTCCTTGACTCCACCTCATCTCTGGGTAACACATGTACTTCCTCCTTCTTCAGGATCCCTGTTATCTCCTGTTCTTGTGGGGTGTCACATGTCTTTTAGTCCCTTCATCATTTATACTCACAATTCTTGGATAAAGACAACAGGAAAACCAAAAATCCCCGATTCATGTAATGAACAGCAGGACAAATGAAAAACATCCTTTCCTTCAACTCTCAGATCTCTGCAGTCTAGTAATAGATGAGCTTTCATTGAAAGTTAGACAAATTGAAGATCCCATTGAACATGTGAAGTCCCTTACAACCTGAATTATTCTGTGATTCTATGTGAATTTGATCTGCACTGGACCTTGCAAAAAGGTAAAGTTGTGGCTCATGGGCAGCTGCGGTTGGGAAAGTGATGTTAACATTTTTTTCGGCCAGATCAGACAGTTCCAGTGGCTCTGCGTATGCAGAAAAGTTCATTGAACCAGGAAGGTTTCAGCTGAAACACACTTAGCTAAACGAACCAGTGTTTTCTGGTTCAACTTTGTCATTTCACAAAACAACTCCAAATTCACACAGATCAAGGAAAACTTCAGGTCAAAAAAATCGTATGCCATTTATTTGACCTTCCTGAAGTACGGAAGGATAGCGGGTGGTTGCCAGTGCTGCATTTGCAGGCTGAATTATCAGTTAAATCTATGAAAATACTTTGAATCAAATACCGAGGTTTCAGACAGTAAATACAGACTGGCTATGCAAGCTGCTAAAGAAGCTATTTATCGTATCATTCACCAAGGTTCTGATATACCCAAGGTTGTAAACACAGGATTGAAAACATTGAAATTAATTGGGCCTACTGCGTAGGTAATAATGATAAGGCACGTCCACGTAGCAGCACTCGAAGTGTCTGGGAGGTTCCAGCTGTAATATAATGAAGTTTGTCTTAGGTGACTAGTAAAATCTCATCTTATCACTGCCATTTTCTGCACAATAATGCAAATATTCATACTTGTTCAGAAAAGTAATTTCTTTTTGACCTTTTTTCCTTTCCAAACAGCACTCATTACATATTTTGCCCTACCATCTTCAACACAGGCATTCGTCCTCCTCTGCGCTCCTTAGTACAGCGCTAAATCTGGCAGTTGCTGAAACAAACAGAACATCACAACAATGTCATGACAAATGCACAACAGCACCCAGTATAGTTCATGTTATCACAATCAAGAATTCAGTTTGCGCTGCTCTTAACAGTTTCTATCTCACCTTTACCAAGTGAAAATGTTTGTCGCCTCTAATAGAGATCTTTGTAATAGAAACTCTTTCAAAATGTTGAATAACTTCTTAAAAGCAGTAACTGACATAGCTATGAATGTTTGAAAAAGTCTGGAGCTTGGAATGCAACATATTTGTATTATTTGCAAACAGCCCTAGCATGCTTGCACATGGGTCCTGGGGAAACAACGCTTCTCAAGTCTTCCAAAGAAGTGAGCCCCAAGAGCATTTCAGGTCCACAAGCCTGGGGTCACAACAGCGACCATTGCAACAATGCACCCTAGAATTTTCCCTGCAGGGGAAACGGTATGAAGAAAGACCAAATCAGCACATCTAACTCTCTGTTAGATCACTCAATCTGCACAAGGAACATGCAGTCCCACCATTTTCTTGCCTTCCTTCCTACACTCCGTATGAAACACCACCTTTTGCTGACATAGGAGCTATGGACTTTCCTGAATTTGCTGTCTAATTTCTCCACACAGCCATTGCCTGCACCCATAGTTTCATGGTATAAAGATCCCGGCTGCAACAGTGGCTGACAGCTCTTCTCCATCCCCACACCATCCCTTTGCACCATGACTCCCCTCCAGTTGTGCACATCTGCATTTTTTGAGGTCTGCAGTACAAAACAGGCCTCAGAACTGATGTCATAAAAATCTTTATACCACTATTTCCATCACACATCTCTTGTCATGGACTGGGTACCTGCTGTCAGCTCAGAAAGTAGACTGAAATTTTAAGGGGCCTCCAGTTGGGAACACCCTGTCTTATTAATGTCACTTTCCACATTGTTTACAGTTACTTAGTAATATCAACAAATGTTACTAATTTGGACTGATATTTTCTAAGTTGCATGTCTCAAGTTTTTTCTTTGTTAGTTGTCTTGTAAAGTTTTCTGGCCATAATGGTGAAGGTCTTTCTGAGGAATAAGCTAAGGAAAATTACAATTTTTTTTCCCCCACAAACTCAAAGATTCCAACAAATCTTTGTTAAGAAGCTCCATTTACACCATATCGTCAGTAAGGAAGTTGCACACAACATTTTTTTTGCCATCCGTACAAATGTCCACTCAAATTCAGCTAACTTAACCTTCTTTAAAATCATAGCTGTGGTCATTTATGCCATCCTATACCATTTTTATATAATGCTTATTCCTATAATGGACAAGTTTCTCCCAGTAGCATATTAAGCAACAAAATTAACAGCAATAATTTTGTCTAGTTTGTTCCCTGACGCTCTTTGCAGTAGGCAGTTCCTGGACTTCCGTGGCTAATGTATTACAAACTGCACAACAGCAACCTGTTTGTGTGGGACATCTCTTTCAGCAGCAACCCCCACCACGATGGGCCATGCAAAGCTTGCATCCAAATGGAAGGAAAATGGGAGTCCCCACACTCTCCATTGCTTCTACTCTGTGTTTGCATCCAAGTAGTGAGGAAAAGGAAGCCTTTTCCAGTCAATTGTGCAGACAATCTTGAGAATATCCTAACTCCACTTTGCTGCTTTAGTATGTGGTTTTAAAATCACTTTGTGCACTATGTAAATTACATAGATTTTTTAAAAGCAAGTTCATGCTTTTGATGTTTGACACATTTTAATAGTTCAATAATTCAACTATACTCAGACACAGGTAATCACTCGGAAGGACAGTGGTTACTGACAATTACCAACACTCTGCATGTACATAATGATTTACAGAAACCTATTGCTTTTTTCTGGATACTTAACAGTTATTTACCCAAATTGTCCTCAGGTAACTACTTTTTAAAAAGGAATTATCATCAAAATTCAGTGGAACAACTTCAATTAATTTCAACTTCCAGGAGAAAGATACACTTTCTGAAAACAAAAGAAACAGTTGGCAATCATTTACAGCAAATTTCACCTTGACTTCTTGTCAGCTTGCATTTGATAACCGCCCTGAATAGAACTAACCCATTATTCAAGGTTGTCTTCGGTATTTCATGACTTCTAAGTTACTATTATTACTGAAAAATGGATGATACTAATAACTGACTCTTTTGGAGGATGTATTTTAGGGATTTCATTTCCTACTTTCAAATATTGTTTATTTGTAGGTTTTAAGAAAAATATTGATATTGAAATTAAAACCCATCCGTAAACTCAATCAGATTATTCTATAGCATATAGATAGTGATCAGGAATTGATCTGACACAAGCTGAAGTCAATGGAAGAATGGTTATTAACCTTTAGGCCATGCTCTCTATAGAGTGAAAGGGATTCTTTAACAAAAGGATACTAAAATAACTACAGTGCATCAACACCCATATCTAGCTCTCTCTGTATAGGTCTATGGTACACATTTTGCATATTTTAAGTGTGTGGAGCCTTAAACTGCTGTCAGAAATGTTAAAGGTACCTTGAAGCAATTCTCTACCCAAACACACTGACTGTTCTTTATCTGGGCAAAAAGGACGGAGAGACAAATCTCCTTCATAACAGGAGTTGGAAGCAGCGAGAGCTACCACAGACACCATAGCATCATCTAAAAAGTTTTGGGCAAATTCTCTTTTAGAGCAAGAACAAGAAGCGTTTCTTGGACATTGGCTGAAAACTCAGAGATTTTCCCAGTACTTCAAATTAATGAAAGCAGCAGCAGAAAGCAGTCATGGATATGGCTCCTAGAGCAAGAAGAGTGTGATTTCTGTGGCCTTAAAACCTGCTAGAAAAACCTACTCAGAAAAGCCAGCTCAAAGATCACTGAACAATTAAACCTGCTCTGTTTAGGGGAATATCACTCTGTGTAAAAAAGAAAGGTAGGAAAGGAACATAAGTCTTGTGATCTCCACTGAGCAGAAAAAACTAGTCAGCACTCAGGGATATTATTTGGGCCAAACAAGGAAGAGATGAAGAACTGGGCCATAACGGTTTGGACACAAGTGGAATAACCTGTACCCACTAAGGGAGAGAACTACTGAGGAGAAACTTTCCAGAGAATGTGAAAATGAGGGGCCCAACACCCCTTCCAGAAGGACCATCCTTTGATAAACTCAGAACACAGTCACACAAAATCTGCCAGCACGTATTCAAATTCCACCTGCTCTGCTGTACTGTATAACCACTGAAACAGGCTACTATCTGTAATTTATTAGATGAAGAATTATTTCACTTTGCCCTTCACTTAAGGGCTATTCACATATACATAAAGAAACATGACCTGCAGTAAATAGAACATTCTTACAGTACTTTATAAAACTTTTAGAACACATTTAAAATAAGAGAGTAGTGGTACAGTGTACCAAAACACTACTGGAACAAAATCTGAACCTGATTCTTACTTTCATGCAGGCAATTCTCAAATAAAGTAAAGGATAAGTGAACTGCTGAAGGTCTATGGCTAAACCTGCAGTTTCTAAAAAATCTCAAAAATATGTGTAATTTACAGCAACTTCCCAAAATTAAACCCTTTCAGCTTGCAGATTGTGGTATTTTACTTCCCTAAATAGCTAAACAGGTGCTAAACATTCAGTCCTCGGTCAACACAAACTCACTTTACCTGCAGTTGGAATTTTGCTGAAATATTTTCTACTTCATCAAAATCCACAAGATAATGATATATAAACAAAGAATACAGTCAAAAAAAATTTACCTTTCATTTGTCTAAGTGGGTGAAACTCTAAACACAGTAAATCAATTGGAATTTTGCCTGTGATGTTGTTAAATCAACCATTTATCATTTAACTTTTTAGTTCTAGCTGGTCAGTGAGGTATCTTCAAAGGGTAAAACAGGTATAATTTTTCAGGGAATTAGAGTGTAAGAGAGTAGATGGTTTGGATGCAATTCATAGTAAGTGTTCAGAACCTGAAATTTGGGCTCAGTTTATTGCAATTGGTCACTCAACTGGAGGCCACCTGAAAATTTTCTTTCTTTAACTGAAATGTGTACATACTGTAATCCAGCACAAAGACTGAATGGTCACCATTAGAAATATAAATTTCCCTCTCTATAAGTATTGTGCCTTAGCCGGTAAATATTTGTTTTTCCTACAGCTAGCCTGCCTAGTGCATGCATTTGTTAAAATAATCACACAGAAAGTCAACTTGCAAACAGGTATGTAGCTTGGCTACAAATGGAAGAAAACAGAGGCAGAAATTTTGGAGCACAATACAACCAGCTCTAGTACAAGGGCAGTACTGTTGAATCTGTGAGATTATAATGAAAATGATACATTAGAAAAAGGCTTTCAGCATCTAAATAAAACTGACTGTTCTATGTCAGTAACAATTTGTAACAAGGTTTAACAAATTTGTATTATCAGGGATTGTTACAGATGTAGAGATTTTTTAAAAGGTAGATTTCAGAATATGAACCACATGGTTCTTGGTCATGAGGTATATGTCTCTTTTGCTATCATCACACATACAAAAAGAATGCAATAATTTCTTTTTTATAGTAAGCATGTGTAAGCTTAACATATTCTATGTAATAAACAGAATTTAAAAGCTGTAGAGATAGCATTTTTAATTGTTGCTTAGTAACAGTTACAGTATTGGAACTGACCTTCAGCTAAAAATAAAGAAAATATTTAAAAACAAAAAAGAGAGGAAGACAGTATTGCTATATTAAAAATATAAAATTATTTTAAAATTAGTGTGCTACCATTTCTAAAGGTTCATTTTAACTTCTTCCTATTAAAATGTCTGAAAGAGTTAAATAATCCCCCCATTAAGCCACTTCCCATTTCACCATCCAAGCTAAGATTTTATGAAGTGTTGCTAAAGCATGATACAATGGATGAGTCTGTAACCTTGACAGCAAAAGCCAAATTGTAATCTAATGTAAGTGAACTCCAGATGTCTGAGAAACTTTGAAGAATAGCATAAAAAATGGACTACATGTGCTGTATTTGCTAAATGCATATTACCTTTTGTTTTCACCATAGATCAAATATGTATAAAATTTGCACTCACCTAAAGAAATGAGCAGATTCTGGGGAAGTTTTTACCTGTTAGCATGCACTTACATGCAGCTCTGGTTGGAAATCCTCTCTTATGTGACCAGACAAAATGCAGACACATTTTTATAAGCACAAAAATTTTTACATATGTTACAATCTGAGGTGTGTAACATCCCAGACTATAGTTCCTCTTAGCTGTTGAACTGTTCAGTTGCAAATATTATTTATATAAATAAACAAGGCACAATAATGCTAAAACATATAGTTCTGTATACATAGTAATGGTAAGTTCTTTCTGTGGCTGCTGAGTATTTCATCATTGAAACAGATCCTTCAGAATTCAGCGGTAACAGCATATGTATTGGAGCACATATTTCTCCAAAAAAGAAATTTCATAGGTGTAAAGGTGGTCTTTATGTTAACCAGATATATACGTAAAGGACATTCCTAAAATTCTTGTCTGTTTTCAGGTCAGTTCCCTTGTTTAGAAGGCTCAGCTTTAATTGAAGCAGTAAGTTAGCTGATTTTACACATTTGGATGGAAGAGGAAAATGGCTTTTGTGATGAGCATCTGCTGTTTTGTTAAAAATGTGGTTAAAGACATTAACAAAAGTGACATTACCAGCTGTTCTAATGTCAAACAGCTTAGTAAAACTGTTTTTTGTCAAATGACAACATATGACACCAAAATCAATTCCAAACCAATAACACTCTCTTAGTTGCAAAACAGGCTGTGATCTAGAAAAAAAATGTTAATTAAAGTACAAATGATACTTTTTTCCCCCTGAAAGAATAGAATGCCAGATTTACTGACAAAACTCAACCTCTTTTCTAAATTCATAAAAGGCAAAATATAATCTACAATAAGTTCTCTGATGTATAAATAACACCTTATTCCCATAATATACTCATAATAGCAATAGAACATGACAGGCTGTGCCTTTCAGATTAATTAAAGCATGCCTCAGGTGGTTAAAGTATGGTGGCCTTTGGACTTGCAGCTTACAAACCCCCTGCCCTTTTGTGCTGTAATCATCAGGCAGGCAATGCCTGTGGTGTGCTGCTGTTCAACTATCCCACGCTCGTATTTGCATCATTTATAATTATCAGATTATTAGAAGGTGACACATTAGCAGCCTTGTCAACCAGCATTCTTCCAAGGGGAAGATTATAGTCACAGCTAAGCTGGGTATTTGGGCCAATGTCCTTAACTTTTTCTAAAAGATTACTTGGAAAGAAAGAAGCAGGAAAACAAATTACCAAAATACAAATGGCATCATTTATACCTTAAAGTCAGGCTCCAAGTCAAAAGTGGACAAATTTGCCTTCAACATCTTAATCAACCTGGTAAGATCAGACAAAATTAAATCCTAAATGCCTGTTGGTGCAGACCTTATTTAAGGGGTATACCCTGTTTTTTTTTTTTTAATTAGGAGAAAGATGCGTATCAGAAATGTTTGGGAAAATGCCTTCCCGAAACATACGGTGAATTACATGAGTAGAGAGACTCAACCTAACTTCAGTCCTCTGAGACAGCTACGCTGCAAAAGAGATTGGTGGGAGAAGCAAGCAAACAGCTGTGCCTTCTTGTTAACTAAATAAAGGACAAATGCTTTAAATCATGATCGATGTAGGCAAACTCCCAAACCTTGAAAAACATGGAAACTGGAATAATGGCTTCCAGATGGAATTGCCAGTAGTGCTTAAGTGACGAAGGTGCAGAAGTCTGATGGCATTCACTGGTTTCAGTGCTTTTGAACATAAACCCAGGTTGTATAGTACACATCATGGCAATTTTCATTTCTGTATTAAACTCAGCCCACTAAAATGCTGATTTTTATGAAAATATTTTTAAACGGTTGTTATTTTCCATTTTAAAAACCCAAACACATTTCAATACACATTTTTAGCCAGCTCCAGCAAAGAAACAGGATATGTAACATAAGTGTTTGTTGCTGTCCCCTCACACCACAGCATATGGTAGGTGAGTTACAGACACTTGTGTTGCTGCTGCAGCTCTTCAAAATTAAATTGTTACATTAAAACCTTAGGCATATGCTATTTATTTACAGTAAGCTGTAAAATACCTGCTTACTTAAACACACAGATGCCAATAATCCCCATATGTCTTGGGAAGATTTTGAGCCACTTTTAATAATTGATTAGCTCCGTGCAATGCAAATTCAAAAATGTAATGAGAAGAAGAGAAAAATATTCTCACATTTGTCACAAAAAACTGAAGTGCAGAATCCAGTCCCCGTTGCAGGCTGAATACATGTCCAGCACGCTGGACTGGGTCACTTCAGCCTTTGTCATATACTCAGAGTTGCACCTTCCCTGCTATAGGCACCACTGCTCTTTCCTGTGGCTGATTAAATCCTTACTTGGAAATGATGTGTGTTGCAGAGGATAGGGAGGACCTGGTCCTCTCTCCTTGGTGCTCAGGAGAGGAGACACCCTCAGGCAAGGTGATCTCTCCTGGGGAGACAAAGAAAGAGGAAACCCATAAGTGGCAAGAGTGGGGGGAAAAAAACATGCCAGGGAGAAACAGAGATTATGCTTGTGGAAAGAGGGAGACAGACTAAAACAAGAAAGAAAGAAAGAAATATCCAGTGGCAGTGATTCCTGATGAGGGAAGGAAAACAGCAAAAAAGGATGTAGGATGTAGACAGATGTCCTGAGCAGCAGCGTATTGACTGAATTGGGAACTTGTGGCTTTCTGGTCTGCTCAGCTGCTAGCCTGGACTCAGCAGTCTCTTATCACTGTGTTTACATTACTGTTGATTGTGCATTAGACAGCACAGCAAATATTTTGTGTTCCTTTTTCAGTGGGGAAAACAGCATGCAATGGTTGTTTGCTTTCTCATTTAGGAGAATTATTTTTCTCCAGTCGTTCAATTTGATAATATCATGTGCATGTACCACTGTATTTACAGTAGAAAAAGCAGGTTAAATGCATATACTAGTTGTTTGAAGAAGATGGTTGGGACTTGATAGCTTCAGGGTAAATCTGTTGCATGGTCCCTGGCCGGGACATGTGACTTTATCCTTACTAGCACTTTCTGTTATGAAGCATCCCAGCACCTTGCTGACAGCCCAAGACTGCACTGTGCTACCTGCTGTCCAAAACAAAAAGACGGCTTCTGCTGTTATGAAGTTGTTTTGAGGGGTCTCCAAGGGGGCTTAGTCTATCCAACAAGGGCTCTCAGCAAGGTTTTGCTACCATGGGCCCAGGCCATAGGAAACCTTGAAGATGGGACCCACAAGCACCCAGAAGAGGCCAGGTCTTCTCAGTGCACAGCAGCCCATTACTGAGGAGGAAGGTTGCTGCAGTTTGGTCACGCTGTACTCTCAGCAAGAAGAGCCAAGAAATCCTGAGAATGGCTTTTCCCCTTTGAAGATGCTTCTAAAACACAAACTTGAGGAATGCAACCAGTCAGTACAGAAAGCCTGGAAAACGGTTGCCTCGGATTCCCTTTTGAACAGTCCCTGCTGATCTCCCAGAAATTTCAGTAAAAGGGAGAGTTGCCTGGTAGAAACCACGCTTATCTAAATGCACTGTCTCCACAGACTTCTTTGCAAGGCCTCACTTACATATAAGCAAATCATTATGTACAGCAAATACATGGGACTGAACTCACACAGTGCAACCATTAATCTAATGCTCCCACTGCATACACCTAATGAGATGCTTTTCTTTCCAGCCATCTGCAGAGCTATGGATTCTCCTCCCACAACTTCTTGCTTTAGCTTGCTCTAAAACATCACACACAGAGACAAATCAAAGAAGCAAACTAGATACACATATTCCGTAGTAATTCATTAGTATTTCCTAGCTGCTATTATTATTGATTACTAATTTTTTGCACCCTGCTGCAAGTGGAATTTATAGTCCGCATGCTAAAATGAGGGACCGCCAAAGAAACGAAGAAAAAAAGATGCAAAAGGCTGACAGTATGGATCAAACAGTCAAAACTAAGCACACAAGAAGACAACTGATGTTTAAAGTGTAGAATTAATCTGCAAATGTAAAGCTTAACTGTTTTGTATGTTTTGATGAGGACACAATCTTATAATAAAATACACACAACAGCGGGCTGCGAGCTCATGAGTCTGCCATTTGTCCTCAGCTGTGTAGCGGTATGTTACACTGGTGAAAATTAGAAAGCAACGTAACCTCAGCTGACAGGTTTATTAAGACACGGAAGACATTACACAAGCCCCTTTGACATTATAATCACTAGCTCAGTCAGGAGTAGAAACCTACTTGCTATCATTATTGGAAGTAATTGGTTAAACAAAAAAAAGAAAAAAAACAGGAAAAGAGTAAGCAAACAGTCTTGTAAATGTCACGTTAATTATTTAGGATACAGGTGCTTTCAGCCACATAGATTGTATCCCATCCGTACTTCAGTAGTTTTCAGTGATCAAAAGTAAAGATGCGGTAAAAGGAGTCTACTTTGACCTTGCTCCGTTAGTTCAACTGCTCTTATTTACATTAATGAAACTGTTCGTGCTCCTGTTCCACAGCTAAGGCCACTAGCATAAGTCCCAGTTTGCAAGAATTTATAATAAAACTATACAAAATTGCTGTAGGCTGGGACTTGTTACACAGGGTCACAATGCAAGTCCTTTTTATTTTCTTTCTTTTTTCTTCACCAAGTTTGATTTTAACAGAGTTGTCGGATTTTGTTACATGTGTTAGGGAAGGAAAAAGGTTTAATGGTTTGTACGACTTCTTGTGCTCTCCTACGTGGATTTCAACCCTTAAATATGTCACAAAACATGAATGCAAGAGAGTCAATGTTTCTGGGAAACATGTAAGTGATTGTCAGCTCTTCATCTGGTGGCACACAATCTAGTACAGGTCAGAAGCAAATAAAACCTGTTGCCATCCCATGCTTAAAGCCCTGCTCATTGCAGTTTTACTCCTGCCATCCCCCTGCTGTTCCTGTCGTGGCAGAAACAATCGTGTCAGGCACCGAATGACAGAAAAAGACAATTCCTGCTTTTAGAGTTTGCAATCTCCATACAAAGACAAGAATGAAACAGGTCAATGGGAAGTACAAACTAAAACAGAGATCATATCATCCCTCTAACGGGGAGAAATCTAATAGTCATTTTTGTTGGCAAAGGACAGAAGTTGTGCAGCCCTCTTAGAGCTTGGGTTGGTTCCTTATGCCATACGCTGTCTGAAGAGTGGGGTGGAAGCTTGTCTAGCTAATACCTTTTCTTTCTCTACTCTGTGATTTAAGAGACTCAAATACTCTTCATCCAACTATTTCCACAGCTATAGAAAACACTTGAAAACAAGACTAAGAGTCAGATTTTCAAGAGTGCTCAGACACTCTGCTTCTCTTACTGTGATATGTGTGTGTGTGAGCATATGTGGAAATGCCACCCATAACACAACTCCATCTACTCCAAATAAAAGTTCTGTAATATTCTTTTTCTTTTTTACACAAACTGAGTACCATTTCAAACCTGACCCCTTTTTGGGGGCAACCAAACAAGAATTTTAAACAATTTTAGTCTCAACACATATTTGAACTTCTGCTTTTGCTAAGTTTTGTTCTGCTTCTCTGGGCAGGACCTCTTTTGCTCCCTGTGTCCTGAGAAAGCCTAGAGCTGCAGGCATGTCCTGTGTAGACCTACAGAAACTGCCTGTGACTGGACTGATTGTTACTCTCCACCTTCAGGCAGAACACAGGTATCTGGCATGAACTCCACAGGACAGTGTACTCCCTATAAAGGGGCACAAAGTGAAGATACTCGTATTTGCAGTCTCCTCCATGGAATTTTATAGGACCCAAAACCAGTTCACTTACGCCCCTGATCCAGTCCCATAAGCCACAGAAATCAGACATTAGCAAGTGCAGATAACAGCTTCTGAATTTATGAACACCGAGCTCCTCTATTAACTTCAAAACAGGGACCACCTTCAGAGAGACACTGTGCGAGTGTTAGTGCAGGTATGTGTGTGGATGAAAGGAGAGATGAAAGTTCAGAGCAGTGCACTCCATTTTATCTTCAAACTTTTCTGAGATAATAAATGCAAAGCTAACAAATATTTACCATACTGGATTTCCTGATTTCTACTAGGCTGTGCCACAAGGGTCCATTTAATACAAAGGAATTGCAAAAAGACTTGAATATGCAGCCTTTTGATGCTAAGCAGCCACTGCAAGCATTAAATGTTCAATATACCTGCAAATAAGCTTAAAAGATGTTTATAAACACATGTGGTGACTTGACTTAGCTAGCTTTAATTTAAGAAGAAACCATACAAAGGCCTTAGATACTCCTGTTTGATAGACATGATAATGTACACCAACACTCATGCCCTGGAGGGACCTAGTGGATGATTTAGCAGGTATAGAAATGCTTATGTTAGGGGATTCCTTTAATTTATTTATTTTGCCTTTAGAGTACTCTGTGAAGATGTCTCAGGGAAGGTCATATTGCTTGGATTTTTACAGCTTGTACAGAAAGTCCTCCAGAGAGCTACCTGCAAGCCAGCGGTGAATAAACATTCTTTAGTAATGTTTGTTCCCAACTTACCTTGGCAACCTGTGAGGAAATAGCAGAGCTCTTCTTTCCGTTGCAGGATGCGTGCCTTTCATTTTCATGTCTGTGAGCTGAGACAAGATCTGCTTTTTGTTTCCTCTCATTTCCAGCTGCCTTCTTCCTTTGTCAGAACTGACAACTTAGAGGACAATCAAAACACCGAGTAAGAAACCTTGTTTGACCTTACTGCCAAGAGTCTTAAAAAATTAATGCTTACAGCTATTTATATGCATTGGGAAATCTCTCTTTTGCCTTTGAGTTGAGATGTTTCAAAATGCCTTTTTCGAGCTCTCTGGACATCACCGAACTTTATGAACTTTCAACAAGCCATGATCTTCACTTCAAAAAACATACAAGGACTGATGAGAAATGGATGTTTCACAAATATCCAGAGAGAGACCTTCCAGCCACTGTCCAATGGGTAGATTCACTCTAACACAATTCCAAGCATAAAATGTTTTCCAAGCATACAGCTTCCAAACCCACCTGTATTACACAAAGTATGTTCTACTTCAGATCTATTCCAATGCCAGTCATTAATCCAGCAATACTTTCTCCATATCCAAAAAACACAGGGGCATCCTCTTGACTGTCTTTTTAGGAGTTACAGCTGTTCATTGTACTAATCATATCACTTGGAATGTTTTACAGCCCCAGCTTATTTTCCCAATAAAAGATATTCTTTTAGTAGTAGTTGTAACTACTGACTGTTCAGTTAAAAAGGATAACAAGGGAAAATAAAACAAAATGATTGCGCACATTATTCTGTTCCCCACTGAAAGAAGTATTTGTGTTCAACTTCTGTACATCTGTAGTCTTTAGCCTGTCAGTAGAATTGGACACAAAGTCATTTGAAGCTTAAAGGTCAGAGGGTGCTTCTTTAACAATTGATACTGTTCTCTAAGTGAACACTTCAGTTTGAACAGTTATGTTCTCTCATTCCTTTAAAAAAAAAGAAAAAGTGAATGCTGTTTTAAAGCTCCTAAGGAAGAGCACCAAAAGCCCTGCAGAAATCAAACTAGAAAGACTATCTTGACATGTTGGGATTCATCAAGCAAACTTTATCAGATGTCAAGCCCTCGGGAAGCGCTTGGAACTATGTGCCAGGTTGTTCTGCAACACCAGGTGAAAGCCTGCATGGGACCTAAGCAGTGAAATGGCCCTAGTGGCCCTATATGAAAAACAGCTTAATCCATTGCCCATGCTGATGTGAGACATCACCTTTACACAGAAAGGGGAAAGAGATAAGAAAGGGAATGCACAGACTTAATAAGGAACAGATGTCATTTTCTCTCTAGTAGGAGGCTAGCATCAGGGAAGTGTTTGAAAAATTGTTAAATCAACTGTTGTGGCAGCTAAACATCCTTGAGGTTAGCCAATGTGATCTAAGCCTTCACAATGTGATTTGAAGATCCCACAAAGCAACCTAGATTGGAAATTGCAGTCAGGGTGAAAACATAGCTTCTAGGTCTTTAAGTGCCAGGTAGAGATTGTTCTTTACAATTGCTTCCTGCTTAGGAGGAGTTGGAAAGACAGGAATTGTGAAAGGAAGCTCTGTCAATCAAATTTTACAATTTATTTTTTCAATGGTTTATTTTCACCCCAAAGCAATGCAATTCACCTGAGTGGGAAAAGTGGTTGAAAACCTTTAGAAATGTCAAAGACCACTTCTGTACAAAAAAGGTAGGGAACATGCCTAGTGTGTGCCATTAGGCTGGTAGTCAAGACAGCATCAATATGAATTGGATGGTGGCACGGATGTTGCTTTTTTATCCTGTTTTTTTCCAGCAGTAGAGCCCCAAAAGAGCCATTAGTAAGAAATACATGTGGAGTAAAGATAGCGAGAATGATACACTAACAATTAATTGAAAAATAAAACTGTATTAATTGTATAGACATGCTTAGATTTCTGAGTAGCATATTACATCCTTTAATTTCAAGTGCTCTGCAGACTGTGCACAGAAGAATCACGATACCCTCAGCTAAAGTGCAGCCAGTTCTAGGGTCAGCGAGAGTAACCATTACAGAGCTTACAGAACCTCACTAAGGGTGGCTACAAATGTTCAGTACAAGAACCGAACATCACTGTGTATATTCTTGGGTGAGAAGCAAAGAAAAATATGGTAATTACGGTGCAGGAGGAGGAATATAGATAAAATAGAATGTAATTCTGAAACTTGTAATTTAGCCAGGATATCAGATTTAATATGTAATGTTCAGCAGGCTTAGCAAGAAGAGCAATGCAATTTTGAGGAATTAATGGAATCCAGGAGGTCTTCGTTTACTCTACTAGACTGAAAGCCCTGGACAAGCTTTGAGTCCTCAGCATTCTGCAACATCCACCACATGTGAAAGACCGGAAAGGAGCTTTCTGGGAAAACAAATGGTAAAGAAACCCAGTAATGTATAGAGCTGAAAGTGAAACCCCAGGCACATTTATTCCTTTTACATCCTGCTGTCTCTAATGATACCCATGCATCCCTCCCATAGACTGGACTCCACTAGACTGCTGCTGAAAAGGAGGAAGATTTACAACATTGTTCTGAACAGCGATATCACAGGATAATTGTTGTTCCACTGGATTTGGGTTAAATATTTACCAGTACTTTGAAACCACAGTCTGAACAGGAGTCTTGGTAGATGCATGCGCTCTTAGAAATTCTTTTAACTAGAAAAAGAATGCCAGAGTGTGACACAAGGATTAAGATTTCTCTCGCCAACCTCCCCTAACGGTCGGGAGAAATCTTCTTGGTTGTCTCCTCAGCTTTTCTGCTGCACTCTCTCCAAGCAGCATTTACACTTGTCAGAAAGCTGTGCTATTACTACGCTCTCAAATTTTATCTTGCATAGCCAAAATGCTATGTTATGCCTATCTACAAATTTCAGCACAGTGCATTGCAGCATGTTCGTAAAACAAAAGTTCACACACACAAAGCCAACATTAATATGCAGCAGTTGAAAATGGATAATCTCAGTACACTGAATGCCAATGTTGTAAAACTGTGAGATATACTAAACTTAGATATACTGTCATATTAAATACAAAACTAATGTTACTTTAGTGGTGAAAGGGAGCACTGGAATTACCAAAAGTGTGTTCCTACTGTTACAGTGGGAATAATTACAGGGTATTAAATACGTTATAGAGGGAATTTGAAGATGTGAAGCAATGATGTAACAAGGGAAGTGTTTCCATACAGTTTCTGCTCTCAATTCCTTCGGGTAACAGTGACAGAAAAAATAAAGAGGGTAAGAGACAGAGAAAGAACACTAAACTATTTCTAATCACCTTAAGTGTACATTAGAGAATCTGACTGCAACATTAGTGAAATTACACAGCATAGCTCAGATCAGGGGGACTGGATTTAATATACAGAAACCCTTTCATAGGCTGTACTGAGGATAATATGGCAAGGAACACTGGGCTGGAAATTTGCAGAGTGAAAAACCCCACACTGTACAGTCTCATTAAAAGTTTGAGAGCAGTTGATATTCTCGGTAACAAATCTTTTAAGGAGCTGCAGCAGTAAGACACAAACTAGCATAGCCTTAAGCTTCTAGCAATTGCACAACAGTTTAAGTACAATACATGCCTGGCCAGGACAGTGATTACCATATCAATATGCGGTCTGGGCAGCCTATCTTGAAGACAAGAGGACTAGTTTGTGACATAAATTATTAGAGAAGTCAAAGATGGTCTTTGACAAAACCAACCTAGAATGAACAAAAGCACTAGAAATTGCCCAAAGCACAATAGCTGAACAGAAAATAATGCTGACTTACACTGAAGTCCCAAGGCTCAGACAGCCACTTGATGATCTGCAGTGTGTACATGCTTTCAATGTATCTCAGAAAAGAAGAAACATCTTGGAAGGCAGAGGGAGCTCCCTAAGGCCATATAGGAAAATGTGGGTTTGTGGGCAAGAGATGGGGAACATGCAGTGCGGAAAATGTATGTATGTATAATACAGACACATGCTGTAACTTATATTCAGACAAAGGTCTTCGCTAGTCAGAAATTTAGCTATCTGGAAGAGGTGCACCATGACATAGCTCAAACTAGGGAAACAAAACGTTTACTATGGGAAATGGATTTAACTAGGTCAGTGCCAAGGCTATCAACCCAGGAGCTGTCCATGTGACCAGCAAAAGGTCAGCAGATCAAGTCTGGCGAGGAGGACCCCCAGATTTGTCATTCCATCTCTCCACAGCTTTCACTTCTTTTCACAATTATCGCTCGGAAGAGAAGCAGTAGATTTTTCCAGTGTACAGATTAGAGACACATAAAAGGGTAAAACACAAAAATAGTATGTGGAGAGAAGTACAGAGTGATGGGCAACAGATAGGAGCAGAATATCAGTGGAAGGAGAGTTTTGTAGGGAAAAGGAGGGTTTACAAAGACAGGTGTTCAAAGGAGCTAGAAGCTGTCACACAAGTAGAAAGAGGAGAAACACACAAAGAGCTGAGGAGGCGGCATTCATCTGGAATAAAAGAGCAGGCAATGAGACATATAGCGGAGACATGGAGAGAGAAGAAGGGCTGGAAGAGGAAGAAGTGTTTGCACACTTTTTCTGGAGGGTGAAGAAGGTTCATGAGCATACATGGAGGTCTGCAGTAAAGGACCGAATGCTGAAACCCACCCCTCCCTCCAATCCCTTGGTCCACATCAATTGACTTTTAAGAAATGCTATATGGCTGATCTGTTGCTGTAGTTTTAGGTGAAGGCTGTGAAATGAGGAGGAGAGTTGTTTGTTAAAATGGAGCAGTATTTTATACTGTGTAGGAGGGTGTTGATCTGGTATGATGCGCTGTGTAGTGTTTACATTTACAGGAGTGCCAATAGCCTAGACAGATGCTTTATAAAACAAACTATGAACATCTTAACAGTCAAAGGTACATGGGTATGCCAACACAAGGCAAATACTACCCTTGTCTTTTCTAAGAGCAATAAACAGCCCATTCACACAGATCAAATGTGGTTAAGGCAAATAAAGCTAAACTAGGCCAAGATTGAGATTGACACACTGTGTATTTAAGCACTTGCAGAAGAAATGCTGAGCTTCATTCTCAAAGGGCAGTGCTCAAAAATGTGGTCACTCCTCAGAACTGGAAACCTGTAGTTTATCTCTTATTGAAAGAAGACATTTATACAATCCATCCCTATAACTCTCAGCTCTCTGCCTATACCTTACCCTTGGCTGGGACCACAGCCCATCCAGCATATAAGCTGTGAAGCTAATTTCTCTTTTTTCTGGCAATAAAACCAGTGGTAAGCTTCACCCTGCTAAGGTTCTTGCAGAGCTAATATGGACATCCTCAGTCCTCCAAAGCAGGTTATGGGTGACAAGCGTGACCAAAGATAAAGCTGGCTAAAGGACAGCTGCTGAATAGTAAGGAACATATAGGCATATAGGCTTAGTACCTGAATATTTGAAAAAGGGCTAGCAAGCAACCTTTATCAGAAAGGGTTAAAGATCCAGGAAGAATCCAGAGGGAGGTGCGCATCCATCCTCTTGCCTATGCAGTAGGAGGGATCTCTACTGCGAGGGCAAGGACAAGGACGGCAGCCAGAGCTATGGGGCTTTTCTCAAGCCCTCTTTGTCTTAAGCTCGGGAACAGTTCATACAAAACCAAATGCTTTAAAATAGGTGGCACTGCTATTTGAGAAAGGAAATTATTTCTGCCTACGATCAGCCAGAATCCCTTTCTACATAGTGTGGGGAAGGCTTATGATGGGCCTGAACAGTCATCCACTATCTCCCACAGAAAAAAAATGCCCTGAGCAACTGAGTTTGGGAGGAGCACAGACAGGTAGGGAAGACCACAGAGCAACATCTCAAAAAGTAACAGTTAGGACAGATAAAGCATCAATTTAACCAGGTGTTGTCAGATCAAATCAGAAACGCTGCTGCTACCCAGCTTCAAGTTAATGTAGGTCAAGGCACTCCATTCCTCTCTTCTATATAATCTCCCACACTTGTTATGTAGATAAATGCAAAACAAACAGCACACTAAAAATAGGCTGAAAAGCCAAAAAGATTACTCAGATTATGCCGTGAGCATGTAAGACAGCAGGAGAGCAACTGCTCTCAGATTTGGGAGATGAGGTATATTCATGTTGTTTAAGATTATTTGGCCTGTTTTCAGGGTACAATTTAATTGGTTTTAGCTGACAGGTGAGAGAGCAATGCCACAGTGTATACTGTATTCACAGTAAATATAGGTGTATGACCAATGCAGAGCCTTTCAGTGGAATTTACAGAGGTGATAAAATGGGTCATACCAGAAATGCAGTGACCGAATCAAATTACCAGGCCTTTCTTGACAGAGCATGCACTCAGATATATATAAATTAAGCTACTCTGTAACAAACCCTTTTAAAAACAAGCATGAGCTAAAAGCAGTGGGAGAAGCTTAACTGCAGTTGTCTTACACTGTTATCAGTTAAAAGGCTTAATTCAAAATGATTAATTCTAATTTTTAATTAAAGATAGAGAATATTTTTACACCAATTAAGGCACAGTGAAGGGAAATGGTGCATGCAAGAAAGTTGGATGGGGGGGCTGTTTTTAATAAAGTAATTAATAAAAAAAAAAATTGCAGCCTTCTGTCTCACACCTGCAGTGGAATCATCATGAAATGACATCAGAGCTTTTGGTTTGCCCAAGTTAAGGACACATTCACTCCATTCCTCATTTACTCTCTATCGTGTGACTTGAGAAAATGTAGGAGAAAGAATTGCAAGTGCTGCAAATTACAGCAGAGACTGATCGGGCTTATAAGAATTTCTACTAGTTTGTAAATTGTCATTGAAGCACCAGGTTACACTGCTTAAAAGTATGTTATACGGGTACTTTTAAAATACTGGTATTTGCTAAGTCACATTCTACTGAGCATTTTTGCTCTACAGGCTTCTCTTTTCCCTGTGTCACTGTAGCAGCCACTTTCTTGGGGTAATAACCCTGTTCAAGCAGAGTTTGAGAAGTTACTGTCCAGCTGCAAGACACATCCCTTCAGCTGAGACACACTGACTAGGCATGTCAAACAACCAGTTTTATCTCAGTGCAAAGGAAAACACTTCTGCCTAAATCATCTTCAATTATTTAAGGCCACCATTCCTTGATTTGCACTGGAAGAGCCCAGACATGCTTATGATTTCCCTTATGAGAAGAGCAGTAATTCCCAGCTGAGACTGCTATCTGTCCCAATATGCATTTTCACATGATTTTACTTTTGGAGAAACGAATGCTAATTCTTCCTCACTTGTAATGCAGAAAGATTAGGACAATTGGCTTGTCTTCAGGCAAGCTCAGGGGCAGTTTCTCAGCTGAAATTATTCCACCTAGACCCTGTCGTGATACCATTTGTTCTATGATATTAAGATCAGTGTGGCTAATGATGGAGGGCACGGATGTTCTAGTGTCATTAAATGTACTACAATCTATCAGTTTTTATTTCTGGTTAGTAATTTCACGAATTTCTCATGAGGTACAGCGGAAAACAAACATGTTTTCTTGTAAAATGAATTGATGAAAGGGAAAACAGCCCAGATGAGCTTAAAATGGTCAGACTGGTGGCAGAAGCATTTCGGTGGTGGAGAAGACAAGGGAAGTATTCTAAGACTATACTGGTAAAGAAACTGTAAAAGACTTTAAAGAGGAAAATAAGTAGCCTTACAGCTGTCTTCTGCAAAACACAAAATATTAGTTTTAGCTTACAAAGCACTAAATGGAATTTAAATGCTTTTGATGCATGTGGCATAAAAAGAAAATAAGTTCAGAAACCAGAGTCAGGTAGGTGGTTTTGAAGTACTCTGTAAATAGCAGGAATAACCCAAAGCGGTATAACTGAGGTATTACCGTGGAAAGCCACAACTTACATCTCCATCTTAGCATATTATTTTTCAGTTAAACCAATTACACAGAAATCCACTTTTGATGGTTATCAGGAGCTGGCAAAAATATTCCATAAAGGGATATAAAAGTTACATTCTAAAGTAAAAAAACCCAAACACCCACACTACATAATTTTGTCATTTATTTTCAAGTAAACATCCCATGAATTTGAAATGCATAGCCTGGGCTGGAAGTTGACAGGTACCATCAAATTATGAGGTACTAAAATTTTTAATTCCCGATTTTTAATCAAATTTTCTAACCTAAATATCAAACAGATTTTACGTCTAAAATACCATGTAAAAACGACAGTTCTCCCTAGGAGATTTATTACTTCAAAGCACAAACACAAAATCTGATCCTGCACATGCTCCCACACGAGTAACCTCTCCGATACAGGTTTGGTCTCAAATAACTTACTGGCATGAGTCTAGTGACCAGTGAGTCAAAGGTGGTAAACACTGGCACTACCGCAATTTACACCACCTGAGCGTTCATCTCGATTCCTGCAGAATTAGACCCGAAGCATGGGTCCATAACATAGCTATTATTCACTGTTGATAGTAACAGCAGACAGCTCTCAGTCAGAATCAGACCTCTACTGAAAAGCCTTTTAGCACACATAGAGTCTTTAGTCCCATATATGAATATAGCAATTTTTTAGTATAAAATGTGGAAAAGGCAAGTAACTCCCCCACTATGATATGACAGATAAGACTAAGGGAAATATATTGACCACCCCTGCAGCAGGAAGCAAGGGGGAAGATCAAATCTTGCCCATGTTAAATGCACAACAGATTCATATTCTTTCAGTAATCATGATTTCAAAATGGCCCAAGTCTTTCTCATGAAAACATGCCATCAGAGAAGAGATTTAAACTGGAAACAATGAATCAGAATGAGGAAAAATAGAATAACCCCTGTGAAGTCTAAAAAAACATCTTTTAAATTATTTCAAAGAGTATCATGAGAACAGGTTGCTGTTTGGGGGTATGGAGTAGAAGGCAGAGGACAAAACTTGACTTCACCACTATCACCACAGCAATCCATCTCAAAATTAACAGTTCTGCAATGTGTACCTCCTTGTATGGCGCACTGCGCTGGCCACCGACAACCACAATCAATGGCCACACTGCAAGACTCTGGTTCACTTGGTCTCCAGTCTCATGTGTACAAACTCTTCAATATTTCAGGGTATCTTACCACTATAAGTACCATAATTAAAAGAAATGAAGGCTGATTTAGTGGAAGAAAATCTTTAAAGTGCAATGCAAGGTACCTTGAGGTCCTGCTCCCTGATGTGTATTACCCTGCTCAGGACATGGGGCTCTGCTCCTCCTCAGTGCATTGCTCTGTTCATCTAACCTTCTTTCTGTTCATCTAACCTTCCTGTGACCACTGTTTTTACCACGTTCTGTTCACAGAATTATAGAATCACTTAGGTTGGAAAAGACCCTTAAGATCATCGAGTCCAACTGTAAACCTAGCACTGCCAAGTCCACCACTAAACTATGTCCCTAAGTGCCACATCTACACGCCTTTTAAATACCTCCAGAGATGGTGACTCAACCACTTCCCTGGGCAGCCTGTTCCAGTGCTTGACAACCCTTTCAGTGAGGAAATTTTTCCTAACATCCAATCTAAACCTCCTCTGGCACAACTTGAGGCTATTTCCTCTCGTCATAAATGTAGAAAACAGTTTTATAATTACTGTGTTCACCAAAACTAAAAATCGGTGATTCACCTGTTAAAAAGATGGTAGTAAAGATTCATTTCTTGGTGTTTATCAATGCGTCAGAGAGATCACCACGAGAGCCACTTGATGAACGCCTTCATAATGAATCTCAACAGAAAGAGACATTGTAGCTACCATTGCCCTTGCCTCACTCACAATAGTATTGTAAAGGAGCAGATTTTAATGCAATGTTATCTTTTTCAACACATTTCTCAGCAACAGCATTCATAAGCACAACGATGAGAAGACAGTAACATTTAAGATGACAATCCAATTCCAATTTCAAGCCTCACAGGGTGCTATTACAAACAGCAGGGAAAAATTACAGAAGGTACTTTGCACCTTTAACTTTTAATAGCTATTTTAATGCAGATGATCTTGACATAATTTTACTGCCTATTTGGTAATCTTATTTGGAAAACGGAATGAATACAAGATCATTTTGCAATATACAGTAACATTTATTTTTTTCAGTATCTGTTTTCCTGAGCATCCTTCTAAGGGATCTTATCATAAATCAGTATACCCTGAACTGCTGGAATTTATTTGACTGTGTTGGCAGCTGGTGCTGATAGCTACAAATGTGAGTCACAGAACTGTAAATTAGAATACAGTGCATCAATGGATTTCTTTAGGTGGAGACTTTTTAATAGCATCACAGGAGTGACTGCATTTATTGCTCAAGTGGTATCTTGAGTTCATTTCCAGCTTAACTTGTGAAGTCAGTTTAGTGGCAATGGGACTTCAGCAAGTCTTTGCCTAAAATTTATGTCTATAAAAACCCACAAAAGAAATCTAAGCAAAGAAAAAAAAATGTTCAGAATACTCACTGGAACCCTTTTAGAGTATAACCACCTAGGAAAGGAAGCTGTCATTTCTTACTAATGGCTCTTTTTTTGGGGAAGGGAAAACAGTATAATCAAACCAAACCCCTCCACCAAGCACAGATCAGTGGTATGTCCACACAGGTTAAGATCTTTATGAAAATTAACATAAATTCTTTTTGTCTGTGTCCCTTAGCACTTCAGCATAAAGATGGTAAAACTATAAATAAAACTTCTGTGTACAACTTTACCAATAAAAATACTAGAACAGGTAATAGAGCTTTAGCTAAAGTTGCAGTGCAAAATCCCAAGGATGATTTGACATCCCACACACTTGTCTCTCTGCCTTCTGGAGATACTGATGGGCCAAATGGTATGTTTTATATTTACCAATGTTTTTGCCATGACAGCAGGACCTCAGAACCAGGCTTCCACAGGGTCTGTGTTTACATATACCCTAGAAGGAAAATCTTGTTTCATAAAGCTATTGAGATAAATATAATTAGAATGAATATCCTTTCCATGTATACTGAAATAAACTCTCACACATTAGAAAACAGAAGGAAAAACAAGCCAGATATTTAGATCATAAAAAATTGCAAAAAAAAAAAAAAAAAAGGATGAAGATTAGTTCCAGGTGAAAATGAAAACAATGATTAAAATTTATTGACAGATCATAAATAGGAAAAAACCCCGTTTCTCTTTGGCAAAACCAAATGTTATATTTCAGCCTGAAACTTAAAAAAGTTAAGTAACTTTTAAGGAACTGGTTTGAAAGACACCTTATTCTGAAAAAGGAAAATATTTTATTTTAGAAAATGACAAAACTAAGTGTTTCAAAATGTGTTTTGTTTTGGTTTTAAATGACAAAATTGAAAAATTTACTAATTGGCATTTGTGCCAAATGAAGCTCTGCTCCATTCCATCTGTTACGTATTTCAGGTAGCCCAATTGTTTCTACATTTACATTGATCAAAATGTGTGCTAACAGTCTGTATTACCAGCAGAACTCCCTTCTGTGAATGCACAGAGAATTAGCTGGGATGCGTCATTATACAGCACAGAAATTCTGCCTAAACCTTTCAAAAAAACTTGAGAATAAACAGCAAGAAAAAAAAGTAAATCAATTTTACTTTCTCAGTGAAAAAAAAAAAATCACATCATTATATTAATTGTTGTTAATAATTTTCTTAAAAATTTTATATTTTGAAGCTTGAAACATAGTTTGAAAATAAGAACAGTAAAGTAACTGTTCATATACAGATAAACCTGCTAGAAGTATGAGTCAAAATCTGTTATATTATATCCTCTACATACATCTTAACGTATTCACAATGTCAACGCGTAGAAAGCTAACTCAGGTACTTCCTTGGGGACTCAATCTTCCTCCGCTGTCCTATTCCTATGGGATTGATTACCAGAATTGCCCTATGGAAAAGCACGTATGCAATGGAGTCCAATCTGTAACCAGGGCAGATGGAGCTAAACTCAGACAGTGTAAATATTTGTTAGATGTCTCTGCTGCAGTGAGTGTACTAGTTCATATTAGACCTCTGAATTCCAGAAAAAATATGTAAATTCTGAATGCAGGAACCAGTATAATTTTTTTCACAAGATCACAGACATCTAAAAAAAGCAGGAATAAGTGCATCCTTGTTGTTGATTTCAAGTCATTACTCCATCTGGAGGAAGGATGGCATACCTAGTGTTACTGAAGAAATTTGGTATAAATTAATATTTGGCAATTTGGGATAACAAAAATTAAAAACTGTGTATTATATTCAGAACACTAAGATTTAAGGAAAACAAAATTTTATCACACATCAATAAGATGTCTTTAAATTAACATAATGCTAACATAAATAAAGGCTGCCTGAAACTTAATATTCCAGAGGTGGGAGATATTGAAATTGTGATTTCACCAAATTTCTCAAATTCTAAGAGTACAACTTCTCCTCTTATTCAAGCTATGTGATCACTTTGGTCTATATCTGCCCAAGAGCTCTGGCTGCTTTTTTTTTTAATTATTATTATTCAATAAAAAAAATGAAAGTGATCATAATTAGAGTCTGCTGGAAGCAAGTAAATCCAAGACAAGGTCAAAGAAATGTTCTTCTGTCCCGAGGGCACCACTGGGAACAAAGCGGTGAGAATTCTGAACTACTTCTCTGTCCTCTCTGTGCCTGTTTACAAATGATAAAAAAAGATTTCTCAGTCGCTCACGCACTCACAGAAATCACACCAGCCAATCCATCAATGATAAAGCCCTAATACCGTCACACCGGACTCAAGTTATTATACATTTATCCTCTGTTTCTCATGTTTTGTAAAAGAAAGAACGAAAAATGGATAAAATTATAGATATAATGCAAAAAGAGAACCCAAAGATGCTGAAGTTCTGCTAAAAGGCTGTCCTTTGAGAACCGAAGTGTATAACTTTGGATTTAGACTTTGGATGAAAGGACTACCATGTCTTAGTCTATTGTTGTTCTTATCAGTGTTCTCTAGAGACTGTGGACAACATTCAGTAATGATTGCGGAATTTGATCATGTTTCTAAATTAATTGCGCTTTGGCCTGTTGGGAGTATGCAGTCATATCCAGGGGAGAGGAGGGGAATAATACTTTATCGTGCCAAATAACCCCAAATAGTCATTGTACTCAGCCTAGTCTGTGATCTAAATCAACTCAATTTACATAATCAAGTTGAATGTATTAATTTACATAATGAAGTCTAAGTACAGTAAAGGTATGCAACTGCAGCACAAACATATTTCTTATTCGGAATTTGCAGTCCACTCATTGTAGTCCAATGACCTGAAGTTTTTAAACTTTCTCCACAGTGTTAACACGGCAAAAAACAGGATTTATTTTGCTCAATAAAGGGGGTTGGGAGGAAGATTACTGAGACTCAAACATTCCGATTTTTACTTTCTGTTTCTTTAACATTCCTTTGTGTCTGACCAGACAGTGCCTAATGAATATGCACTTCAGCATCTATGACCACTATGAACAGGATTCTCACAAGGAAGTAAGCTGCTGTGGAAACCCCAAATAAAAAAACTGAATATTACAGTACTTTGAGTAAAAAATAGGAAACGACTTTAAAGATGTTGCAGTATTGAGCAACTTGAACGTTCATACTCATCAAAGTTGTGTAGATTTCTAACTAAAGAACAAAGTGTTTTTTCAGAAAGCGAGAAAGCCATAGATTGGTCTCCTTTAGCACTGTTGAAGATACTGTAACCTCAGTATCTAAAAAGCCACCCCAAAATCACATCAATATTCAAATAGGCCACTATAACTGAGCATCCTCAGTTGAAGATGATGGCCATGGGACACCGAGGACTGGCTCAGATATAGGATGCAGCCGGCCAAGGGCTGCTCTGCCCAAGGAGATGGTGCACAGTGCAGAGAAGCCTGCGTGAGCAGAAACCTGGGCTTCTTATCAGCCACTACGAAGCTCTGGCACAGCTGCTGTCCACCGCTTGTGTTTGGACATTGCACTCAACATTGATCCATGCATTTCACTTGCAATTCTTATAATTCTTGGGTTAGGGCACTTCTACCTGTACCCATTGACTCACCCTTAGACAAAGGCCAACGCAGAAGCATCATCTTCCACGAAGACTCACAGTTCCCTTCATCCTGTAAAAACCACTGTCCCTGCTGCAATGCTTATGCCATTTTTATGCTCAAGAAGCACCAGAACTAGCTTTACCTGGGCTCCCTACTACAGTTTCTCACCAAGGACTCCCAGTGCTGAACTGATAAACTCATTTATTCCAAGTACTACTTCAGAGAAGCCCTAAAGTTCTTCCTTTGGCAGCCGTGCCTCCTCTTGCCAAGCACAAGCCCACAGTGGAGCAGCTGCTTGGGCATTTGTGCATCAGCTGTCTATGCCACATGTCCAGCCCAGGGCATCTGAGCCCTCACAATCAGCGTTTCATCACTCAGAGCAAATACTGCATTTCTGGGCTCCTTCTCACGTTTAGCTGCAGGGCACCCCAGGAGATGGTAAAAACTGATTACACTTCAAGTAATTTCTGGAAGAAACACTGCTGTTTAAAATGTGAGTGCTTCCGTTCTCCAGTTGTTTCAGGGATAAAAAACCAGAAACAAAACCAAAAAGAAATCTGCAGCCCCGCAAATAAAAACTGATTCACTTACAGAGTTTCTAACATTTCCATTCTGGCACTGCCTTTGAAAGCCAGTTTGAAACAACCCCTGCCTACCAAATTGCAGAGGAATTATTCTCAATTACAGCCCTCCGTCTGTTAAAAAGTATAGTCACTGATCAGTGCTGACCCCTCCTGTGACAGGTCAAACAGATGAAATATTCTGACAGCCGCTCAGTTTTGAAGCTCCAGGGAGAGGGAGACAGAGAAAGAAGGAAAGAAATAAGGTTCCTTTGCTCAATTTGATTTCAGCCTTTTTTTTTGTGTTATTAGTAAAACTGCATTTGCTTTCTCTCTGCTGAATAAATTGCACATGGCAATGCAATTTTCTTTAAAGTCATTAGCTTAATGTTTTAATTTTGGTATCATTTGCAGAAATCTTCACACCATCAATCACTTCAGCTTTTGTTTCCTGGTTTTGGACAGTTTTGCTGAGCAGCACAACTTTGTTCCTCTCTCTGTTCCAGTGTCTATATAACTAGGTTGCATACAAATCTGATAGGATTCAGCAGTGTCACACTACTGGGAGAGACCTACTGCTGGGGACACCTTGCCAAGCTACAGAGTAATCACTGAAAACACTCTTTTGAAGCAGATTTGGGTTAATTAAATTTAACTGCATGAAGAGAGTTTTTCTTAAAAAACTATCTGACATTTACCTGTGACTGTTCCCTCCAAGAAAAGAGTTTCTGTGAAGGGAAGAGACACTGACCTAATGAAAGGTAAACACAAACCAGTCTCACTTAAGACTTACTTAGCAAAGTCTATATACTCCTGCATCTGCAAGGTAGAGCTGTTAATTAGCAGTGGGAACTACTTATATAGCTGGGCTGCCACTTCTAAGGATTTAAAAAAGATCAAAAGGACTAAAAAAAGAAGTGTCCCCTCAGGAGCACTTCCAACCCACATTTAGGTCAGCTCATGACTGATCCTTCAGCTACATCAGATGTGTTTTATTAGAGAATACTGTGTTCTGCCCCCAAAAGAAAGGCAGTTACTTAATCTCACTGGAAAGAGTACAATCTGGCTAGTGCAGCCTAGGCAGGTCAAAGGAAACAGGAAAGCAACATTTTGACATTTTGCTTATGAATGACAGTGAAAGTCTTAGAGAAAAAGCTGATATTCACAGTCATCTCTTACTCTACTATTTTTTCCACAAATAAACAGGAAAGAGAGGTCTAGAGCTGTCAAATAGTTGCTCCTTGAGATCACTGGCTAAACAGGAAAAAAAAAAAAAAGAAAACCAAGCAGAGAACCTGTAACTTCACAACAAGCTAAAATGTTAAAAAAGTTTTGTTCTTTTAAATTAAAATAAAAACAAAAAAACAGCCATACCATTTGACATGACACCACATTTTTATTCCAGGTTAACCAGACCCATCTCTTTGATCTATAATAAATGATTGCCAGGTTGGGATGCTGCATGTGTGATGATAGAACTTGCTTAATTAAATCAGACTGATTTCAGAAGAAAATGTTATTTTGGAACAAAAATTCAAATTATTTATTTTTAACATGTCAAATCGGAGGAATATTTTCCTACAGCTGCGCATGCCAATCACAGAAACATTTTTTTCATTGACTATTTTAAGCAGCGGATAACTTCTTTGTGTGAAAAAATGAAAACACAAATTCAGTTCCCTGTGTGTTTTTGCTTAAGGTGGCAAGAAACTGTTTTTTGTTGCTTCTGTCTCTTAACTAATTGTGGGACAAACTTTTGGGGTTTGTTACCCTCGGCTCTGAACACGAGCAACCCCACCGGCTCGATGGGACAATTCCAACCAATGAAGCTGGTCCTCTAGTTTCTATTCCTGTAAGTGTTCTGCCTTATTCTGTAAGCTTAATAAGCCCATTAGCACGCAATATTTTTTTGTCATGACAACACTTACACCCACTAGCCACAGCATCTCCCAGCCTTCTTTTTGATTAAACGGCCAGGCTGAACAACAGCTTCTCCACTCTTAGGCATTTTCTCCATTTCTTGACACATTGTTACTGTTCTTTTCTGCAGTCTCACTATTTTTCTTCATCCTGTGAGCACCAGAGCTGAGCAGGGTACCATAGCACTGGCCTCACTGATGCGATGCGTGAGAAAGTGAAAGGCTTTGGAGAAGATCATTTAATCAGCTCCACTGTTAGCCAAAGACTGCTTCAAAACAAAAAGTGCTATAGTCATGCAAACTGCTGTTAAGTTGCCTGCAATTAACAGGTTGTTAATATTTTCAAACTCTTCAATTCTAGATATTTCCCAGCAAACTGATTAAAAAAAAATAAAAAGCACATTTCTCTTTGAGTGAAATAAATATGTAGGAATAGGAGAAATCCCAAGGCAGGTTTCCAGCACAGCAGTACCAGGACTGACAAAGTGCTGGTAATGTGATTCAGCCCTGGTGATTCAGTAGGTGATTGTTCCCTCGTGCCCCCTGAGATATTGCAGAAGTAGGATCTCACTGCAAAAAAATCTGGGTGTTGCAGAGTCATTCTGAGCACCAAGATTTGGCACAAAACACTGGGACCTGAAGACCTCTCGTTCTTAATTCCTATGGCAATTCATATAATCTCAGGGACAGGGATCTTGGCACTGTAGGTGATTTCCAATTGCATTTTGACCACAACTTCTTACAGACTTTATTTTTTATATAAAAGGTGGGGTTTTTCCAGCTCTTACATATTATTGGGCACTGCTAAAAGATTTCCATCTCTTTCCCTAGAAAGGATGAGCAAAGCAACTATTGTAAAGCCTCTGGCCTGCCCCACACCCCACCTTCATCTGTTGAGAGGGTGTCCTGACTAAGACTAGCAGAAAATGACCTGTGTTTCACCCAGTCCTTGAGAACAAAAGACCCCACAATAATTATCTTGATTATAATTGCAATTTTAATAATCTGACAAGAGACATAGCTCAGAAGATACTCTGGAGAGCTTTATCAATTAAACTAGTTACTATTGCTACTCATAGAAGGTCTACAGCATTTTTTAGCTTTGCTATCTTGGGTGGCGATAAATATACTTTTATGACTTTCCAGATGTTAGTGTACAAAGTCTCTTTCATTATTCATGCTCCATAAACCCATACGAAGCGCTGGGCACAGATCAAGCACATGGGAAACCTAATTCCAACTATCTCACCATATTTTAGAAGTAATTTAACAACAGTATGCTCAGTGCCCTTATTTATGAAGGTTATCTGCTTTAGAAATATATAAAGCCTCTACTTGTCCTTTTACAGAAGTTTTTCAGTACTGAAGCTTGTAACACATCATGATAGCATAAGTCACGCAAACAGCCAGCAAGGGATAACGCCCGCATACGACAAAGGGTCTGATTTAACTGACAATCTCTGTTTTGAAAGTAAAACTTCCCAAGGAGGCTAGGCCTAGAAGTTGACTTGAATGCTCACCTATCATGACTTTGTGTTGTTAAACATGATGGAATCAAAGACTTACAGAGTGCAAGAGGAGTCGTGCAACCATGGCTGCAGTTCTCTTTTTTACACAGGATTTGTAAAACTTTATTTTGCATTTTAGCAGAGTGGAGATCTCAGTTTAAGCCAGTTCTTAGCTACCTGGTTGACCACATTACATCATGGGCCTTCAAAGTGGAAAATTAAGTTTTTGTTAGTCAACTAAAAAACACTACCAAAAGATCTATTTTATATTGATGTTGGCAAAGACTAAAATACGTCACAAGATAAAAAAATCTGTGTTTTCATTTTACATGTTAGCAGCACAGTCTGCTTTCTGCAGATGTGTTCCAGCTTCTGGGATCAGAAATCTGCAAACCACTAGTAAGCAGCAAGCAGAACAGCAGAGAGTTCTTCAGATTCAAACTAGTCTCCCTCCCGTTAAAAGGTCTAAGTGCAAAGCAATATCCTAATTATGCTGATACCTCCCTTATGAGTGATACATGTGAAGGCAGAGGGACATAAGTCATAGTCATAAGTGATACAGGGCTTGCAAACTGCCCAGTGAAGGAAGTGACGCTCTGAGAGAGCCAGCAACTTCTGAAGACAAGGACTAGGACTACACCAAAGTTGCGAGGATCCACAGAATAAGGTTTACCTGTTAGTTTTCTCACTCTAGGAGATGGTACTAAGCAAACCAAAGGGCACGAGACCTTTGGTAGACTTAGAAATCTGTGAGCTCTAGTGGCAAAATATCCTTTCTCGCTTCATGAAGGGTGGAGGCAACAGTTCTATGTATTTCAGAAATTCCTCCAGATTAATTCATAATCTGCCTTTCCCTCTGTGCAGAGAGTATTCTGCCATAAGTAGTAGAAAATGAACCAAAATCCTATACCACATGTGTTTGTATGTAGGTGGATGCTACCTTTTTTAATGCATAGTGTTTCATTGCCAAGAGATCGGTTAGAACATATGTATCAAATCATCACTTTCACTGAGCCAACTGTGAAGAAAAAAAAAAAAAAGAAATTTTGTTCTCATTCCTTTAGGGGACACAACCAGAACAAAATAACTGCAACCCTTTTCCTGTACTAAGCTCACTTCCAACCCACTCCTCACCCATAGCTTAGATAGTCCAGCTCCAAGGAGTGTGCCCCTCTTAACTTTCTGGACCCAAAAACTCAAAGGAGCAAATCCACGGAGCGACTGCCATTGTGAGCTCCAGCTCTCGATCCTCAGCTTGGTGAGCATATAGAGGTGAATTCATGGTTTCTGTCCTCTCTCTATTGCTGATATAGCCCCCTACCCCATGCAAAGGAAATTAGAAGATCAGGGCTCTCTGGGACACACCATCATGTTCTGCACACTCTGCGAAAGGCTAACAAGGTCACTTATACACTGCAGGCAGGGCTGCCTGGAACAGAGGACTAGATTTGCACCAACAAAACAAAAATCCAGTGTTACATAAAAGAACTCACTTTGCCTTTTAAACTAAACCAAGGTAAATTGGCTTTAATTTACCCCAGACATCCTTCTAGCTTGCAATACTCAGATGCAGTAATATTGAACTATCTTCTGACCACTTCATGTTAAATTACATTTCTGTAGATTTGAAAGTGATAAGCATAGAACTAAGAATGACTAAAATGTTTAGATAATTTCAAGGGGTTTTGTTATTCTGAAAAGCTCCCAGCTCCATTTATGACATACAGGAATTTCATAATTGATTCACTGAAATTGGGATCAAACCAAAAGTTTAAGGAACTCTTGAGGAACCATGAAGTGATTGTACATCCACATTTCTCATCTATAAACTCAGTTCTGTTATTATGAAATCTTGCCTGCCTTTTCTGATGATGGATATAACAAACATATAATTTGCCTCAGAGGTAAAGCAGAAATTAAAAATGCATTAATTCATGCAAACTGAGATCTGGGATACAGCCGTTTTGTTTTGTTCTATTATTAAAAAAAGAAAGTTTAAACAAGATGAAAATTTAGTACGAAACATAATCCTGAAACTCCTAGGGTCCACTACAATGCTTGGACAAAAATCAAATACTTTTTATCCAAAGTATGGCACCAGCTTCTATCAAAAAATTATATGTTCAGTCACAAATGGTTATTGTAAAATCTTTATTAACCTAAGTGCATATAAAAATTGTGAATTCTTAATACAAAGCAGTATTTGACTTTTAAATTTCATTTTAAGCTTGCCCTGTTCACTTGGAATGTGATTACAGAGTAAATTAAAAAGTAATCACATGTGAATTACATTTCCTCATGAATGTAATGACTTCAGGAGACTGATTAATGTTAAGCAGTGCCTGTCCTACCTCATGCATACCTTCCCAGGTGAGATGTGCAAGATAGCTGTCGTGAGTTGATTTAATTTCCTTTCTCTGGTAGTCCAGTGAGAAATGCTGAACAGAAACCAATTCAGTGCGTTCATTAGATCTGTATATGTCCGCTTCTTTTGTCCATCCAAGCACCATCTGCAAAATGCTATCAGTGTCAGCTTATGATTGTGAGCAAGACCCAAGAGACTTAGCTCATCCTGTACACTGTATTCTAGCCAGGAAAACTCTTTACATTTAGATAGAACAACTCAGCTGGTGCATAGAGCAAGAGATACATATGTGTCAGCATATTAAAGGCTGATGAAAAAGAATACCTTGTCAATAAACTAGGAAATAGGTCTGTCTAGGAAAATACACACACACAAATATATATACACCTATTAAAAAAAGCTGTACATAACTCAAAACATGCCTAAAATATTTTTTTGGAAAATCATTTTTTATTTGGATGTATGTATTAAGCTAAAACTCATGATATTACAGGAATAATTTATTATCTATGAGTAAAATAGATGCCACACAATTCTGTCTCTAACACAATAGTCACACAATGGCCCAGTTCAAAATTTGTTTCCCAAGTATTATTTTTAATTTAAATAAGAATTTTCCAGAAAGTATATCAGCCTTATCCTCAGTTTGTTCGGGCCACTTTTCCTTACATCTCCTCCTCTTTCCCAGGGAAAGACTCATATTGCTCTTTTATTCTTGACTTCAATAATAAATAGGAATCCACATAATATCATGGCTTGAGTGAGTCACAAGAAAAAAATCAGCCTTTCTGCACAGGTTTGTATGTTTCTATACATGGTCTCTATTCAGATAATCATATTTCTGGACCCTTTGTAAGCAAAACATTCCACAAAATACAGATAATCGGAAGGGTGTTTAATGCTTATGAGAATAATACGTAAATGCGTAATGTTCTCTGAAGACAGGAAAGGAAGGTGTCACCAAAGGAACCAACCCTACATGACCCATCACTGGTCTCAGATGGTAATACTCATGCTTTTCCAGTCTTAGACATCTTGATGGGCAAGAGTATGAATGTGAGATGAATATATGGAGACCAGCATTTACAAAGCAAACTTCTCACTTTGTTTTTACCCAGCCAGAAAAAAAATAGAAAAATATATAGACCCAGCAATGATTTTAGACCAACCTACCAGAAGGTAAAACGCTAAAGCATTAATTTTGCAGCTTAGTTCAGCCTTCTAATACTAAGCACAAAAGCATGGTCTAATTGTTCCAGAGCACAGTTCATTTCTGCTGGAAAGAGGACGGTTTTGAATTCTAAGTGTGCTTTTTAGTGGCAGCATGACAATAAATTCCAGCATCTTAACGAGGCTTTTTACAATTATATATGTATATGTATATATATTCCTTTTCATTACCTTGTGCTGTCACTTTCCGTTATTTGTGCATCCTCAGCAGTAAGGCTTTGTTTCTTACTGATTTTCCTCCCCATCCCAAGCCCGCTCCATCTCCTCTTAGCAGTGCTCCTAAGACAATGCAGCCCAATGCTTCTCCTGCTTTTGCTGTCCTGGTTAGCTCCCAGGTGGAGCCATCCTCTCACAGCCTCATTTGGTGGTTGGCTCTGCAGCAGTACGTTCTCTTCCAGATGTGTCCAAAGGGGCCACATTTTGAACTTATTAAATAGCAATTGCCCCATTTAAAATTCTATCTCTATTTTGAAGCAGCAACAAATAAAAACCCTGCAAACTGGACTATCTCCTGATAGGAATAAAAATCCCTGCAAGTAATCAATTTATAATCTATTTTTATATGTGAAAGTTCAAAATACCTAAAACATCTTCTTAAAAAGAAAAGGTCACCTGTAACAAGAGACAACATCATTATGTGACTATTAATACAACTATTTTCTCAAAGGGGAGTCTTTACATGTTGTGTAACATCATGTTCATTGTCCAGCCCATGAGATTATTGCTTTAAACTTTCCTCGACACCCAGTGCTCAAGTTTCCCTTCCTGAGAAGGGCGCACAATCACAAGACACCATTTTCCAGATAGCACATGACAGTGCTCTCCTCCTGTCTGCTTCTTTTTTATTTCCTTGGACATTAAGGATCTCAAGAGACTATTCATAAAGACAGCAAGAGATACTACTGCCCCAACTATCATTCTGTCTCTTCAATAATATAACTGGAAATTAATTGGCATTAATTCACGTGTTCCGAGTTGTACAGGAGATGTTGTTTACAAACAGCAGCCATGGTTGACTGATTACAGATAGGTAATTAATTTAGAAAAAGGATATTGTAAAACAATCCAATATAATCTCAGCAGGTGTCACTGTAGTCAGAAGAACATATCAGAGCAAGAATGCTCAATATTTAGATTGCACTGGCATCACCTGTCCTGCACAAAGGAAATCTTTTTTCTATTTACCTGGCCTCTTCCAGTTGTAAACATATTTGTAATCACAAATATTCAATTCAGAGCTTGACTTAAGTTAGTTGTTTACTGGAATAAAGATTCAGAGTGCAAGCACAGTATTTCTCTGCGCAAAATGAGAATCCTACAGCACACACTGCTTGTAATGAGTATTACCATCGAGATGTTTTTCTGCAAAACATGTTTCCTGAATTATAAATGAAAATAAAATGAAACATCTAGCTTGGCACAGGTTACTTCAGTATGCACCTACTGCCATTTTTCAGGGCAGGATATTTTCAGAAGCAATGCAGTGAAGGGGACAGGATGTTAGTGTGTATATCAGGATGCCTCAGTCTATTTGAGCTCTGCCATTCATGTGCCATACCTCTTTTCCAAATGACATCTTACCCCCGTGCCCCGTTCTCCTGCCGTATTTGCTTCTTACACTTACTTAGTTTCCAGTCTCTTCTAAATCACTTACTTTGTGTTTGTGCAGCATGTAGCTTAGTGGAGTTCCAGCTTTGAGTTGGACCAAAGAGAGTGCAGTCATGGCTCTGGTGGCAAGGGTGATGCACATGTGCTCCCCCAAATTGTATCTGTGATGGCATTGCACTTTTTTTGCAACACCTCATCTTCCCCTTTGCAGCCAGTAAACTTGATGCTGCCTAGTCCAGCCAATGTGGTTTGGTCCAGTCCTATTTCTTACTGACCTATTGTTTCTTCTTCCTCACACATTATATGATGTTCATAAGGCGCAACAAAAACCTTGATAAGCTTAGCATTTCTCTGCTATCAGCATTTTATACACAAAATATAAAACTAGTAGGAGTTTAATATTAACTGATAGGGCATATCTGTGAGATAGATATGGTAGCTAAGGGCAGTGCCCATATGCATTTTTTCAGCCATATAATAGATTTTCTCTGTTAGAAGTTATGTACTGCAAAACTGGTAGTATAATCAGCCACCGAACTATGCCACTTAAGAAATCATAAGGCAGCCTGGGAAAAGCTTTAAGAATAGAAAGCCTAAAATTTTATGAAGTGTTCTACTGACTATTTTCCATTTAATTTTGAAAGGGACCAAGCAAGAGATAGGATTTTAAAATACATATGTACAAGGGACATATTTCTGGAGTCATCTCATCTCACATAAGGCAGTAGCACAAAGAAACGGGGAAAAAAAAACCTGCTCACACGAGGGTGCCACCACCTTTCTGAGTTACAACATAGCATGAGCATTTCTAATACATAACTACTCTCCAGCTTGGTTAATATTACTGGCTTCACACTGAAGATCTGCCCAGCTCCCAGCACTATCCAATGCAGAAGGCTACTCATACCCTAGCAAAAACACAGTTCAGCTACAGAGTGAACATGGTTCCTGATGGGCGTTTTTTGCTTTCTGACAGCTTCCAAAAAATCCCATCCCTGGTGCTCTTTTCCTTAACAGCTTGGAAACTCAGGTTCAAGGCCAAAAGAGTGAAGAGACAGTGCTCCAGCTACTTCCGTGGATTTGCAGCTTGGCATACCTGAAGAAGATTTAGCAGAGAGACTTTCTGAGGAAGCTGAAGGAGCTAAAGGGAATCAGTATCTCCTCAACAAAGCCATTGTATTGTTGTGGAGCTCCACAATACTGCACACATGGCTATAACATGGCAGTGTGGCAATTAAAGTATTCTAAACAAAGTAAATTTGAAGAACCCTCAAGGGATGGGCAAAACCATTCGTCTGAACACACTTCACTTTGAAAATCTTATTTGATTGTTACTGAAGGACAACAAGAAACCACTACATCTTTAACTGCCTATGCTCAGCATGTAGAAGAACAAATTTATTAAGCAGACAACATACAGAAAGAAAAAAAGAAGAAGAAGAAGAAGAAGAAAAAAGACCAGTATACCTTTTAAAACTGAGAACACTCATTTAGGATGCAGAAAACCCAACTTCAAATCCCTACACTGTTTCTTTCAGTGGCTTGAATCTGGTTCATGCCAAATGAATGCCCTAAGCACTTAGTAACTTTGAAGTGCAGCAGATTATTTTCTCTTGTATTTTCTAAAACCTTTCAAAAGATCTTTTCATTCCAGTGAAAAAGAAGCTGATTTCACAGTATCATGTTTTTGTGCCCCTTGGAATTGGTGTCTTCCAGCCAGCCATATTAGCATTCTTCAAGATTTCATTCAAAAAGACGTGAAATTGCCTTCAATCTTTTCAAAAAACTTGAAGGCAATTTCAATTTAGGATTAATCTTCTCAAAAGCCCTGATCTAAAATATTCAAATATGGATTGGTTCATTAAGGTGTTAAGTAAATATTTCTTTAACAACTGATTTTATCTCGGCATTCTGCCTTTACCACCTATTGTAAGAAGTTGACCTCATACAGAAAACCAAGGATTTTCACAAGGAAATGAAAGCCTGTTGTTATTCTGACTGGCCTTGGAGTCCCATTGTCTCGTAAAGACAGCAGTTATATCCCCAGTAGTTACAACTGAAGAAATAGTCTATTTAATGTGTTGATACTTTTTTCTGACTTTTGCAGTTAGGTCTCTTGTTACATTAATGCTAAAGGGCAGCAGTGAAAGACACAATAGTAATTACTTCAAGTGGCACCACAACCTTTAGGCATCATTAAGAACTCCAGTGAGCTTTTTGAAGGTAACAATTATACCCTTACACTATGTAATTTTAAGACAATTGGCTGAGATGCCAATTCACATCCTGTGTTCTTTGTCTTACCAATAAAATAAATAAAATAAATAAAATATACTCCACTACTAAGAGTATTAAAAGGTACATTTTCCTTTTGACAGAGATATAAAGCTGTCATTAATATGTTATAAGAGAAAATTATAGTCCTAAATGTAGCTATCTTTTCCACTTCTGACATATCAAATTAATCTTTGCTTACACCATTACATGAACTAGACACAGGATGAAAATTCATGCCTCTGTAAAAAGACACTGCAAGACCTCTGCAATCCTCAATTTCCATTCTAGGTGCTAAGTGAGAACATGGACCTCATTGCTGCTATGAATCTTATGTGAAAGACTCAGATATTTCTATGACAATTGACGATACATCCTCCTAAAACTGCTAGCAAGATGGACAAAACAGTGCAAGTGTTACCTGCATTGGTTTAATTTTATCTACGAAGGACAAATTACATATATAGTATATATTATGTATATTTATGTTCAGAGTTGTTAATTCATGATTCAGATGAAAATTCCACATGGTTAATAACCACACAGAACTTGAACCGCCTTACAAGCCACACAGCAGATTATAAACCAATTTGACTACTTGTGACATAGACCTTATCATCACTTCTCCATGAGAATGGCTTCTATCAAAGTTGGACTGTCTAATTTTAAGATTAAAAATGAAATAAAGACCAAGATTAATAACATTCACACTGTTTAAACAAAAATTGCCAGCTGACATCTTTTAGGGAAAAGGCCCAAATTAGTTCTGTCAGCTTTTATACAATTACGAATTACAGTGATAAGAGGAGCGACAGTCATGTTTTAAAAGTCAACTGCAGAGGTGTTCAGAGGACCTGAGCAGAGTTAGAGTCTCCAAAGGAAAACAAATACAGAGACTGCTCATCACAATTAATTCCCAGAGCTTCCAACCGTGGCCATGTAACCTCAGTTCTTTTGTAAATACATTGTAAATTACAGGCATTCAGGAAGCAAGTAAAGGAAGATGAAGAGAGAATGCTTTGTCACCAAAAGTTTGAAACAACTACATTGCTCCATTAGGCCTTGTTTAGCACAAGAAATTCAGACTGTTCTGACTGTGCATTGATCGGTAGCTAGCAGAGAGTAAGTGAGAATGCACTATATCTCTACGGTACGTATTTTTAAAATACCGCTTTTCTCCATATAAGGAGGAGAATAACGTTATCAAACAAAAATCCTGAAGTTTCAAGTTGGTGTGACTGCATCTTTCATTAAAAAACCCCCAATGGTGTGGTAAGCATACATAAAAGCATTACATCACTGAAATCTGGAGTTTTTCTAGCACTGAATTTCCTGCTGCCATCACATGGTCCTTTGACAGTGTTCAACAGCATTTGCCGAAAAGGGACCCAGAGAGCCAGGTCCTGGGGAACCCCATGCAGCTGCGTTCAGAGCGGCACTGCCAGCTGAAAGCCCCGCAGGGGGAAAAGGGTCTGCACAATCTCCCACCTCCCAGCAAGCAAGCTATGGTGCTGGCTAGACAGTTTGACAGAAGCTCCTGAAATGAGTAGCTCACAAAAGCTACTCGTAAATTTGCTTTATTTTGTTCTGCACTCTTGATCTTACAGAAATAGCGCAGCTGAGAAATCTTCTTATGCTGATTTTGGTATGGTTGATCTGATGTTCATCCAGAGCCATTGTGAGCCGTTCATGCTGAAACAGGAGCCTCTGGGAAAATGGTTCTTTGTGACTATTCTCATCCCAACATGCCTGATTGTGAAGGAAGGACTCGAAGTAATCTCTTTACATGGAAATGTCACAATTTAAAGCACCTTTTCTCCACACCTGCCAGGTCCAGAAAGGCTGTTGGAAATCTCTGCCACCAGTACTGAAAAGCTCAAGCTAAGATTTGGTGTGTTAGAAAACGTAGTACCTTAAATTGGTCCCTGACTTGAGACTCAGTATTATCTTTGAGCAATGAAATGCCTCACTTGGATGGGAAACAATGAAATCTCTGTGGCGTACAGATGTTTTAAAAAGCAACCCGAAACAGTCTGTTACCAGAAAGAAAGTTGGAGCGTATCCAGTGAGACATGATATATATACAATCTACCATCTGTGCATCAGGAGAACATACAGAAAAACATAGGTGTGTGCTACCTATAAATACCTACATGTATATCAACACACACACACGTGTACATGCTGCCAAACTACAGCTGTTAAAATAACATATTCAAAGAGTATAGATTCCATCTGATCAATCATTCAAGATGTATTTATCTTTAATCTGCATAAAGGATATTATGAGAAAGCCAAATATATCACTGTGAAGATGTGCTAAGCCAAAGAAATTCAGAGTGCTTTGGGCAACACCCCAACATTATTAAGCATTTTAATCACATTTTTATAGGGCCAGTCATATAAATGTATACGACTGCTGGAAACCTGACCGATTTTTTTTGATGGCTTGCCAAGCATGAAGTGAGGCAAGGATGCCCTGGAATCACCCAACTTTATTTGTAAACTCACTTTTAAAAATTAGATATTAGCCTAGAGTGAAACTCAAAATCTGAAAGGGTAGCACAAAAGCCTATTAAAACCTACTAACTCTATTTAAATAAGAAGTTATCTAAAGTAGTAAAAGCGTAGCAACTACAATCTTCACTTAGATAGCATCTTTCAACTCGAACCACTATAGACCTTTCTCAGTTTGTCTTTTTCAGGCATTTCAACGTGCCTTGAAAACTGAAATAGGGCCTTAAAATTCTCTAGTCAAAAATAAAAAGGGCTTCATTAGAAATAGTGCAGCAAAAGCCAGCTATAAAACTACCTCCTGGACACCCATCCTCCATGTTACATTAGAACTGGGGAAAGGCCAACATAACAAGTAACCTGTAAAACAGCATGGGAAGCTACTACCACCTTGTTTAACTCCCCCTCCTCTCCCACCCCTCCGGTTCAGCTATCCTCAGTCTCTTCCGTCACTACATTTGCAGGGTGAGGATGTTAAAAAGAAGCCAGCATGCCTTCCTTCTGTCTGGGCTGACAAAGAGAGCGGCTACACAGTGTCACACTAATTTCCATTCACAGCAATTTCTTGCAATAGGCAGGTTGGTAAAATACTGGAGAACCAAAACCAGAGGTAATCAAACCATCAGAAAATCCATTTGCACATTGCTACCTGCAAGAAGTGAGAGGCCTACGAATGGGGAGCGAGATAACGATACAACGTACACATGCGCGTGTGTGTGTGTGCGCGCGCGCAAATGAGAGAGAGAATGTGTATATATACACCACGCAATGGAAATTATCAACATCAATCCATGCCGTGGATTATAAATACTAAAATAAGAAAGCAACAAAGTGCAATTGACTTTCACTCAGCAGAAATCAGCACTGTTGCTCACAATAAGATGTCTAAACAAGTTCTGTTCCAATTAAAAATGTTGGTATTAGGCTGTGTCTCACTGAGGATGCAAAAGAACTGCCTCAGTGCTTTTAGTTCTGCCCATTCAAAAATACGGACTGTTTTGTGTTTAATGACCTAAAAGTCAATACCTAAAAATGTTAATGCAACATGTTCTATGTTACGTTCCAAAAGAAAAGAGATAATCCCGTGACTAAGATGGACATGAAATGAAGCAATCAGACAGGAAATGAAGCAATCTTACTTCAACTTCTTTCTTCTGTCATAAACTTAGCTGTGTGACATTAGCAAGCAACTTCATTTCTCTATGTCTTCATTAACCTTTCCTGTTACAAGCATTTCACGATGTTTGGTGCTATACATAGCCTCATAACCATTGTTAAACATGAACACACATTTATGCATGACGTTATACATACTTTTCCTGAAATCAGTGCTGCAAATCAGGAAGGATAAAAAGAAAAAAAAAAATTCTGAAGGTAAATAAATGCAGAATGTACTGTACAGAGGATAATGTTTGCCATATTCTAATAGCACTCCTTGTTCTTCAACTAACGAGAGGAGAGCATTTTGTAATTGTTATATGAATATTTGCCAGGTGAATACTGGCACCAACTTGTTTGTTTTGATTGAGAGGGTAGAAAACTAGATGTAATTGTTCTATTAAAATGTGAAATTAAAGTTGGCTAATTTTACTAAAAAATAGAGTGGTTTTCTTTTTCCCCACTTTTTTAAACCTACCATAACTTGTTTTAAAGATCTCTCAATCCTCACGGGATGAAGTCATCCCTGGTACCTGACAACTAAACACAGCTTTTTACTATACATAAAGGTGACATGAAAATACATTAAAAACAAATACTAAGTTTATGCCACATTAAAAAATTTTCATAGAGAGTTTTCAGTAAACCTTGTGCAACATGGCAGAAAAGCAGTCTACAGATGGATAGCAATCTATCGAGGAAAAATATGATTTCATCCACATGACTGCATAGATTACCAAAAGACCGTAGGTAATTTCATAGCATTACCTCCAAGAAAATAAGAGTAATCTTAGCATATTGCTACAGGGAGGGGTCCTGATATTAAGGGGATGATGACGACCTTGAAATATAAATGCGGAAGAAGAGATGAAAGGAAAATTATCTGTAATTTTTGTTATCAAGCACTGGTAATTCTAAAGAATCCCTAGGTGAGCTCCATGCCTCATGAGTCTGACAGAAGCAAAGCATTCTGAGCTCCTTAAATATCATACTGCTGATGATACCTGCTTATCCCATTGCCATATCTTTTATAGGAAATTTCAACCAGTAAGATTTTATCTTCTGCTCACAAGCTCTGCAGACAGCTTGTTAGAGCAACAGGTACATTTCAGGTGGTTCACTGAGAAACTTCTTTTTATTTTCCTTGGGCAATACCAGATACTATTTTAAGAAAACAACTTTTGCCAAGAGCTATCAAACACTAGGTTACTGCAATTACTTCTTCCTTGAAATAAAAAGCGATAGCTATAGTGCTATTCATTTTTAAATAGAAACAACAGTACATTTTCTCTTTCTATCTGCTTCAGTTCAGGTATTAAGAAGACTCACATGGAAACACCAAATTTGAGTTTTCTTTGACCAGTGTTGAGCTCACTTTCCTTGTGGTACTGTTACTATGCAATTTGCTGCTGGTTTTGCTCAAAATGGTGCCATCTTTAAGGACATTAGGTGAAAGATGCACCTAGCCAATAGAAGACACAGCATTCCTAGCAAAACAGAAAGGGTATTTTATATTCCCTTTCATAGTCCCCAAGAGACTTAGTCCTCTTGTTCAGAGAGCAGTGTCAAAATTAAGTTCCAGCAATAACGCATTGCACTCACTACCATAAAAGAAATCAAGAAGTAGAGGCAGATGTAGAATCTGTTCCAGGAGACAACTTCAGGAGATAAGATGAGCAAGTAAACAACACAGGCAACTGCTGAGTTCTTGCTACTCTTTTATTATTTGAGCTAAAATAAAAAGTTCATTAATGAGCACTATGGGATGGAGCCAAAACAGCCCATTGTTTTGCATTTTGGCGTAGGCTTTGACAGTATGGAAGTATGGACAGAATGAGAGCAATCACTTTCCTATGGATTCGGTAACACATACCCTTCAGGTTGCACAGTCGCTTCAGTCTAAAGTCTGAGCCAATAAAATGCTCAAGAGTAACTAAGAAACAGCAGCATAACAGACACGCAGCGGAGTCTTCCTGAAATACGCAATGAGACGCAGAGAAGGGGGTAGAGTGTGAGTAATGTTCAGGCAATGTATACAGAGCAGGCCAGAATGTACAGTGAAGCATGTTGCATCTAAATAGCCAAATTACATATACTGTATTTTAGCAAAATTAATGACAAACTGAACTCAGAGGCACCTCATCTAAATTTGAAATGGAAATATGCATCTGCCATGTTTATTTCATTATTATTTCATGAGGAGTCTATGCTTGTTTATGAATTCTTAAAGTATATTTAAGCAATCAAGCATAATAGTGGTGTAATTATCTCAAACCTATTGCAGTTCCAGGACTTTATGAGAAATCTAAGTGCATTTCATGTAGCTAGCTCCTAAGGTGTCTCACTCATGAGCTTATTCCCTGCTGTGTCTCACTGGAAAAGAGAGGTACCGACAATCACGGGACAAGAAAGAAAACCCATGTTACCTGAATGGGGAAGGCAACCCAGCAGTCACGTAAGCTGACACCACTCCCATAAACTGTGTCCACATCCTTCACTGCACCAGCCTAAAGCCTGGAGCAGAGATCTTACAAGATCGTGTTTTTATTGGGTTCAAAGCTAACTCTGTAATGCATTTCTGAACCTGGCATCTGTGCCTTGCAGCCAGCTTGCAATACAGCTGCCACCTTTAGGGGAAAAGAATACTGTTGGGGAGTTGGTATATAATGAAAAAGATCGAAAAGAGGCTTTGCACTTAATAACACTGCTGCCATGGTGATCCCTTTTCCATTCTGCTGCTCGCTGGGTAGAAAGCACTTGCCTGCTCCCCGTCACATGCGATATCAACTCTTTTTTAGAGACAGAGGTGGTAATGCTTGGCAGCTTGCATATCAGCAGGGCAGTATAAAGCAGAAAAACTCTGTTGGACCATAAGAGAAGGGACAAAGGAAAGAGCTAGAACTTGCAAAGGGTTGTGTTTTGGTTTTTTTAAATGTCAGCAAGAAGCCCCATTTTATGGATTGTCCCCAGTGCGGAAACATAAAGGCAACAGAAAGGATTGTTGAGTGTTCAATGTTTGTGGCAGACACATTTTCTGTCAATATCCTCAATATGCTCCTATCAAAAGTTAAGAATTTGTAGGAGGAAAGACAAGGCACACAAGGGAAAGTGACAGGCGTCGTTAGAGACAAGCAAAGGCCTTTCCCTTCTTTCCAAACTGAAGTGAGTATTGCAGTTTGGAAATTAGCTTGTTCAAGCTGGGCAAAATTCTTGTCCAGGTGTGCTACTACAGGACACATTTCCAGCAGATGTGGGGCACTTTTTCTGTGAAATCAAATATGGAGATAGGGTTTATATTTTCAGAGGAGGACTCTGAAAATATCACCTTGGATTAGACTCAGCACAAATTATCTTTTGTCTTCTTAAAACTGATCCAGCTAACTGGTCTCTTTCCACTCAGTAAAAGCAAAATGGGGTCAAATGCAGGAAAGATCATCTGCTGCACAAATTATTCTCAAGCTAAGCTTTTCACAGACAACATAGCTAATTATTAATGATTTGAAGAGTGTGAAAAGCAAGCTCCAGGAAAACCCGTTTGTAAGTCTTGCCTGGAGACCTACCTTAAACTCAGCTCAAAGAATTGCCACTGCTCTAAATTCTGATACACACCTTTGAACTTTCAGTCTTGCTGTGGTGCAACCAAGACAAATGGGAGGTGACAGCTAAGTAGCAATGGTTCTTTAGTATAAAATGAAATTCATTAGATGAACTTTCAAAGGGTCTATACAGTGTTTCATACTGAAAGAGCAGCTTTTCTACAGCCTGTTTCAAGACATCCAAGAATACCTTGTTCCAAGACAAATCTGGCTGCAGGGGAATTTGTCAAAAAAGTCTGAACTGAACCAATAACTGGATACACAGTCATTGACAAGGATTAGGAGGTTTCCTTTATGGTGCTACTGTAAAAGGATTAGTTCTTTGGTTTTACAGTGTAAATCCCTAAAGGGAGATTTTTTTTTTTAATATATGAACTACAAAAATATCACAGTATTTCTTCGTGAGATATGAACTTACTGCAATTTTTAAAACACTCTTCATCCTTATCTTTATTGCTGTATTCCAATTGACAAACAACATTTCCCATGCAATCCTTCCGTTTATCTCACCCTTTGCTTTATTAGCTCTGTCCTTTTTAGCCCTAGTTCTACTTTTCAGGTGATATTTGATTAATTTGTGATCACTGCTTCTGGGCATCACGTTCTTTAAGATACACTATTGTGCAGAGGATTATACATAGGAAATAACATCCTTTGTATTTACCTTTGTTTATTAACCTTTCTCATTGTTCAGTGCCCATTTTTCTTTTTGTGCCACACATACTGTATCTGACTTTACGCTAGCCACCACGTTTTGGTCTCTGGTAATTGAAAAATTCTTTATCCAGTGCCATTGCATTTACTGAGGTCAAAAGCTCTGGACATCTCACATTCTTGAAATGCACTGAATTACATGGGCGAGTAGGTATTCAGTTGTTTAAAAGAATCATACACGACTGCTTTTTAATCAGCAAAGACTCTTCAAAGTAGTTAAAAGCACTGTACTATCAGAAACTGTTGTTTAGATGCTTGTATTAAAAGCACAAAGATTATTCAACTTGCTTTAACCTAAAATGAACTCACATTACCTGACACCAAAGCAATATGTATACACATAGTATAGTCCATCCACTAGCAGTACTTGGGCTCATCATTTCTTTTCTACTAATATTGTAGAAATAAAAACATAAAATGTGTCCCTTTGAGACAGGAAAATCATAGAGATACTCTTGGATCCAATACTGCTGTATGTTAAAGGACTTATTAGAATTTAAATTACTATTGTGTATTGTTTTAATATGCCTTCACAGCATGCACCATAACGGTTTCTTTGCAGCTATTATACTGTACATTGGCTACATCAATTAACAGAAATGCACATTATATATTATGGACCTATATAATACCTAATACATTTTTCCACAGTCTATTTATTCTTCCTAATGTGCATTCAGAAAACATACTATGAGTTTTCCTAAGAAAGGCATGTATCTGTGCACTTACTCCAAGAACAGTGTGCATATATATATACATCTGAATCTAATGACTCCTTTTTAAAATTCAATTTTACTGTTTTGTTTTCTTTTGCAAACGGAGTCATAATCCTACTGTGTTTCTTTTAAAATATGTGTTTTTAAAACTATGGCATTAAACTGATGCTTTGTCCCTAATGCCAAATTAGGGACAAACCCTTATTAACTGCCACCAAGCAGCACAGAGAAAAAACTTGTGCAAGTCCAAATAACTTTATAAATGAGAAAAACGTCAAATCTAAGTCAACATGATCAGATGATTACATTTGATATGTAATATTACACAATAAACAGACTGCAAAATATCTAAATGCAATTCGCTAAATCAAGACAAAATGATGAAATTGGCTTTCTTACAGATCACTGTTTCTAGAATCAATATTTTAACATTAAACTTGATATTTGTGACTCTGCCTCAGAAAGAAGAAAATAAAATCTTTAAAGCAGTGCCAAGAATTTAATTATTTAACTTTGACAGTCTGAAAAAAAATTCAAGCATTTCTAAGAATTTGAATTATGTAAATGAGAAGACAGTTTATACATAACTGACAAAACAGTTTCTTTGTTGGCCTATTAGTATTGTATTGCTAAACCAAAGTCATTGTTACGTTGACCACAGTGACTTATAATCATAAAATTACTTAATGGTAAAACATCATATATATATATATATATGCACCACCGAATGGAAAAGCCTTTACTCCTTTCCAGGTTTGAAATGAAGCATACATATGCAAAGAAAAGGAAAAAAAATGAGATTAAAAAAAAACTTTTCTAAACTTTTTGCAGAGGGCTAAGCAGCTCTGGCTGTTCACAATAAAATAAAATACTTCCTATTTCAAGACTGCTGATTTAAATTTGGCCTGTGCTGGAAATGACCAAAAGCTGCTTAAATGTGACATGGTCTGTGTGGAAAAAATTGGTGGCTTTGCAGTAGTAGATAAGGACTCTCACCTCGGAAAGTTTCCTCGCTAGGGCTGAAAGTCAGGGCCAGCTCCCATGAGGAGGCTGAGCTCCTTTCTCCAGGCTATAACACGTCCTTGGCGCAGTCTGGGGTGCTTGACGCTAATGTTTTAGTGAACAATTGTTTCAGTGAAATGCTTGGGCTCCAAACCCACAGCTCATGGTCTCTCTAAACTCTAGTGGCAGCTCGTAAACCTCTCCATGTGAGGGTGAAAGACCATTCAAAGGTTCAGCACCAAGACAAATTTTTCAGAGGTCTCCAGCAGTGATTTCAGAGCAGATGAGCTACACACAATCCTCTTTTGCCCTGTCCAGAGGACATCCTAGTGGCCTGGTATACGGATTTAATGTGGGTTGAGGAGAGTACAAAGAAAAAAGGAGTGGGTTCATAATGCTTTCACAAATCCTTTTCTTCCTGTCTCATTCCCCTCCTTTAATCTCTCCTTTCATGTTTCTTTTCTTCTTTCTCTCTTCGTGCCCGAACAGTGGTGCTGAATGCTAACGAGACCTGACCCAGTCAGTTAGTCACTTTGGATAATTTCTTAGGGTATGAGCCATGTGATTCATTCTTTGTGTACTCCACCTAGGTACCACAAGGTTAGACTCTTCATTGAAAGTAATGTTTCTGGTATCCAATTTTCAAAACCTGCGTACCTGATAGCAATCTCCTGATTCCATGTCTATTGTAGCTTCGGTTCTCTTTCACGGAGCCTTTTTCATTTTCTCTTCACGAAAGTGCTTCAATCTATCTTACATTTTAATTGAATCAAATTTAATTTAAACCAAATGAAAGGTCCTTTCAATACATCTACATAAGAAAGCACTTAATCTTAATAAACTACCATTTAAGATGGAGAGGGAATCTACAGTAGCAGTGAAATATATAGCAAATCAAAATTCTCTCTGTTCATATAAAGGAATGAAGCCAAAATAAGCTCACTCTACTGTTTAAACTGTGCTGCATGTAATGTGTAAGGAAGAGAAATGTGCTGCTAAAGTAATGCACTGTGACTGCGAACTATTCGCTGAAATCTGAAAAGAATCCCATTTCCCAAAGCAGCTTAGAAAATGACATTTGCTGGGACCCTGTATTAATGAGATGAAGATCCTTACCCCCTTCAGATTTTATTACATTTCAGAAGACATTTCAAAAAGTCAAATAATTTACTTTGCTTAGGTGAGGAGGAGTTAACCCTCTGGGATTCTCTGTCTCTTCAGCTCTACAGTTGTCTAGCATATGAATTCTACTAGAGGTGTAACTTTTATTTCCTGCAATGCATGGATATGAAATACTAACTGCTCCTCCTTCCTCCTTTCTGCCTTTGCATTGGGAAGTGTGTACAATTCTTCAAAACCAAACACTGTATAGTCTTACATTAGCTGGCCTATACATTCATATATTATTTACTACAATTTACATAAGAACTAGCTCATACCAAATAAAGATTTGTGATCTTTCAACAGGAGTGAATAAGAGACATTAGTTTATGGTAGACAACTCAATTATCTTTCGAAGTCCTGCAATAAGATTGTTAGATTTCACCTTTACAAAAGCATTTCTACAGATGCTTAGTGAAGAAGAAAGCAGCGTTAGGTATAACTCCTTATGTCAATGCATTTTCAAAACCTTAAAATAGAGCATTTGTTCTGGCAAAATCTGTTTAAGCTTGTGGAGTCGAGAGGGGCAGCTCTGGTGTACACCTCAGCTGGTTTTTGTAGCAGAGAGCAGAGAGCAAGCAGGCTCTCAGGCAGCCTCTGCACTGGATTCAGGGTCACTTTGTGATAATACCATGCAACTAAAAAGACGTCACATGTGCTTTGGGTGAAACCTTGGGCACAGCAATAACAGCATTTTTACTCTCAGTAGTAAAAAGATGAGATTGAGAAACCATGGAAGAGTCTAGATAGGTAAAAACGTAAATGCAACATCTGCACCATAGCCTCTCTTCCTCTGCTCTTGTAAACACTTCTTCCATGCTCACAGGGAAATAGGTAGTGAGAAATTTTGGTATTCTAGTGCACAGATAAGAAAATAGTGCAAATCACAGTGATATGAATTAGTTTCCTCCACCCTCCACTTGTGGGGCACTGTCGTTAGCACAGAACGTGGCAAGAAAGAGCACTGATGGTTATTATGTTTTTGGCCGCTAGAAAAATGTCAGGTTGCCAATAGAATTTGGTATGGTCAGTAACACCTGGAAGACTAAGGCATTTCTCACTGCAGGATTAAAGGCCAAGAAGTGACAGCTAAGCAAGAAAGAGCAAGATGATACCTCAGAGGTAGAGAAAATAAAAATAAAATAATATAAAATAGGCACATGTTTTTTTTTTTTTTTTAAACGCTACGTATTAACATGGTGCTCCCTTTCTGGCAGCCCTGAAACCCAAGGAACTGACTAAACTGTGAAAAAGTGAAGGGAACAAAGACCACAAAATACCTGCAAAACATGTGTTGGTCACTCTTCCCAAATTCCTCTGCCGGGTGCTTTCCATCTGCTGTGCCTGGAGGCAATGTATCTAGCCCTTCTACACTTCTACAAAGATGCGGTAACCTCTGCTGGTTCTAAAATAGTTTTAGGCTCTGTGCAAGTAGTTAAAATTTTAAGAATATTACACTTCCACTTCTTTTCAAAAATCCAGCTGGCTGACTGGACATTTTCAAACAGCTCCATTCAAAGTACCTAAGTACATTAGATTGCATCATGCTTACGTGATTGGAGGCAAATGACTGTACTCAATAAAAATAGATAACTAAATATCTCAAATAAATCTAAGGTGCAAATACTCATCCTACACATGTATTATTAAATGCATGCCTGCATACCATACCAGTGTGACACATTTTGGTAGCATCAGGTCAACCTCTTCCAGAAAATACCTTGGCAACAGCCCCTTGTTTACTGTTGAGACTCTTGCCAACACTTTTTGATGCATAGGAGGCGTCGAGTTGGCTGAATAAAGGGGACAAAAATACATAATCTCTCATTAATGAAGAGGATGAGAAGATAGAAAATAGGATGATATGCTGAACCATGCAAGAGGACTGGCAATAGACTGCACCAGAGGTAAGGAAAGCAGACTGTCAGGGGGCAAAGAGAAACACAGATGAGCACTGGAGTTTTCTATACATTAATGGAAGTGGGAAGTCAGTACCCACTCTTGAAACTCCCGTACGTTAAACACTCAAACCACTACGATACCTCAAAAGAAACAGAATTGTACTCCAAGTGCCCGAAATATTTTCTAGCTAAGCTGTTCACGCCACTTACATTTCTGAAAGCATATACATGTGCCCAGGGTCTTTCCTGCATTACGTTCAGTCTGGTGCGGAGTTACCCTGACATTATGCCATACTCAGACTGCCTTTTTTCTCTTGTTCTTTTCACTATCATTCAGTCTCTGAAAGAGACATATTTATAGCCACTTCATTGGGCATTTCCATCCCTTTTATGATTCAAAGTGCCTAATACCACAACAACAGGCCACTAGCAGTGCTTGACTCAATTGAGTCCCGATTCTTGGTAAGTCCTCTGTGACAACTAGACAAACATAGCTGTATATGTGCAGAGTTATGAAGACCATGATACTTAAAAAATATAAGAAAAACTAAAATCTAGGTTCCTAAATACAGACTCAGGTACCTGCTTGATTCTCAGAAGCACTGAGCAATCATTAGCACACACTGAGATCCAAGTAGGATTTAGGCTCCTCTTCCTGAAAAGCTTGGCTTTGATATATATGCCTTTTGTGATCTAACTGGTTTTAAAATTCAGCATGTACAATATATTGCACATTACTCATACCTCAACCATTCTTTCTCTCTTCCTTGCCCTTTTTATTGTTGTCTTAAAGATTAGTGTTTTTCTGGGAAGCTAACACTATATTTGTTGAAGATATTTTTACGTGGCAGCTAGAGATGAATTATTGTCTGGCATTCTCTAATAGGGTTACAGGTGAATATAAAAGCATAACTTTTCCCCCTTTGTTTCATGTCCTAATGGAACAGTGTTTTATTTTGCTTTCTTTTAATTCTTTCCATATCTCACTTATTTGAGGACTTGTGTGGTATGAGGAATGTCAAAGACTGAATCAATCATTTTAACATTAACTGTTTCCTGACATACATGGTGTTTCTGAGGTTATGAATTTTCTGGCAAGCTCCATTGCTCCTGAGCATTTGACCCCACCATACATAGTCCTTAATGCATTGGCAGGTAACAAATGGACTTTCCTCATCCCCCCGTAGCTATCATTCACTTGAAGCATGTTTTAGCTGAAGAAAGGAGGAGAACATGCATCAGCAGAGTCACTATTGTTTCTAAACTTCCCATTCCTAAAGATGCTGCTGACGCTGCATTTCATTAACCACTCAACAGCTTTGACGCTTGGGCAAACAAAAAGTAACACATTCTCCCAGGAGCAAACTTCCCATTTATGCATGGCTCAAACATCAAGCTAGCACATTTGGCAAAAAAGCAGCTTCCTACTTAGACATATCTCTTCCCCAACACATACGGTAGAAGGAAACGATGTCCATGGCAGAACACCAACTCTCATGTTTCTCCAGGGACCTGTCTCCCCCATCACCAGGCAGGAGACTCAACACAGCTTCACAGTTCTGCCACTGGTGTAGTGAAACTGCACGGGCTCTCCTGCCCCACTGTGAAAAGCCAGGCTATGCTTCCAGCACGCATAATTGAAAAAGTAATTTAACCACAGTCAGAGTGTGGACTAGCTGTATGGCTAACAGGGATAGCCAAAGTAGGTAACGGTAACAAAAAAAAAATACAGAATCATTCAAAATCTCATGGATTACGAATGGAGCCTATTCGGAATTACATAAAGACAACTACTTACTGCGCCATTCTCTGAAAAAACTGGGGGTGCCCAGAAGCAGCTGCAAGATACTGTATTTACTGGACCTGAAGCTATTTGTTCTGATAGTTCTGGAAAAAAAGGAGTGGGTTATCTAAAGTGTTGAGAGAGTTTGCTGAAATTAAACATGGGGGAGCAAGTTATGAAAAATAAGTTAGAAAATCATGAGGACAATGTCTGATTTTATCTATTCCTCTTTGCATTTCCAGCTGGAATTCAAGTGTAAGGATAAGGTAACTCATAAATCTCGCATATTTTTAGTTGTAGAAGTGTTTACATTTGGGGCCAAACAAGAGATTTTATACAAGGTAGCTTCTACTGCCCTAGGAAAAGCACATAAAATATTTCAAAGCAGAGAAAGCAAAATATTGCTTATGCTTAATACTTTTTTAATGACTGGCCCTCTTCTAACTGGAAATTACCTATATTCAAGCAGTTTGAATTGATGAACTGAGGCTTAAAAATGCCTAGAGATGCTAAGAGAAAGACAATTCTTCCTTTCAGTGGTTCTCCACAGTCTGTATTACAGTTTCTTGCTATAGCCAGTATTTGTTATTGTACTGTTAACTACCTACATTATTCACAAGTACAAAAGCTCCAATATCTCCCTGAAAGATAATAATTTTTATGTTCCTTTTGTGACTTCCGATCAAAGTATAGCATCTGTGACAAAATTCTTCATTATATGGCAGATACCAAATAAGGAGAAATCCCTTAGAGATAAATAACATCCTATAAACTAGGTCAGTTCTTCCTCTTTAAGCTGAAAGGTTCCCCAGTACCTGTGAGCCATCACATCAAAAAAAGAAATAGTCTTATTCTGCCTGACCAAGATATGGATAAAGATTAAAATAAGCCAGAGAAGATTTGAGCCAGAGAAAGAGCAGGTATATTTAAAAACATTCATTTGCAGACAGTTATAATGACTATGTCTGGTTTCACTCTAATCAGAAAGATGAAGAAGAATTCATAAGCTCCCTTCAGCACTACTGAGGACATTATGTGGCAGCTGTTTGTTCATACGGTAAATGTATAACATCATGTCTTGATTATTAAATACGTATTTGCAGGTTTACAGGAATATTCCTCTGTCAGACTTCAGCATACTTTATATTCAGGTGCAACAGCCTTATCTAGTGTTAAGCAACCTCAGCATATTAAGCACACTTTGATTTTCTTTCAGTTATTCCACGATGCTCAAAAAATTGATTTTTAAGATTTTTATCAATGACCTTTAAGGTTCTTTTGGGGATGATTCTCTGCTATCATGAGGATTCATGATGGACTTACATGCCTGGTTGTTGTCCACCACTCCTTTGCAGTCATCACTTTTTTATATACAATATCTTTTGAGAAATACTTAATTCTTTGTGCTAGATTAGTTGCAGGTACTTCTAAGCTCTCTTTGAGATTGCTCTTTCTGTGCAACTTCCTGAACTATGATTTCTCTTTCTTAAATGTTAAAACTAACGACCAGGATCTTGCAGTACCTGATTACGTTGCATGATAATGAATTTCCTCCTTTAAGGTAATTTTATGTTACTGTTCTAATTACATAGGCATAGTGTATAGATTTCTACTTGCATGCATAATTTCTCTCACAAAAGTTTAAATATAAATTGCCCAAAGCCTTCTTTAAAGAGATGCTTTTTACCATGCTCCAGCCTAGAAAACAAACTCAGATCTAGCAATTTCTATTTGAAGGGGCTGCCACTTCATACATTGATCCATCCACTCCTGGTGTTACACAAAAGAGCAGACTACCTTTTCTTAAAGATCCTTTCTAGTCTGAAAATCCAAGAATCAACTGTGAACTTAGAATAGCCATCTACTCTCACCATTATAAAAGGAAGCTCAGCTCAGAGCCAACAGTCTAGAGGTTCTTGCCTTGGCTGGTCAAAAACATTCCAGCAACTTACACTGATCCATGGATTCAAGAGACAACTCACTGGAGTAGAATAGTTTTCACAGTCCTATGTATACTCTGAGAAAAGAAAGAGTATTAACTCTCATTTTCCTTACAGTTCACATATATCTATTTCTCTAAAAATTAGATGTGAGTGCATACAAATTAAACATGTAAGCAAAACTAGAATCTACCTTTCCCACATGATAACCCCAAGTGTAATAGCATTCTCAGTCTATTCATCATCTCAGCCACGAGTAAGCTGAATCTGGCATCTGAACTCCTTTTTCACTCAAGCAAACACCTATATAGGTCAAAGGAAAATTGCTTTTGTAAAGACTGTGAAAATTGAGCAAGGAACATAGGACCTGGTATACAAGTAGCAGGATGCAGTGTGCTACAGGGAGATTACACAGTTTAGCTATCCATCTCCACAGTGCTTGGATTTCTCTTAGCAAAAGACACTGCAGCAGAAGCATAAAATACAGCCTACACACATTGTACATTTGAAATATAGGAGAAAGTGTCAAAAGCAACTAAGTGAAAACAGTATCTAATATAGAGACAAGTGGAAACGTCATGTCTCCCATCAAGACAATGAAGTTAAATTAAAAGTACAATCAGTGACTTTAGTTAGGCATCCCCTACTGTGAACACCAGTGTGTAATTTTCCCTTTTTTCCAGAGATATGGTGTATGGCCCTTATTGTTCTCTCCTTCAACAACATAAATAACTCAACTACTGTACCAAAGAAAGATCCCTGCGGGAAGCTGGAAAGTATTGGGGAAACCTGAGTATTTACTTGCCCTGTTCTGCTGGCCCCTTTCAGAAACAAGGCCAAGTGGACCTGTGATTGCTGTACTAGGTCATTTATGCTCCTTTAGGCAGGAGGGAGCCTAAAATGAACTTCTCTGGGTCCTGCTGCCAAAATAAGGGAGTACAACCCAAACTTAATAATATGATATTGCCTTTGAAATATCTGTACAGCTTGTACTTCATACAATTTCTAAACATTTTGATTAAATATATTTACAGGGCCTTAATGATACCTTAAAAGTAATTGAAAAAGGGCTTTCACTTCTAAGATCTGGTAATAAAGGAGTGAGGAAAAAACATAAAGACCTTTTTAGATTTACTTTTCCCAGACATTAAAAACACCAAAAGGGAAACATTTCAGAAAGACTCATTTGTACCCTCAATTGAAAAAATTATTTAAAAATCCCCCAAACTTGACAGCCTACAATCAAATGAATCAACCAGGAACAGAACCCAGCCAGAAGCTCCTACCACATACTGACGTCTGGAAAATGTGACTCTGGGAAGCCATTATTCTCCAGCTACAATGGCCTGAAATTATTTGGTAAACAACCTGACTGCAATGTAAAGGTACAATAAACAGAGCGATATTAAAAATTCAAGAATGACTGCAGGGACTGAGGAAATTATTACTCTCTGTTTTTTGTTTTATTCAAGTGCCAACAATATTTAGTCATCTTTCTTTCTTGTTTTTCTTTCTTGCATTCCCTTCAAAATACGCTTGTTGTGGTAATGCGCTAGGTTAACCCTAACGGCACTACTGAATAGCCAGCTTGAGCATCAGCCACTACAGTCTTCACAGTTCTGAGGAAGGCCTCAGCACTTACTGTTTTAAAGAAAAATACACAAATGTTAAAAAAAATATATAAAATTTCTATACAATGTCCATTGATTGTAGTCTATGGGGATTTTTATCTGAAAGTGCAGACACAAACACCCATGCTAAGATTTTTGGTATTCAGGAAAAAAACATTACATTCAGAGAAACTGTAGCCTAAAGGCTAAATAACCTGCTCAGCTGAAACACACACTGACATCAAGAGAAGGCTCCGGGGAGACCTTATAGCAGCCTTCCAGTACCTAAAGGGGCCCTACAAGAAAGCTGGAGAGGGACTTTTTACAAGGGCATGTAGTGACAGGACAAGGGGTAATGGCTTTAAACTGAAAGAAGGTAGATTTAGATTAGATATAAGGAAGAAATTCTTCACCATGAGGGTGGTGAGGCACTGGAACAGGCTGCCCAGAGAAGCTGTGGATGCCCCAACCCTGGAAGTGTTCAAGGCCAGGTTGGACGGGACTTTGAGCAACCTGGTCTAGTGGCAGGTGTCCCTGCCCATGGCAGGGGGTTGGAACTAGATAATACTTAAGGTCCCTTCCAACCCAAACAATTCTATGATTCTGTGATCATATGCAGACCCCAAATTCTGAAGGTCATCGCTGCTCCAATCACCCTTTTTATTGCATGACAGCAGATTCCCAAGTTGGATTCCAACAAAGTAACTGAGGCACGTGTTCTCTGGGAAAATCTGAATAAACAGACTTTAAGTGTTCATCTAACAAAGTGCTCTCTGATGGAGCTACCAAGCTACAGACCAAGAGATGTTGCTGGTTCACCTTCATACAGACATTCACACACACGCACAGCTTCAATGACCCCAGTGAAACCACACCGCAGTGAAAAACATAGATGGGTTGGGTTGGAAGGGACCTTAAAGATCATCCAGTTCCACAACAACCATGGCAACATTTGTATCTTTGCCATGGAAATGCTCAGAGTTTGAACAAGTAAAATCTGTGAGGATTAGGCCAGAGGACAAGACAAATCTACACCAAGGACACAAGCACCTCAGTGCAGCCGGTTCCGGACAAAAGCAGGGTGAAATAGCAGGATGTGACCTCCTGAGGACTTAAACTGCTAGTCTGTCCATGCTGCAAAGAACTTTTCGTATAAGTGTACATATATGGTATTAGGTTCAATTACAAGAAATGCAGGACATCTTGCAAGAAGAAGGTCACAGAAATGAGTTTAATTTTGCTTGGTCACAACTGATGGACCTCTTCTGTGCAACCTCTCTGTCAGAGGATCAGAGGATAATGCTCTTCCAAAAAGACACGGAGAGGCTGGTTGAGTTCCTAGTTATCCTCACCAATGCACTCTTCCTTTTTTTTTAAATCCATGTATTGTTATCCTTCAACAATGACCCTTCTGAGTTACAGAGGGACACGTGTTTCAAGTGGAAAGCCAATTCCTTCCCTTTAGTTCTATGGGAAGTGGAAACCCTTTTGGTAGACAAAAGGGGAATGAGAGCGACTGTCGTACTCTTGGCATTCTCAGTTGTGTTCATTTTTCAATATGAGAAAAAACTAAAATCCAAGCACTGAACTTCACCTTTCTGTAATAGGCCACCCACATGTCGAGGTTCTTGAGCTTGGAAGTTAGAAACTTCCAAGTGTGCAGACTCACCCCATGCTAGGGCAATCTGAATTGATACATCTGAATCCTGACTTAGGATCCTGGGTTTCATTTGCCTGCACTTATGAGTTAAAAAGGAACTGCCAGGAAATTCTATAAATTGCACAACCCTCAAACTCTTAACTCAAACTTCAGGCTTTCTCATCCCAACCACAAAGTAATCTCAAGTGAAAATTATGATAATTTTTATTTTAATTTTATTTTTAATTTTTATTGTTCTTGCCAGAAATTAATTTAAACTAATTTTAATAAAATTGTTTTCTATGTTGATTTAAGAAAGGTCTGCATTTACTTTCTGATCTATCAGCGAACTAATACGGAAAAACATTTGGACCATTTGAGAATATCAAATAAGAGGTTTTCTCTCAAGGAAATTACTTTGTAGTCAAAAAACTGCACATACTTTCCAAACCTGGCCATATAAGTTTATAACTTCTTTTTAGATGCATCATACATTAAACAGTCAAAAAACAGATAACTGAGCCTGGAGCAATCACTTTTCCTCTCCCAATGCACAAAGTCATTGCCCTCTGGCAGAAGCCCAAATGAGCTTCCCTATTTCTTTTTGCCCTGAAGCATCCTCTAATTTGCCTTCTTACAACTTCTACTATATGAGTAAGGAAAATTAAAGATAACAGAATCCCTGTCTGATGAAATAATTAAATTTTACTGGGACCTCAGAGAACATTCAAGTTCAGCACACTAAAGAAAGTAAAATAGGTTCAGAATGGGGGGTGTCAGCAAAGATGTGTCAGTAACATTTTGAATTGGTGGGAAAAACACAGCTTCATAATTTTTTGAAGTTAAGGAAACAGGACATATACTTTTTGTGAGAGAGTAATTCCATGGTGACAGAGACTGCAGGCTGGATCCTCCAAGACCTGATGCATCCACTTCCAGAGCTTCTTAATCAAGAATGCTGAGGCTAAGTGTTACTAGAGATTAAAACCATCAGGCTTCACAGTCATTTTATCACAAAGTCCATCTTGCAGAAACTTGAGAATTTGACTGAAATCTTTCTTTCTGAGACAAAACTTCATAAGCAGTATTTCAGCCTGACAGATTTTTTTTAAAGACAAACTGTTGATTTGTTTTGTACAAGATGGCAACATTTCAGAAAAAACAAGCCAGTAAAAAAGCAGAAGTAAGGATTTTTAATTTCTATTTTGGGCTTTTCTGAGAGATTTATGTATTAAAAGCAAACTTGCAAGAATGTAGTTCATAATAACAATCACATCTGCTACTTTGTTTTTATTGCTAGAGAAAAAAAATGAAAGCTGTCTGCCAGGTTGGTGAATGAATTTTTTCAAATTTCAAATTAAATTATATTAAAGTAATAATGGCAAACATTTCAGTAATTACTTCATATCTTACTAGAACATAAATGCATTTGCCTTAACGAGGTAGTCAGAACAAGTAAAAGGGCAAAAACTGCTCATTAAACAATAAAAGTAAAGTATATTAAAAAAGACAATGCAGGCAAATGTTGGCTATTTTCATTGTCTTTTCACTTTGCATTGACACAAAAGTCCTTTTCAGCAACAATAACTGATAGAGGCTCTGCTTGCTCAAGCTGTAGACCTTGCATAAATATTTGCCCATCCAGTGACATTAATAAGGCTTTCAGTTACTATAGGGACTTGCCCGTGCCCAGTCAAAGTGAGATCAGACTCCCCATCACAAAGGTCAGGGACTATTCTTGTTATGCACAGTTCTTCCCATTCTGTCTCAAGCGTACACAACTGGTTCTGATAAGAATCTACTTTGTCTTTGAACAAGCTCATAGACAACCATCTGTAGCTTGCTGCTACTTATCTGTTAGTCTGTCTTTATTTCCAAGACACCTTTTTGAGGACTATTTCTGGGCACTTCTGATAATTTCAGCACTGAGTTTTCAGATTTTTCCTCTAACTCATGCATACCACTCAGTCACCTGGATTTCCCCTAGTCCACCTCTGATAGTTTTCTCTATCTGTATTCATTCCCCCATTGTTAACATCCTAAAAATCAGAAGTCCAGCTTACAACTCATCTTATTAGATACAGCAAATACAAGGTTCTCTTAGATTTCTGGGTTTTAATCTTTACAGATCACACATCCGTCTTTCAGGTTAACTGTAAGACTTAAGAATTCAGTGTTTTGCGTAATCTACAAAATTCTAATACATACAAGATTTACACACCTTCACCTGTTTCATTTTGGGTTTTTTTTAATGGAATTCATGTATTAGCCATTAAGAAAAGCTCTAACTGTTACAGCCATTCTTCATTTTAAAAAGACTAACCAGCTATCTCATTCCTATCTGCTTAGTGAAAAGAACTGTCTTGTAACTTTTTCATATTTACCCTAACACAATCTTTCTCCTATTCCTTTTATGGTTATTCCTGTTCCCACTCAAATAAAGATTGATCCTGGCCCTTGCTTTAAGTATAATGCTTAATACATATTGAGGATTTCTTCCTTGAATGCAGGTTACATTCTCTTAAACCTCAGTGACTCCGCAGTCTCATTGTTGAATTCTGCTCATGCCTTATAGAAGTGAAGCACTATAACCAGAGAATACCCAAGTTGAACTATTATTTTCCTTGGTGACAACAAAAGTGTTCTTAAAAGCTCACTGAGCTTAATAACATGTGCCATAGCTTATAAATTCCTTTATGGGCACTTCCATTCAGTCTTGACTGATGAACACATCCCGAATGTTAATGGTAACGTATATAACGAAGGTGTGTTCATTTGGCTTTAATGGTGTTAATCACATTTTGTCAATAGTATATTCATGTGGTTCACTATGTTTTCCTCACATTGATCAAAGAGATTCACTTTTGCTCTTGGCATCACTGCTACCTAAAAGTTAGACATTTTTGCCTTTAATGGAAGAGTCTTTCTAGACACCTACACCCAACCTTCTATCAGTATACGTCCCTTTCTATTCATTGTGCCGGTCACCATTTGTCAGGATCACAAATATGAAATGCTAATATATGTGCACAAACATAGGAATTTCTACACCAACCTTTTAACTGGTGAATTACTGTTCATATCATATATTTTTAGCCCAGGAAATTCAGCCATGAACCTCTTTTGCATCAATTAGTGTCTTAACAAATTAAAGACAGATGTACAATCTGTAGCATAAGCTTACACAACGGAAGGCAAAACAAGCAGGTTTTTCTATAATTGCTTTAAGAATCTTTTTAGGATATATGGTGTTCATATATACTCTGAGTTATATAGCCACTCGTTCCAAGAAAGGAAAAAGTAAGCAATGGCTTACTTAACCACGTGTAAAGAATTATTTCAGTTGTACAAAATAATTCTTGCTAGTAACAGATACTTGACTGATTGATTAGCTTTAACTATGTCATAAAGAAATATGCTGTGTATTCACTGCAGTTATTCATACAAAGCAAAACTCTTAAATGTATATTCATTTTGACACTCAAATTCTCAGTATCATAATGTTTTGATCTGAGCATGATGCTCATTAATCCAGCACAATTACCACCTTTTAAACATCACTGCAGTGTTTACACTTGGATATAATGAGACAGACATTGTAAATTGGACAACACACTAGGGCAGTAGAATACTTTCAAAAACAGCAAAAACACCCCAAACATTTGTCAAAAGCCCCAAAGCAAATTTAGGTGACACACATATTTTCTTAGATAGTCTTGTTTTTTAATTTACTTTAAATATTTTCATGCTCTGGGAAAACACTTTAGCCTTCTAGAAAGGATACGTTATTAGTGGCTGTCGATTGATCTGACTAAAGCCTTCATCATAAAAAATGTATAGCTTCATATAATTAAAAAATCCAAGCACTATGAGTTGACTAAAATACTGTGGACTCTTAAATAATTCAAATTTGTGTTTAGTTACAGCAGCTGTTTAATTAAAAGGTAGAAACTGCAACTAATCCACTATGGTTGAATGAAATATAATCTATAACAGAGTTTAATCCCCCGAAGACAGAGAACAGTGATATGGATTCTAGAAGTCAGGGGCTCCATTTAATGAATCTCACAAAAGGGATCATAATACATCCAAGCCAGCACATCTTTGTTTCTCTGATTATCCAAATAATGAATCATTTCCCAGCTTGATGCTGAAATTATAATTTTGCATTTTAATATTAAAAAGAAAGGTCTTTCACATGCATTATGTAAACACTTCTGCTGGAATTTGTACTCTAAGCTTTACCAGAGTGAGAAATCAGATGCACAAGAATGGAAGAAATGCATGTTTTGACTCTTAGCTAACTACTTAATTGTTCATAATTAAAACATTTTGTAACAAAATTCTTGCATGAATGGCCTGGAAGTATCTTTTGCAACTTAAAAGTCAGCTAAGAAAACTGTTGCACACAGGAGTTCTGCTTGCTCTAGCTCAGCTGCAGTGATTCAGGCATGATTTCAACTTTATATCAATTCCCAGAAGTATACTTCAAGGCAGGAGTAGAACAAAACATTTTTGCTTCACTTCTATATTTTTAATTACAAACCAGAATGAACAAAGCTAAAAATCACCACATTTGCCTTCTCAGATTCAGAAAGCATTCATTATTTTGGGATGTTTGTAATCATACTGAATTTTGTTTATACCAAGGCAGAGGGGCTATCAAAGCAGAAAATGGTAGTCCTTAATTAGAGAGGCCAGGTGGCACGCAGAGTCACAGCACAAGTGCCTCTCCACATCCCTGCCAATGATTGAAGACTTGACCTCAGCAACCATTCTTCAGGGGTGAAAAATAATACAGTCACCAGGTGGCCATCTCTTCAACACAGACAGCCATCTGCACCAAAATGTGCTAAATTATGTTTAGTTCTTTTTAATGTGAACCATTATCCATTAGAGTCACAGCAGGAAACCATGAGGTCCTGTTAATTGAAACTTCAACTGTGACTTAAACCTCTGTCCCAGACAGGAGACAAACACTTTACCTGCTGAGTCCTTCAGTCTAACAGAGTTAACATTTTTTTCCTGTGTCTGATCAGATATAGAACGCAAATGCCCAATCTGCAAAATAGTCGAGGTTTTGTAGAAGGAGTCATTCTGTGGAAGAGTTTTTATAGGTTTCTCAGTGCTGTGTGTCAGCCCCCAAATCAGTTTGATTTTGCACACCGTTGTTTATTTTACTAATGAGCTGAAACACAGTTGTAGGTGTGACTTGTTAACAAGCAGCTGTTAACCATTTCCGAGGAATGCCCTGAGAAGATGCAATGCAATGCAAGCTGCTAGTGCTGAGACATGTACAGAAAGAGGGCTCTATTTCTGCCAAGAGAACCCAAAACTTCTGTCCTAGTCTGCCACCTCTCCCGGTAAACGGAAGAGAGTCACACAATTTGCTCACTCATGTGTTCCTGAAGTATGGCGAGACTGAAAACGTCCACCAAAATGCAAAGAGAGGGTGAACATATTGGAAAAAAGCAGAGACAGGAAAAACAAGACAGAAGTTTGCACCCATCATGAAGATGCTCCCTCCAATGCTCAAATTTCCCTAAGCACCTTGACTGCTGTAACCAGGAGAAGCTAAAGGGGAACCTCCATCTTTATCAAGACCAGTGCCCTCTGTGGACATGCCCTGACACTCAGTAATATTTCTCCTTTGTTATTTCAGCTGCACTTGAAAGAGAATTGCCATGAGGAACAACCACCTGAGAAAGATCACTTCAGGGACCCCGGCAGAAGGCACACCAGCAAGGCAAGGAAACATCTGATGGAGCTGGAAGCTTGGGACACATTGACCCACTGCATTCTGCATCTGGAGGAGTGGGAACTGTGTGACATAAAAGACACCTGTCATTTCTGAAATGACTCGATTAAAAGTTCATGGGCACCTCACTGGCTTGTAAAGTACCAGTGGCATCATCAGGTCTCATCTGTGGTTCGTGCATTAGGAGTACCGTGCTAAGAGTTAAGTTTCTGCACTGTCATCTACACCTCCGAGTGCCCAGGCGATCCTTGTAACATGGGCAGGCAGTGTCACAGACAATCATGGATCTTCACTCAAAGATGTTTTTATTCAAATGAATAAAATAGTAAAGACACAGAGTATTACAACTCCAAGCCTGCATATTAACAGAACCATGGTTCATCAATTTTTAAATCCACATTTAGAGCTTCCTCCTAAAAGCCAAAAAGTAGCTACAATAGATAGTCTTGCAAAACACAGCATCTGTTCTCTTTCATTCCATGGTTATAGATAACCTTCATAAGCTGATTTGCTCATGACAATAAATTTATTTTCAGAAATTATACTCCTGATCTAATATGAAACAATAAATAATTCAGAAGTTTCACATTATTACAGGGAATTATATTTAGGAGATCAACTAGGGATCTCTGTAATGAGAAACATTCACCTTGCTAGAGGAATGCTACTCTGCATTTAATCTTATAATATTCCCTTCAGGGTGTACAAGACAGCTTGCTGGAAAATATAATGACTCCTTGACTGTTTTCTGAAGAAAAAAAGGAGTAAAGAAAACAGTGATATGGAAATGAGATCTACATTTCATTTGAAATTCCATATGCACTATTTTAAAGCCACCTTGTTTCAATATGGAGAAAATCAAAAGATTTTGACGGGCCTGATGATGTTATTTAAAAAAAGAGCGATTAAAACCGCAAAGAAACAAAAAGATGTGGCACATGTGGTCATATTAACAGAAAGTCACTTATATTTCACACACAGAAAAAGATCTGCTTCAGCTGTTTTTACTTTATTATTTGTTACTAGAAAGACAAAAATGGGTTCACAAAGTTCCCATTGCCTAAAAAGTAAAAGCATCTGTGGAAGTCACGAGTGACTTGTTAACCAAGAGCAGCAGCAATGACGCTTATGGCAGTACAGCTCCGTTCTCACCAGTAGGCTTTTAGGCAATCAGCACCAGTTACAGCTGAGAACTGTGGAAATAGAGGAATAAATTTCAGAGTACTGCCATATTCGGGCACTCATCTCAAAGTAACTACATTGTAGCTAAGTATTTTTCCCTCTTGGCCGCCCCTCCAACCGTTGTATTGTAATGTATGTTGGTCAAAAGAAGGAAACTATCTTCTTTTTCCAACCAAAGCTAATGTTAGGTGTCTGCTGCATGCAGGGTAATGAATATTGATGTATGCAGCCATCTTCCAAATGAGGTAACTAAACAATACATATATAGTTTCCATCAGTCTGAAGTCTCCAAGAAAAATCATTAAATTGTCAGTATATATGATCAACTCTGAAGGAAAAATAAATATTATTAACGATGACAGCATGCTACTGTATCTCTGCATCATTATGCCAGAGGTGTACATTTTCAAAGCATCCCATGAGAAGTGGACAGACAACACCATTAATTGCCTGTGGGATTTAGGCGTGCCATTTAGATGCAACAGCCTAAAAAAACATGTCTAAATCTTCTAAATGTTTTATTATTTTTTTAAGCATGGTACATTCTGCCTCAGAGTATTTCAAATTACATTCTTCAGTGTAATTAAAAATCTACTCATGATTAAGCTTGTGGCAAAAAAGAAAATTTATCTTAACAACTAAAAACAGATAATCTAAAAGATCAACTTTGATACTTTAGAAAGTACAGTGACACACAGTCTACAATGCAAAAAATTTCCAGGAACAGGGATCTCAAAAATTTCCATTTTGGTTTCCAACCATGTTGTTATTATTACACATCAAATGTCCATAGACAGCTGCCATCACAAAAATTACTAGGCTAAAAATTTCTATGGAGGCACTAATTTCAGGATTTCACTTTGAATTAAGGGTTCTGACATAAAGTCTTACTGTGATTTTTTTCTCTAATAAGTCTCAAAAACCAATGCCCTATGTTATATTTACAAAACAACCTACAGTGAGTGGACTATCTTTCAAACAAGTTTCCAGTCCCTGTATCATAAGATTCCACAACAGTATTGTGGAGACATTGACCCTTGCCAACTATCTTTATTTACATTTTTCTTCAGTTTTGACAGTTTTCCTCCAGAATTGACTCTGTCAAATATATTCACAAATTAGTATCTTGCTCCTTTTATTCTAGTTAATTGGAGAGCAGATTTACTACATACTAACACTATTTTGTAAACAGTCTAGCAAGATACGCTGTACAATCCATGTGAAAACAGACACTGTGAATATGTAGACTCTAGATGTAATTTCATCCATAGGTAGTCACAAGAATAAAACTCATATTCATTGCAAATCCTGAGCCAAATAAGAATGAGTGTTCTTCACTATTATCAAGACAACCTCATTTCTATTACCCTGGGAAATGCGGCTAAACTATTTGTTACAGGTTTTGGTTAACAGCACTTACTACAAATATGTTAAAATGACATATATTTCAATTAATTAGATTTCCAGAGGAGTAATGTGGTATTTGGACTTTGACATAAAATCAATTCAAGCTTTACAGATACTCTTGACAACCCCACCCGTAAAATCAATAGTAAAACCTTGTATCCCTCGGAAAGGACAATGATATCCATGTGAAAATGGGAATTTAAGTAAAACTGGACTTGTCTGCAGCAGGTAGCTTTGGGATTATTCTAGCACTTGTACAGTATTTAACATGACTTCTGAGTTGTTCTTAATCTTATATTCCCAATCACAATACAGAGGTTCTTTAAAGATGTAATTGACTATCGTAAGTATTTTCTGTATGATATCATGTACGTGGCTTTTTTTTTTCCCCATTATCAAAGGAAAGTTAAACAGTTTCAGGATTAGTTTAAGGTAAAACGTGTATCTTCTATTAGCACTTACTCTATCAAAGTGACTTCACAAATTGCACACTGATGGCAAGATTCTAATTATCCTTATGATAGGGAGCAGCTGTGAAAATCATTATGGGAACATTGGTAGCAGGAGGCAATATCCTTTGCACAGAAGTAAACCTTTTATTTTTGTGCTACATAATAGAAATTATTACTTTTTAGGGTGGCTTTTGTCATTGTCACCGCTCACCTTCCAGTTTCTCATTATGTTAAACAACAATATCAAAGAAAAAGTGCTTTTTTCCACAAAGATACCATAAACATCAGCCTAGGAACCAAGACCTGACAGTGACAGAAGGAACTGGCGAGACACACTTTCATAATCACTGAAAATATTAAGGCTTGAAACGGGAAACAAAATGAAAGAGTCCTGAAGGATGCAGCTACCACAAAACAATTCTGAATCTCCCGGAGACGAGTGGAAGAATATAAATATTCATTGTGTTCAACAGAGAATAGCACACTGTATGCTCAGTGCAAAATAGAGACACTTAGTATATGTTGAGGCCTCATAACAATGGGATTTGCCAATTAAATCTGAGGGGTGTGATCATTTCTATTGTGATATGGTGAATAACATGCTGAGAGACACTCAGATGAAAGGGTTTTGAATCACTGCAATATTCTGTTTCAGGCTGCTTCTATTTTTTCATCCTGTGTAAATATGAGAATGAAATGTGGTAGACAAGCCTGGGGAGACTTAAAGGAAGGTTATTTTGAGGTTGTTTTTCTTTACTTAAGACAGCTAAATGCTAAACTAATACCAGCTATATTTACTTTTCTCTTAAAGCCTGTAAATTGCACCTAATTAATACACCCTGATGAAGTAAGATACCTGCATTCCCTCAGAGTTGGATCTAATGGAATTTTTCCCTGTTATGTCTCATGATTAAATTTTGGGACTGTGCTGTGCATATCTAAAGAAACAAACTCCTTTGGTTTCTTCCACCAAGTAAGTGCGAAAGACAGAGAATGGCCACCCTGCCACTACTGTAATTTTTAATCCTTTCATTGCAAGCAGCAAAAAACCCCTCACTGTGAATCTCTGAGGCTGAGGGGGGAAAAGGAGGTCCTAATGCAACCTGACAGCATTCGCAGAGAGCAGCACTGAAGAGCTCACCACATTCCTGCAGGATTCACTGCTAATAATCCTCACAAGGAGGTTAGCGGGTTCCCTACCCCATCCTTTTCAAAGGCTGAGTTAGGTGAGGCACTGAAGTGACAGACCCAAGATTATCACCACCATCGTCGTTTACATTTACATAGTACCTGGGAGCCAAGCCATGGACCACAACCCCCAGACTAAGTACAGTTTAAGCAGAATATAAAGCCGTCTTGCTTTAAAATCTTATAATCCAGCAGAAGACAAGGAACCCTAATAGGTGGAAACAGAACAAAAAACTACTGTCCAGCATCTCTACAGTAGTCTCTAGTTACTACTAACCTCTCTCGATAACCTTCAACTATTACATTTCTGGTGTTTATACCATGGAAAAGGAGGTATTTAAGGAGAGTTTTGAAGGAGAACCAACATCACTTTATGGCAGTATGTCGGGAACTCTTCTGCCTGAGGACATGGAATGAGGTGCTGGAAGCACTGCTGACAATTGGGTCCATTGCACTCTGCATTCACTTCTTTTCTGAACTAATCTGAGGGTCATATGTTTCCAGTACGGTCATTATTACTGTTTAACTGGCAGTCACAGATATTTAAAGAAATCTAAAGCTAAAACTCCTTTATGTGTATCTATATTTAAATAATGTTTCAGATGTCTTGTATAAACCCCATCCCTACTAGCAACTACCAGAGTATTTCAACCTTCAGCAGAGTCTGTAAGACATTATCTGTCATTTTAATACGACATACACTTACTTATTTAGAAAATGAACCCACCAAAACCTAAAACACTACCAAAAGGCTACCAAAAGGTATCGATGATAATAGGTGACTCTGTCTGGAAGACCATTTAGCAGAACTGAACCAAAGATGCTCAGCTAATATAATTAATTAACAATTTTTTGTCTGTTAACATGATGTCTTGTATTAAGTGACAACTAGCAAAGAGTTTTCACTGAGCATGAAGTATCTTATTTCAGGTCATATTCTATAGCACATATTTTGATTGCCAGTCACCATTATGTCTATATGGCAGATGTCATATAATCTTCATGCAGCAACATAAGTTAGATCTATGTTCATTTTTCTTGGTAATCTCATTTACCCTCTTCCAGTAGCCATCAGCTTCCAGTGTATGTACAGCTATATGCTAAACCCCATTTCGGTCTCTAAAAATCATTGTCACAATTTCCTTTAACTTCAGCAAGATTTGGATTTGGCCTAGGGAATTTATTCCATATATTTGCAAAGCTTTTGCTATGTTTGTAAATCCCTGGAGTAATGTTCATATTGCAGGAAGAGAAATTTCTTAAATGTGACAGAGTTGATAAATTTCTCAGGCACAGAAAAGTTTGGAGGATGCTATTGCTATAGCCTGAGCAGTCACCTGGCACACTGGGTGACAGCAAACTGGTTAATCCAAAGGGCTTCATGAGAATTTTTTAAAACAATTTTTCCACCACGCTTTTGAATGGCCTCACAACTACTGTCAGATTCTGTATTAATATGCATTATAGGGACAAAGATATGAGTAAGTTAAGCAGTAGTCTCCTTCCAGGCACTTACTGCTGATCCATAAGCCTTATGATGTGTAGTATCATCATTTTGGAGGTCATACACTCAAGAAATTTAATTTTGCTTAGTTATCATAAGAACTTCAGTGCTGCAAAATAATTCAGATTCAGCTAGAAAAATAAGCTCACCAATTGGTTAAGACTTAGCTCTGGACTCTTCTTGTCGAGAGTAATCCAGAAAGAAGCAGAAGAATAAAAACAAGTAAAGGGTAATGACAATTTTTATAAGCAAACTAGGAACAGCTGCTCCAAGGTCAGTAACTAGAAAAATGATGTTAATGATCCTGCATTTGCTGGGAAAAGTGTCACTGGTAAAACAAATCAGCCCAGATTTGAACCATTGTGTGGCTCTACATCAGTACCAATTAAGGTGGCAGATGATGTATAAAGAGCCTGGACAAAGGATATTATTATGTTATGAGCTGTATTGATTTTTACAAGGCTTGTTTGATTGACCGACTGATACTATCAAGTAATTAGCTTTAATCTTGGGTTACAATGACCAGAAGAAATCCTGATTCAGGTTATATTTGATCTTTGATAGTACTTTACTGATAGGAAAGTGCTTAAATAAGGCAGAATCCTAGTTTCCTTTGTAAAGCCAGTGTTACACAAATAGTCTGTGCAGAACTTGGCATGCCCAGGAGGTGCCTGGGCTGCATACAAATTCTGGTCACATAGACAGCGGTCAGTAAGGAACAACCTGATAAGTGATTCCAGCACAGGAGTTCTTCATAATTGGTTTAATGTTTCGGCATATCTGATTTTAAAAAGCATATATGTAAAATAGTATGCAAATAGAGAGCTTTTGTTTTTAAAGATGCACATTTCCTTTTCCTAAAAGACAGCCACAGAGGATAGAGAGGGGGAAGATGCCCAGCCCACTCGTCCCCTGTGGCCACTTCTCCCACTGACAAAGCCAGGACATTTATAAGAGTATTTACAATTTGCAAGCTCGTTACCCGTAAGAAAACCAGACTAACTGGTGTCAGGAACCTGGTCTTACAAGTGAGCCCCTCCAGTGCATTTCTGATCCCAAATATCAAGCTGACAAGCTTGTTACCTGAAAGGAAATGCCATGGGGGCAGAAGACCAGGTTACAGACATTTGCAATACCTCTCCTAGAACAACTAACAGCAAGATGTCTTGGTTTTGTCTTTATTGGCCCCAGCTCTTTTATCTCCATTCCACATGTATGCCTAATTTTAGACCAAATCTGTAAGAAACACTATGTTTTGATCTTTGAGCTCCCCAATACACCTGTAGATTTCCACATGCATTCTTGCTTTCCCTCCATTTGCATTTGCGTACTTGCATTTGCTCAGTGTGCTGGGCCATTCTGCTTCCTCAAATATCGCCTCCCTCCCTTCACACATTGCCTCTCACACCCCTGTCCTCCTGATCTCGTATAATTCAGCTCCATACTCATGAAGGTCTCTACTTTCTCCCACTCATGCCTCGTTTTTTTCTATATACAGATACTCCCCATTCTTCCATAGGCTTTTCCCCCCTTCCCCAGCAAAGCTCCTGTGCTTAAAGGCATCTAGTTAGACACCTTTCCTGTTTCAACTAATAAACCCATCAATTTGGGACTAAGAAACCACAGGCAAATACCATCACTGAATTTGTTTGCTCCAGCTTCTCCATCTCCCTTCAGCATGTCAGCTTTTGTGTGAGAAGCTACACATGGCTGCAACCATCTCAACGTACTTGTTTGTAAAGCATCTGTCAAATCTTCAATTGCATTCAAATTATAAATAATACCACTGGTGATCATGACAGCAGAGGTGCCGTGATTTTTACAACGGGCAGCCCCACTGAATTAAAACCTATTTTAGTGCTGAAGATACCTATCTGTAAGAGAAACAGAACATTATTTCTGCCACTGTGCTAGTAATTGACTTGCAGTATATCCAGGCTCAAATATAATTTTCCTTCATTAGGATGATTTTATATTTATAGCATTTAAACAGTTTGAAAAATAGAGGTAGTGTGAACAAGTTACAGCTCAACTTATCTCTGCAGTGCTTTTAGTGTAAAACCCAGTTCTTGGTCATCGGGGTGGTGGGGTGGTGGTGTTGTTGAAACACAGTATGGTTTCTTGTTAAATCTCTCTTTTCCCTCTTTTTTATTGATTTGCAGATCTTTGCTCCCAGAATGAATTCTCAGTTCCTTTTCTGGTGACATATTTTGTGCATTGATATTTATTGTGGTTTTGGCTATATATATGTATGCCCGAGGGCTTCAGCTCTTATCAAGAGAGAGATTCAGCTTCTCAAAGCTGCAGGTCCTGTTTTTTCTGGTTCAACACATCCTTGCTCTGGAAGTTTCTGTGTTTGCTTGCCTCCTGAGAATTTACAAACTAAGCCAAAGTTCCAGAGTAAAGATAAATGTCTGTATATGCAAGAGGAAAAAAGAAAAATGACAGCTGTTCTGACCAAATAATGCTGCCAGCTCATTTGAAAACTGTACTAATTGATAATGAAACAGCATGAGCTGATGTGTGCAGCCAGATTTACAGCCAGCCTGGACCCCAGAATAAAGCTTCCACCCCAAGGACCTGCCAAGAGCCAGGTGGCCTTCAGAGCCAGGGACAAAACTTGGTTCAGCCTTACCACGGCCCAGCCCATGGCCTCCTGAGAGCGAAGGGGAGATTTGCCCTGCTTTTCAAAAAGAACATAGCGGTAAAAGTGTGCTAGCCACCACTGATTGCACGCCTAACTGGGCAAATGAACCAAAATAGCCTCTGCCACCGCAAATTACACACCGAAACCCCAGTAACCAGGTTTGGAAAACTTGACTCCATATAAAAGTAACTCATTTTATTTCTTCTTTTTAAAAGGAATTTGTGTAACCTGCCATTGTTTTTACAGCCATTCTTAAGATGATGGGGCATATTAAAAAGAAAGTTTAAGAAAACAATGAAGTAGGCTGTTCCTTACTGTAACTTGTAAATGTGAAAGTAGTGGTGCCTGGGACAACACCACTGGTGTTGGAGATCAGGGCACGGGGAGGACAAGACAGAAGGAAATGAAAATAAGCACATACAACTGAGATGTTTACATCTCTTGTGAAATCTGTCTTCACTTTGAAAATTTTCAAGTTGGTGACACAATTAACAAATTCTTTCTTTTTCCTTTTTCTTTTTTTTTTAAAAAAGGGAGGTAAATATGGCCTCCAGGAGAGAGTTAGAAAGGACTTGAATTGGATAAAGGCTTCTGCCCACAGGGACAGCGCACAGTCAGAAATGGCTGCTATATATTCTCAGGGATTTCCCTCCCGTTCTCACTCACTACTGTTTTCTTTGCTAAAGTGAGATAAAGCATCCACATAGCTTCTTACAATAACTGTCCTTCTTTTCCTTCCGATGGGATAACAGTTAAGCTAAAGGGATAACCTTAGGAAGCAGAAATTCGACACAAACCAGACAGCAAGTACTTACCAAGCAGATTGCTCTGAAACAAAAATAATGCCACACATTTCCCAGAACAGCATAAGCCTCCATCCAAAGTACTAAAAAACTAACCAAGTCCCTAGTCCCTAAAACAGTTTTTAGCCTGAAAATAGAGGCTGCAGAGACTCCATGAAATCTAAGGACATACTGCTTTGGATTTTCTATGGAAGATGTTCAGATAATAATATAACATACAGCAATATAAAACCTTGAGATAAATGAATTTAAAATAAAGCCAGGAAAGACAAGGTTAAATTTGTACAAAAAGAACCTATTACATACTCAGCAGCAGGAGAATGTCACATGTTCATCCCGTTTTGAGAATGATACCCAAATTATTCTTTCTTGGAGTGAAATCCCAGTCCCACTGAAATCAATAACTCTTATTATCAGAGCTTCCCTATCATCTCAGTCTTTGTCACTGCCAGCTCTTTGGCCAATGAAACAAAATTTCAAAGAAAGAATACTATCTTCAAAGGATCTTTATGCACTCTAATATACAGGCATGTATACCAAGTAAATTTTTTACTATTATGACAGACCTGATGTTCATTTTTTGGTCATATAAAAACAGCAGATGCCTTACTAGGCAAAATGGAGAAAGACAGGAAGGATAATGATAGCATAACAACGCTGTTTAGGAGGGCAAAATGTATTCCAGTGGGTTTGGGGAGTTTTCTTTTATCTGCTTTACTGGCAAGAACTGTATCTTTGTGAAACAGCCAATATTCAATAGCTGTGGTTGTTCTTTTTCATTCTAAAATAACTAAGCCAAACTATAGATAAAATTGAAGATTTTAGATTTGCTCCTAAATTCCAGCTGTTGGACTGGCTCTGAATTTAGACACAACTGATTCAACACCACTGCAAGAGTTCCCCACTGCCTCTGTCTGCCCCCCTAAATGATTTATATGCAGGAGCAGAGTCTGGAATGAGAAACAGCAGATGCCAGATAAAACCATACAAGCCACTTGCTAAGGAGCTGTGGAAGTACAATTGTAAAGGGAGATGCTGTGAATCGCCAGCAGGAATTGCAGCTCATTTAGCCCTGCCCGGGCTGGGCACTCTAGTGGGATAGCTGCAGTGCCCTGATGCCCAGTGTGTGTTGCCCACCACTGCACCTAGGATTTACTACATTCTTGTCTGAGTCATGCCAATGACAGGTCTCTTTAACTAGTCTAAAGCTAATATAGGTCTTACGCAATCTACAGAAGTGACTACAATATAGGTGTATCCAGAGCAACTGTGTTTCTCTTAGGCCAGGAAACCATGAACCACTTTTGCGTTTTTCCTATTTCAGCTGCTATTGTCTCATTCCTACAGTCAAGATTTGGTTACAAAGCTGTTCTTTGAAGCTGAATGTTATTCTGTAGTATCTGTTTTAACAGTAGATACCAAAAAAGTCAGCAACATTTCATAATATCTTACAGTGTCTTGAAAAAGCACAAAACCCTCTGAATACAAGGGCAAACCAAAAGCAATTCAAATTCTTACAGCCAGAGCAACTACCAAAAAGGCTTCCCCACACAGCATGTGTGTTGAAGAACATACATAGCTATTTTGTTTCCAACTTTAGCTGCATCTGACATGGATATTTTTGTCATAGAAAATCTAACAGTAAAGTAATTTTATTCTTATAATTATTTTCTTTATAAAGAAAGCTTAGCATTAAAAAGCATTTTAGCAAATTAGAACTGGAATGCCTTTGTTTAAGCAACAAAACCTGCTCTCTGATGATTCAAATAGCACTATGAATCCAGTCAACGTTAATAATAATGACAGTCAGCACCCATTCAAGACAGCAATTAAAAAAATGTTATCTCCTGAGTTTTAAGAGCCACTTATTTAACAGGAAGGGACTTTATGTATACACTGACACACAGATGGCACTTTAGTTCTTATGAAAGGAACAGACTCAAATACCTTTCAGAAACATTCAGAACCCAACTGGCAATTTTAATATCTCTGTTCTCAAGAGAATTGTCTGTATCTGAAGATCAATTATCTAAACAAATGACTATCAGAACATGATTACATCTAGAATTTACAATAATAAAATCAAACTATTTCTTTAACAGTTCACTACAGGCCAGAGGAGGGGTTCAAATCACAGCACCATATCCTATGGCCATGCACCTCCACTGTGGGCAAGGAGAGCACAAAATGGGACATGCTGAGGTGCTGCCACCAGCACAAAGAGCGGGGTGATGACCCTCCTGGGCATGCCTCAAGGCCAGCCTCACTTACTTTTGCTAGCCAGAAGCACGGGGTGCCTCATCAACACGCAAAGAGGTGAGACAGGCAGGGCTCTGCAGTCCATGGCAGCGTGGGAAGGCAAGAGGAGATTGCCTCTGGATCAGCCATGGAAGAAGGGCTGAGAAATTATGTAGTCTGAGAGTTAGCAGCATAAGAACAGTCTAAGAGCTGATGCAGCAGGTTGGTTCACATTTAATTATATACACTAAAGGCTTAGATTTGAAGTAACTTACTATCCTTACCAAAATCAGAGTGGAGAGAGATGATGTGAGACTGACTTCAGGGACTTGAACAGCAGTCCATTATATTTTAATACTAGATTTCTAATTTCAATTATAAAAGACAGCCTATTCTCAACATGAAACTTGAATGGAGTATTTACATTTACTGTATGCACCTGTGCATTGGCAGAAATCAAATGTTTGTAATATAAATGCTTCCATTCCTGTCTTTGGTTCAAATCCAGGAGTGATTGAAGGTTGTGACTGTCTGGGGCATATGTATGACCCGTGTTAAATTAACTCCCTGCTTCACCCCATGTTCTCATAGACAACTGTCTACAGCACAGTTGCAATTGCTAGCCATTTTGGCAGATTCATGGCTAAGCAAGATTCATGGAAACTGGCTCTGGAAAGAGAATGAAGTGTGCTTGTAGAGGATCACCAGTTGTGCTGGATGGTTCTACGACTGCATTGAGAGTTCCTGCTCTGAAACTGCTCATTCTCACCTTTTAAAAGTGCTAAATCTACACCTGCACAGGCACAGGGTAGAAAGGTACAGACTGAGTGGGAAATAGCATTCTTTATGGCACAAAGAGGTGCTTTAAGAACTTAAGATATCACTTTTCTAAGGAAAAAAATTAGCTCATTCATTGCTGGCAGACGTAGTGAGCTTCCAGACAGAATAAAATAATTTTGTGAGGAAATACTTATTTACTCCAAACTCGGGGTTTCTCTGCCAGCACATCTGCAGAACTACGATTAACTCAGCAAAATTGCCTCCTCCACTGTCCAGCCTCACCAAGTGTCAGATTTTACAGTTACCTGGTGGACATCAGAAGAATTTCAGTAAGAAAGCCAAGCAATTGGAAACACCAAGACTTTAATGAACCAGCACAGATGCACTGACTTGGTTTAATTTTCAGTTTAAGTTAGTAACTCTCAGTTCCAGAGAAAAGCAGAGGATAAAACAATAGTGAGCAGCCAGTGTTCACTGGAACTTTTAACATTTCTTCGCATCCATTTGCCAATTTACTGCTCAATCTGAGCCGCAAGGTGTTAGGAGTGGAACATGCAGATTTTCAACTAAATAATGGAAATGTGATTGAGCCATGGTATACTAAGTGAGAGTAAGAGAGAATCTGGGAATATGCATATGCAATAAGGAATATTAAAAAGTTTCTTGGGCACTGCAGTATAACAATGCACTCTGATGATTATCTTTATTAGATAGCACTGGATAAAGAGCCAATTCATTAAATATTAATGGGATAGTACTGCTATCCATACATTATACATATCCATAAAGTGGATGTGGACAGCTAAATGTTAAATCTGTTGGAAATAACTGCAAAGTGAAGTAGGAGACTGTGTCATAAAATAATAGGAACCATGTGATACAAAGGCCATACAAGAAAATGGGGAGAAAAGAAAGACAACCTCACTGTATGAGTCTGTAAAATCAAATGAAGAGATTAGAAAAAAACTACAATAAACCAAAACTTTTCCCTGAAATCAAAAAATTATTCCCGGAAAGCGTACAACAGCAAATAAAAGAACCTTATTAAAGAGCGACACTGGAGATTTGTGAATACAATGACAAATGGCAGAGAGATGTTTGATTGCAAAACAGCAGACCTATTCATGAAAAGAAAACAATTTTATTGTGTTTTCTGATGAAAGCTCAACAATGTGGGGCACTAATATCACTGAGGCAGAATCAGTAATAGGTATCAAAATAGGCAGATAAACTTTTTTATTCAATCACCAAATGAAAATTCCATTTATACCATGTTCCCTAATTAAATAAGTTTCATTTTAGAGCAATTTAAAAATATATGTTTCATTATCCTAAGATTTCTTGATCTTTTTGATTACAAAATGAATGCCTGTGACAAATTCCATTACTTTGGATTAAAAGCACTATTCAGCATACTCGTATCTGCCAGAAAGATTAATTCTGAGGATTATAGAAAGCTTTAGTCTGGACTTCAACTATCAGAAATAAACAACCATTTGGTATGTACAGCCCTAAAAAGATATGCCTTTAAGAACATTTAACATTCCACATATTTATAAAGCAAGATACTTTCTGACATGATTTTGCTACCAAACGATTCCTTCACACTGCACTGAGAATTAATGTTGCTTCATGGTGGCGATGAAGAGGAAGAAATGGAACTTCAAAGAAAAACTGTTTAGCTCAAATACAGATGTTTTTCATAAACGCTCTCTTAAATCCTAATATTCCCAAGACTTATTCACAAGACACAAAGTTAACCATATTCAAACAACTCTTATCTTTGCAAATGAAATTTCAAGAGGAAAATTATATAGAGAACCTATCTGCTTACCTATGAAAGCTAACAACCTGGTTTAGCAACACAACAAATACACATTGGTGCAATTTAAGAGCATGCACAAAAATTGATGGAACTACAATAGATAGCATGAGGCCAATTTTAAAATTTGACCTGGCTGGGGCACAGGAAGAGTGTTACTCAATATTAAGAATGCCATTACAAAATACACCTAAAACAGGCAAAACTCCACTCATTTCTACTGAACTGAAATGAAATTCTGAACCTGCAGCTCTAAGAACTACCAGCCTGACAGTGACAGCAGGAACAACATCCCATGTTATCTATGGATGACAGGCACTGGCATTTGTGAGCCTCTGTGAAAGTCTGTGCTTTGTGTTTCCAGGACATACTTGGCTTTTAATTATCATGTTGCACTGCAGTACAAGTCACCCTAAAAATGTATTGGTGCACCTGAGTGAAGCTTGACTCCCTGGACTGAGTCTGAGCCACAGATCCCACCATTTTGCTGTTTGTGGGTTTCTCCCTAATAAAGCCACGTGTTGCACATCTGGTTTTACGATGTAGTTATCATCACGGTTAGTCTGATACTTTGATATTTCAAATATAGTTCCCTCAGACAACTGACAACCTTTTCATTTTAGCATCTTCTAATGACAGTCCTTTAGAAGAGCTAGACACAGACAAAGACTAATACAAAGAGAACTTGAAAAGCAAGTTTTGAGTTTGGGGTAGGAAAGACCCCTAACACAACTCTGGAAAACATCCATTCCATGCCTCAAAGATCCTTGTGGATTATAAATGTGGAAACTATGAACAGAAAAGGAATTATTCACCACATTATTAAACATGACAAAAAGCTTCTGAATTGAAGCTTAAAACAGGCTATTTAAGATTCCAGCAATCCCTGGGACTTTGGCAACAAAAATGTTCAAAAGCCTTTTATAGTTACTGTCAGATTTATGTAAAGCATTTGAGATTCCTGTGAACTTATTTATATAACAACCTAAAACTTGAAGCCAACTTGAAAGTCTTTCTATTCTAATTATTCAGAATTGGAGGTGCTGTACGAAAGATACACAATGTTCTTTCTTGAACATCTTCTAAAATGGTGGCTAGCCAAACATATTCTTTAGGTGAACATTTTATGGAATGGCTGTTATTGTTGATGAGCTGCATCATTCGATATAAGAACTATTTGGTGAGATGTTTTCCTGTTTTCTGTTCAGAGGCAACAGTGGAGATATCATTGTATGCTACATTCAACTCTAATTGACTGCTCACATTCTGCTTGTGTCGCATAATTATTTTTAGGACAATGCTGCAGTATGTAAAAATAAAATAAACGTTTCCATCTCTTTTCAGAAATATGGCACTAGAATAGTCCCTGGAGTCAGGCTCAGGAAAGACACCAAGATATTATTAGGAACTGGGGCCCAGCTAATCTGGATGCAAGGCACTGTTATTCAAAACCATTTGGTTTATAACCCACATGAACACTCTGCCATCACTCTGGGTCACTCCTTCAGCTCCAAACTGGAAAGGAGCATCAGCTGTAAAAGCATCTAGCATCTCTCCAGTGGCATTCACACTGCAGTTAGGGGTCACCATGGGAGCAACAGCAGGACATGACCTAACTGGGTCTGCACGATTCAGTAAGAGCTACTATATGGTAAAACAGCTCCCACCCCAAGAAGCCTTTCAAGCTTTATCTTTCAAGATGATTTGAACATGTTTTCCCTTTTATCTTCCTCTGCCCAAAAGCTCTCAATGCCATTTCCTTTCTTCCCAAGTCCCAATTTTCCTGTCCCCACCATTTCACTGTCTTAATGAGGTCACCCAATTATCCTGTTTCAGCTGCCAGCTTCACTCCTCCTTCATCCTTCACGTCAGGACTTCTCAACTATCCAGGCTGTGCATACTTTCAAACACAGACTTGTCAAACAGACTTCTAATTAGCTCAAATGTCTTTATATAGATACTACATCAGGGTGTCTGCAGCTTCAGAAAACCATGGGTCTAAGAAGAAATAAATACAAATCCTGGAGTATTGACATTCTATATAAACTTTGTTGTGAATCACAGATACAACAGAAGGGCATTTGTCTGTATTAGCTGGAATGTGAATTATTTTTTATACCTATTGTGAAACCAGTCAAATTGTTTTATCCCTACATCTCTATAAGCACTCAATGCCCAAATGGTGGAACTTTCATAGAAACAAAGAATCTCTTCACAGAAACATATAGTTCCTCATCATTCTTATTTCTTTCATTACTATACAACTCATTTAATACTAGCTTATATTAATTATTCAAAGCAAGAGAAAATTTATAACTCAAATGTAACCAGAAGCAATAGTATGCAAGTTCACAATTCTCTTCATTTATCAAAATTTTGCCATGTCAATCAAGAACCAGAAATGTAGTTGCAGTACACCTAAAAAGAAATCCACACATGCAGTACTGCAAGTAATAGGTATGCTAACCTGTTTTGGTTGGGCTTTTTGTTTGTTTGTTTGTTTTTGTGGTATTTTAGGTTTTTTATTGTGCTGATGAGCACAGTTTAACACCCATGGATTGTTACAAGCCAATGTGGCTTCTCTCTCTTCCTGTGTTTCTTTCAAGTAGGCTTATTCCATATACATTCCAGCTGTGGGATTTTTATGGATTAAGACAGAAGCCAGCAGCATTCTTTATTTGCTGCTTTTGGCATTAAAACACCACTTTGATTGCTTTCCTTTTTTCCTACTTAATCACGTTTTAGACAGACAGCATCCAGACTTAACTCATCTAGGCTCTGCTTTGCCATTTTCCCTTTAGCCATGAGAGCTAGAGACAGAGTTGCAAAGAGCAAGGAAAAGGTAATTTAATATTTAGTTCAATGACGCCTGTGGAAGAATCTTGTGAACCTGTGCTGAGATCTCAATGAATCACCAGTAACTTATGATGCAAAAACAGTGACATAAAGGGGTGTAATGTTCATAAAGTCTTTAAGAGTCCATTAGGTATCAGAAATAAAATATTAGTATCTCTAATACGAGCATCCTTAAGACATGCACACTGCATTGCAGGCCCTGGGTCAATCTCATCCAGCTTATGCCAGTATAGATCCTACTGATCATGAGGGTGGAAAACCTGTCCACATAGGTAGCATAATAAAAATAAGCACCAATAATTTCCCTTGTGTTGCTTGGATCACTTGAGTCAAGCAAAGTGAAGCCTCCACAATTTGTGATGTATTTATTTGGCAGACAGGTGTAAGAACAATCCTAGCTGAAACCTCTTTGGAGGCAAAAGCAAAATCCAGTGCCTTTTACCTTCTATAGTAATTCCCATTGCCCAGGGATCAATGTACATTCAAAGTGAACTGGAACATCTCTCATCCGGCATACAACTTTCCTATGAAAACAAAAGCTTTGAGAAAACATCTGAAGACAAACCAAAAGGGTGGAGTACATACATCTCATTCTTCCTTGCAAAAGACATATTTTTCATTCTGGCAGAGAAAATATCCAGCAATACTCGCTATCCAAGACAGACAGGCAGGACCTTCCTAAGCATGCTGATACACACAGTAAGTTTGCACTTGCTTCTAAGAAGGGCTGTTTTCATGCTTTTTGATCAGGAATGATTTACTTTGGGGGATTGTATGATACTAAGATTGCTAATAGGGTACAGAGCCTTTCACCTGTAGGTCAGTGTCTTCAATTTCACCCCAGCTTATGAAGCTTGATCTTGCAACATGCTGTGTGCTCCGCAGCGACTGCCCTCAGCTCCTGCAGACACCAGGAGCTGCTGGAGGCACTCGGCAGGGAACAAGAGCCCTCAGCTCCTGGGAGAAGCAAGCTCCTGCTGACTAAAAGTGCTGTACAGAGACCTAGCTGAAACACAGTGCTGTTCTCAGGTTTATTCCTGTTACATTAATAAAAGAAAACACCAGGGCTGCCCCAATTGTCGCGTGAAATTGTGGCGACAGATGCAACTTCACCAGGTATGCACTGGGCCTTAATCACCTTTGCAGCCCAGAAGGATCTGTTCAGAGCAGAGCAGCACATGGCATGCTCCAGCCAAAGGCTGATGATGCCTATGATTAACCACAGAGTAACTAAATAGAGTGGTTCTCCAATAACACAGATTCAGGGCTTTTTACAAACAGTGTTTCTTTTTTCTTATTAAAAAAAGGATAACAATGTCTTTTGAATAAACTAATGGCATCCCGTAGTTAGGAAAGAGTTACTTGTATGTGTGCATTATTTAGACTAATCTTTCCCCCTGGAAATAATGAGCTGAGTAAGACCCTAACAATTCCAGCCTCAGGTACAGTGATAGAAAAAGTCACCCCCTCATTTGCATTTAAGTGTGTAACATATTTCTAAGTGTCTACATTAGCAATTTGGAGATGTACTGCAAGTCCCCAGAATCAAAATTAACAAAGTTATGTAACACAGCCGAACTGTTCAGTTAGAGATAGTGCCTCTTGGACTAGAAATCATTAGAATCAGCTAGAAAAATATTTCTTTTCCCTACAAGAAGCTTTAATGTTTTTCAGGGAAAACAAATAAGAGACACTTGTCCATCGGAACTATTTAACACAACTGAAAAGCTAATGCATTTACTTTTGACTGAGGTCAAAGTCACATGGCATCGTAAGTAAAAATTGTAATTACAACTATAAAATGGGATTGCATTTTGTCTTTTAATCTCAAAAACTGCAATTAAAGTACTTTGTAAGTCAAAATGATATTAGTTCAAAATATTCTCTTCTATTTATTATAGGAAGAAGTCTTTTGACGGAATAAATATTTGTATTAAATAAAGAATTTGTTTTGACAAAATCATATTTTTGCTTAGAAAGTAACTTCCACAAGTAATTCAAACTGCTCTAAAAAACTAGAGGGTTTTTTGCATATGCTTGTTTCTGCATGGAAGAGGTGGCTGCTCTTCAGTTTTTCAATTTTGTTGCCCTCTCCTCTATCATATAACCCCCCTGTTAGAGACGCCAGAACTGAACCATCAAAGGGCAGTTGACATTCACCAGGCCGGTGTTCCTGTGCAAGAAAGACGTGTGCTTGCGCATGTCTAAGTTTTGGCAGGATTTGACTGAAAAAAATAATCTCAGCATCCAGAAATAAAAATTATGAAGAAAACCTGATTTCATAATTGCATTTTTAAATGGAGAAATGTACAATAATTTTATTATGAAAATACAGCCATCAGAAAACACAAAAATAAATATAAAACCCCTACCAGTTTATCAATTCTAGACCCGTGACTGCAATACTTAAGAGCTTTCTGCTTGCTCATATACATTCTGCTAGCTGTCACATTATATTTCTAAATTGTTAAAAAAAACTTACTTATCGGCCCCTAAGGCATTCATTTTTCCCTGGACTTTATAAAAACTAGAACATGTTTCCGTGATATTTCTTTTACAATAGGAGGCCTGTTAAAAACAGCATCATGAATATTCTAGTTATGACAGATATGAAAGGACATAATATCCAGGAAACAGTTCTTTCTTAACATATTCATGAAGAGGTCCTTGTCAATCACAGCTAGTGAATTGAATAAAAAAATAATACTCGGAGTCTTGGGAGGATACAACTGAGTTTTACATGCTGGAGATATAAAGACTGAAGTGAGACTGGGTTCCACTAACAAGATTCCTGGCCTGAAGTGCCTTTGTGAAATTATTCAGAAACCTGCCAATAACGATATTTCAGGCTGCAGCTATCTCCTCCGCGGTTGTGCTCCGTGTGGGTCCACGTGTTATTGCCACACAGTTAATGGAGTCTCTCAGCTGGTGCTTTAAAGGAACAATGTCTCCAATTGTCCATTCATCTTGGAGTTTCAAAACAATGTGTTTTACACCCCTGCTTCTTTTGAACATTAAAAAATTTACATCTTGAAATATTCTGGAAATAAGAAATAGACTGCCAAATGCCTTAAGCAGGAGAAGCATTTACAAGGCTACTTACATCTATTTTAAAGTGTAAAAGCAACATTATTTACTATTTCTGCAGTGTTGTCAACTTATTCAGTGGTATCTGCATAGATAATTAAACAAACTTTTATATTAAAATAGGTTTTTTCACCTTTGCTACTTTTAAAGCAGGTACAAAGTATAATATTTAAAAGATACTACTCAAAAACATACAATATATAGTCAAACTTTACTTGAATTTTTTTAATATATTGAAGGGCTGTTCCAAATGTTTAATACACACAACAGCAGTCTGAAAAAAGCCAGTTCACTAAGATTATCAAACAAGTGCACCTCTTAAACCATGTGGCATTTTCCTAAGTAAAGCCGATAGGACAGCACTTCCTACAATAACATTAAAAGCCAATTTAAAAAGCTGTGTCCATTTTTACAGGTACCATATTTACCTCTAATACAATTACATGCCATTGAAAGTTATTTTGCATCAAAATAGTAAAAACCCAAACCCCAAGTATAAGAGATACATCTGTTATTTAAAATGAGTGAAATAAAACAAAAACCACAATTAGAATGAGTTGATAGAACACCACACCTGGGTTTCATTGCTGGCCACTATCTCCACAGCTAGCAAACACCATTAGTTAACTCCTGCAGTGTTCCTTTATGCCAGCCTAAGTTTTCAGGATGCTGAAAATATCAAAATGATTTGCCTATGAATTCTATGTTGTTTCCTCTCATACAGCTTCCTACTGGCACTTCAAGAGCTGCCCCAGGACATATTTTATTTACTTGTCTGGCTGAAGATATAGCACTTTGCTTCTCTTAGATTTAAAAGCAACCCATCTGAGATCCATTCGATATTTAAAAGAAGTGTATCACCCAGTCAGATGACACCACAGTAAAAGAGGAAACACAGGTAAACTTGCAGGCTAATGCAGGTAGTGAAGTAAAGATGTACGAAATGGCAGCAGCACCGGCATTTTGGTATGGAGACCTCTTGTGCAAGTTCGTTGTGGATAAAATTAACCTTTAAGCCCACCAGCCTGACTCCAAAAAGGTTTGCTACTGCACTCAAATGCTAAGTATATATATATTTATTAAAAAAAACAAAAACCCAAAACAAAAAGAAAAATCCTGCTTGAAGATACAAATCACCTACATTTGAAGCATTGGGGTAAATTTGCAACAGGTTTCAAATTCAAACTAACCGCAAATTGGATGACTGAGATTAATCCACGTATATGGCATTTCACAGCCTTACTCCTTTATGTAGATGGAAAAAACTGTGCCCTGCTGGACACCCCAGCCCACAGGGCAATATACAGTGTTGACAGCTTTCATAGATTCAGTGTTTGCATCCTTTTCACAGTGCATCTGATTCCAACTCAGTGGGATCTCTTTCAGAAAGATAGGTTTCCATGCCTAGATTCCAGTGAAGAGCTGAGATTTGCCAACTCTCATTGCAAAGACACCTTTAAGGCTCACAAAAATACTGCAATTTTTTTTGAACAGGAAACAAAAATAATATGAAACATCACAAAGCACATTGCAATGAAATCTGAAATGTGGGTTACCAAAACCTTGAGGCAGAATACCAAACTGCCAAGAGACTGTTTCTTAAATGGAAGTGTCTCGGATTTTTCACCTCCTTGTGGCAGAGTACACAGAATTGCCAACAGAAATATCCAAGCACATTTTGGACTCTGTGTGCAAGTACCAGTGGAATGCCAAATTAAAAAAATAAATATATCAGTCTGCCAGTATATATTACCTATACCTACTACAGGTAATGTCTGGCCCATCACCACATTTATTATGTGACTCATCCTGTTGAAAACAACGACGACTATTCATTTGAATAATACTAAAAACATTGCTGAATCAAGCTGAGCCCTGGTTTCAGACCCTTCTTGTGTTTGCACTAAAATAAATACACAGGTTTTCTGAGCCACAGAGGTAAGACTTAATCACATTTTAATAGTTTAAACATGTGCAAGTCCAGCATCGGCATGTACCAACATGAAAACTGCAAGAATAATGAGGAACCACTGTTTGAAAACAAAACAGATCTGAAATTCAAAAGGATGACTTTTCTGTGCACAGAAGCTATGTATTTAATACTTTTCCCCTGGGAGTCTAAGTTGCTTCACCTTTGGTAAACTTCATTCATTAGTGTATTAATTGACAGTTTTTTCCTGTTCTAAGTGATTGTTTTCTAGTTCTATTATGTACTGTCAAACAACAGCACATGATTAATTACAAATAAACCAAGAATTAACTGTGCTAACAATGGGATGTTTCAAAGCCTCCTACCTTCAGGAAAGGAAGTCTGTTACTCACATGGCTGGCATGTTTTCTGGAGCTTCCCTCGCAGTGTTTCAAACGCATTCATCTGCACTGGTCTCTCAAGAGATTTTGGCTGACATTCGAGGTTGTTATAAATGGGTTATTTTTTATTTTGTTCCTTACAAACTGACCCCTTAAATGCACTAAGTCATATTCCAGTGCTGGTCAGTACACAAAACATCTATCAAATGAGAAATTAGAACATATATGGAGGACAACAAAAGGCTACATATTAGGTACTTGACAGACTTTCAGCATGAAGTCCAGGTCCAATAGGAAGCTATCTCAGTCCTGTAGTCTTCCGAAGAATCCTCTGATCAATAGAGCGAAATTAAGACACTTCATTTTGCTGTCAATATAATTAATATGAACTCCACTTAAGCGAACAGATTATCTGTGGTCTCACAGCTCACCAGAAAGAATTGGAAACTTAACATGTTGCAATACCAAAGATATAAAGGAAGACGGCTGGATAGAGACCTCTGACAGGCTATTTATCACCTGCCTCACCACTAATGGCAGGAGTTCATAATGATTAAGAAGATACATTCTGTCTGAGGTTGAAGTTGAGGTGGTTTAACTTTCCCTTTCAGATCTGTTTGCAGTGGATTTCCAGGGCCCTTGTACGAACAGTTATTTGAATTGCAGGCCAACAGAAGTCCCTTAATCAAAAACTGAACTTGAATTCCTTCTTAAATGTTCACACTAGCTGGCTGCCTAGTTTCCTATTACTGGGATGAACTACAAACTCTTTCTCTTTTAGTAAGTCAGAAAGTTTCCCTCTGTCTATATTTTTTGGGGGTTTATCTGAAAATTAATTTCAGTAAGTGACATTCCTGAAATTACAACAATAACTCCACAAAGTGTACCCTGTTGCTCTCTTTTAGAGCCTATCAAAACATTGGAATCACCTATACTGGAATAGCTTGCTATTTCTGCTGTACAATTTTAAGATATTATATTTCCAAAGGAATAGAGTTACTGTTATTTGGGAGAAGCACACTTCCATGAGTAAAATATTTTTCATCAATTTCAATAACATTAACAGAAAATAATCATTACCTCGTGGAAAACAATTATGGTCTTCATATCATGTAGCCAAGATCAACAAAACATCCAAGATAGCTACACACTGCAGAAATGGAGACCACCAAGTGTTTATTTTAAAACGTGGAACACAGAGGAATAACATTTATTCCTCTGAAAGCTATGGTGAATAGTTCTGGTATACCCATTTTTGGGCAGGTTTAATATGGCCACTCTTAGGAACCAGTGGAATTTTTAAGTAGATTCCCCCCCCCAAAAAAAGACTATACACACAAGAAAAAGATGATTTACCTTGGCCCGTCATATAATAAGAACCAGATGCAGTTAACTGAACCTTTCAGTGAAAGCTGTTAAAACACATACGTCCATCATCATTTGGGGGCAATCAGGAAAACAAGAGTAATGAAAATCGGTACTTTGATCTTTTGCACTGAATTTTCTTTGTAAAGAAACAGCCACACACACAAGCAAAAATCTATTGGAAAGTCAAAACAAGTCATTTGCCAAGATCCTCACACGCTCAAATTGTAAATGGCCATGTTTTACATGGTTTCTTTTACTTTCTGGACAATTATTTTTTTTAAAAAACAGTTTTATTCAAAATAAAGCCCAGTCTACAGCTGCCAAAGACTGAAAAAACAGAAGAGCCTAAATCTTTTTAATGCACAAACAAGGTTTATTTATGTCAGCTACAGTTAAGATGCAAAGATGAGGCATTTTGCTGGCTGTATTTTTCATTAATATATATATCATTAAATATTATTTACTAAACTAGTAAGAAAAAAATGTTGCATAATGAATGGTATATGCATAGTCCCGTACTCATCTCTGTAACCCTCACTCAAATTTTTACTAAAATGACAACCCCAGACAACAGCATCCCTGGGACCAGTTTCATAACTACACAAGTAGAAGTTAAAAAGGTGAATGAATCACTTGTAAAAGCTTTCCTTCTATCACAATATCCTTCTTTTTCTGACAGGATATTTCTCAAGTAAGTAATGTTTTATTGCCACAAAGGACTAAATATTTGTCCGAAAAAAATCTATTAACTTTTAAGAATAACATTGTCTGTTTTATCAGAAACATTAATCTAAAAAGTTTTATTATTAATATTCTGAAAAACATTCTGCTTACACCCCTTCCTAATCCATTCCTCCATACACTTTTTCTAATTCAGAGATTATCCTGCTTTTGGGATAATTCTCTACAATCTCTTCACACTTCCATAAAGTATCTCACTGCTGACCTACTTCGGGTCAGATGCTAAGCCCAATAAAGTTAATCAAGCACCTTTCTTCTATATAAAGTATATTGGATCTTAATAAACCTTAAACTTTGCTAGCTTCCCCCCCCCCAACAGTTGTGAACTTTAGTTACATTTCTTCAGTGTTGCCTTGCTTCCATGCCTTCATGCTCAACCCCTCTCTGTAAAATCTCCAAAACTGAGAGAAGATGAAGAGAGTGAGTGAGCATTTCTGCTGAGGAAAAGAAGTTGTGAGGCTTGTGGGTTAAGATGAATTAAATTCAATGTATCTTTGTGACATATTCCAAAAGTAACAGATAAAGGCAGATTGTCCCATTAATTTTCAGAAGGCACTTAACTCAGCATAAGAAACCCCAACAGAGGAGCCTGCATACCTGGCAATGACCCGGGAAGATAGATCTCACAGGCTACAAGTCATGCAAAACTACTGTTTTCAAAAATTACTTTGAGACATACAATAAAATTAAATTTAAAAAAAATTCAGCATTTGAAAAGGGAAATGGCCATGTATATGTTCTGTTTGGCTTAAATCTTTTATGCCTAATATTTAGGCACAAAATGGAAGGCTATATAAACCTTTCACTATATTTCACTGCATTTTATAATTATAATTATTTCATATTTCTGGGTATAAGCAATTTAAAAATAATTTGCAAGTAGAATTTGAAGAAATCTCAGCTTTTTTAAAAACTAACTTAGAGAAATGAAGTAGCAGATGTATTAAAAGATCAAATAATCGTATCATATAACTGACAGAACTTTTCATAATTCCATTTCCCAAATCAGCTACATGCTTCGCTTTGTGCTTTCTCAGGAACCGTCAAGGACCAGAAAGTGAAAACATAAAGGACGAAGTATTGAATAAACGGAATGAAATAAAAACAGTGCATTGTGCGTGATGCAGAATCACTCCTTATCTTTATAGCTGACATTCAGCGCTGGCAGGGAGCGAGTATCTTGAACAGACATGAGCCAAACCAAACACTGCTGAATTCCTCTGAGCTTTAAATCCAGCTTTGGAAACAAACCCAGTAGGTCAAGCCCCCTCTTGGAGCATTTTGCAGTCTCTGTGAAAGACTTGCATTGGGTGGGGTACGGACTGCGGGAGCTGAGTGGAATGAAAGGGAACAGATGCTTGGGAGCCCACAAGACATACAGAACCAGAGTTAAACCTCATGCTTATAGGAGCACCTATGCCTTTCAATACGCATTCAGTTTGAGTTTCATGCAAATTAACATACATAAGAAGATATACATACAGGATCCAGGAAACGGCTACATAACCCATAGTGTAATTTTGGTGCTGTTATAGTAAGTTTCATCAGTTTTCATAAATATCACAGGGTTCCCCCCCCCCTTTTTTTTTTTAAGAACTAAAAAAAGCAAAGAGCAAATTTTAAGCAATCCCATCCCTTTGGAATCATGCATAGAAACATGATGTTTTCCACAAAGGATTTTACTATGCCAAGAATCTAAAAGCCACAACAAGCAACATGACAGGAGAAGGATCAAGAACAATCAAGTATGCTAGAAAAAAATAGGCAGTGCTGCTCAAGTGCTTCATTTGAAGCACAAGAAGTTCCCTCCATCAGTAGAACACATGCGTCTAGAAATCTACATGCATCTGGAAAATTACAAATGTCGTCTGAATACAGAAATTTGCAGATATATTGGAACCTGCATATAATTGCATGATCACTAAATTGTCCTGAGAAACTACAGTGCACTTGACCCCACTGCTCGCGTGACTCCTCAGGGAGCCTGTGCAGTCTGTTAAATCAGCAGAAAACCAGCCAAGCCAAAAAACCTGAAGTTTGAACTATCTCATTTCAGGATAGTTGCATTTGGCTGCAATAGCACAAAGCTCAGCACAGGGAACTAAGTGAATACGTGCTTGTTTAGACCACAGTGGGCTCCATGCTACCATAGCTACTTGGATAACAGAAAGCCCAGGTCTGTAGGACTACGAGTCAAAGCTATCTCAGGTACGGTTGTCCAATGCCTCATGCTGGTGACGTATTTAAGTTACCTTCTGTGAACATTTCCAGGGTGCTGACTGTATTTATAACAATAATTCACTTAAGCTGTCACCTGCAGCACTGCAGTTCGGCTGATTACGCACTCCCCACCTCCACTCCCTGTCGTGCAGGTAGGTGAACTCCAGCATCCACCCGGCCATCTGCAAGAAGACATCAGTCTCTATTCAGTGCAACACCCAACCTGCTGGAATACCTGGACATTGTACTCTTGCTCAGAGCACACCGCTTCCAGAAGAGCACCACCTGCATCATACTTTATTGTGCTTGGATCACAGGAACAAGAGAACAAGACCAAGACTTGTTTGTAATTCTGGTGTCGCTCTCAGTAAAAGCCAAAAGGTCTAACTAGTAACTAGGCTCTAACACTTCCCAGCAGCTTCTCAGGATCAGCGGTTAAAAGAAATGTTTTCTAAGATCACATGTTTAAAGCTATATGAAGTCTTAAAGGAACAAAACTAATCCTCACCACTTTAAAAATATATCCCAAGATCTAACCCATTCTAGCACCATAATATAATTTTCCTCTATTTCCATTTCAGCCATTAATGACTACTTAGATATTTACCAGAGCACCTCATATTCCATTAATGTAGACACTTGCCTCTTCAAGGCAGGGACTGTGTTATTTAACTGTCTGATAAGTACCATGAGCAGTTAGTGCACTGCATAAATAACAGGATATATACGGAGACACATGAGGGACACTGGGCCCAAACAGCTAGGGGTCTTCCCCTACAAAAAAATCTATTACCGTTGTCAAAATCTGTGCAGTTACGTAGGGCAGAGATGTAATGAACAGATTTGTCTCTAGAATAACCTACATTTTTCCTGAGATGAGAAATATTCAGCAGTGCTCAGAGACACATTAGCTATCAATGGACCGGGATCCAGAAAATTGGTACAGAAAGGATGTGCCCTGGAACCGCCTGCTTTGTGACAGCTCCTGACAGAGAGGAAGGGCAGAGGGAAGCCTCTGCGCGATTTTCTGAGCAAAGTCTCAAACAGTATGAGACTCCTTCGTTTCAACCTTTTGCCATGTTCCCCCTCCCAACAAGTCCTGCACCTTGGATATTAGCAATGCAACAATGTGACTCCTTTATCCCTCTGTTACCTGATGGGTCTCATGCATTTTTGCAGTTGGTATCGTTTGGGATCGTCTGCACCTTGCACATAGCACAACAGAGGACACCTCCCAGCAGGAGCCTGTGCTCATGTGGCTTCAGTTGTAAGGAACATTTCCCAGGAAAAGCCCAATATCCCATCCCCTCCGTATTGTCATGTGACCTTTCACGTTTATAGAGGCACCCACTATATGACTACATCTGCCAGAGACCATTAATCATGTAAGCAAGACACTTTTCCTATTATGTGATCCAAAGCAGAACTCTCACCCATTAGGATGCCAGAAACTTGTGATGTCTGTATTTTAAATGGGGGAAAGCATTAAATAGCCAAAAAAACCCACCCCAAAACCATAAAACCAAAACCCAACATTCAAAAAAGCTGTGGCTTCGTCCAGGGTTTCAGCTGATCCTGCATCTGACCTGCATTATCTTCTTCAACAAGTCATCTGTAGTCTACCTTTGGGCTAAACAACGTGAAGACCTCAATACTGAAGAGCTTCAAAGTGTATGGAGATAAAACTACACAGGAAGAATTGATAATACAAAAATTACCACCAATGAAAGCAGTTCCATTTTATTCTACCAGAAGCCAGGTATCATCCTTGACAATGTTTCAGTGCCAGAAGCTGCAAGCAAGAACAGACTATGCACCAAATTACGTGCCTCATCAGTCTATGTACAAATAAATCAGAGTATCCACTAGCTTCAAACCCACACCAAATTAATGTTTTCTATAGCAACACATCCTCACTACTACTACACTGACAAATGTTTAGGTAAAATGTGCTTTAGGAAAATATTTTGTTGTCTGCTCATTATAGAACAAAAGGTTGGTTTAGATTCATTTTCTTAACACTAAATACTAGAGTAAACTGTAGCATAAAGTTGTTTAGCAAATCTGTGCTTTAGCTGCTGCACTGCCCATTTTCTCAGGGTATATGAGGACTATGAAGCATGCATAGTAAAATCTGATGGTACAATTTTCTCTCTTTTAATTGTGCTTATTATAAAAAAAACACAAAACAACACCCCCCCCCCAAAAAAAAAAACCCACCACACCAAAAAACCCCCAAACAGATAGTTTCTGGAAATTTGCCAAGACAGTCAGGTTAGACACCAGAAAAAAACCCACCCCCGATATGTCCCCAGATAAATAGTATTATACCGAAACAGATTTTCCTGGAGATGTTGTAGAGCCTTCATCACAAAAGATCTAGGGTAAAAAAGGTTAAACAAACATTTGAGAGGCAGAGCATCAGCATAACCCAACACAGGCTAATACTGCCCTGGGACAGCGAGGCACACTATCTCTTGAGAGACCTTCAATCCCATTTTTCTACAATTCTAAATTGTGTTTGCGTGTGTTTTTCCCCACAAAAGGCAAACCTACATAGCCCAAGAGAAAGACAGTGTTTAGTTTCAAGACAGAAAAGAAAGTGCATCTCTGGGTGGGTAGAAGTGGGAAAGGTTAAGAACTTCAAACATAGCCAAGAGGATAGTCATATTTTCAACATTGATTTGAATATGTTTCACATTGCTGCAAAACTCTCAGATATAGAAATAATTCGTGAAAAAGCAGCTTGCTTATGGTTCATGCCACACACAAGATCCTGTATGTTACAGGCTGATTTTTATGTAAAGTTGTGTCTGTCAAAAGAATGCAGCTGAGCAAATAAGCGTGGGTTCTTTCAAGCGGTCACATTTCTACTTCTCAGTGCATCAGTACATCCAGTTATGAGCAAACCACGTGCACACAAAGGATTTCACCTCATACTGTTTCATGAGAGCCTCCATATCATGGCAGCTGATGCACAAAACACAGCTGCACGTACCACCCATGGCCTCTCCTCACCACCTATTAATATGTATGGACTAAAGTTTGGGGGAATAGTTTTAAAAGTTTCTCCTAGCGGAGAAGGAAGGAAGGAGGTATGACAGGAATTCTCTAAGAGGTAAGAGGGTATGCAGGAGGTCTTTGCATCTCTGCCTTTAAGGTGTCCATCAAACCTTCCTACGGACGGGAGGGGACTTTTCTCTCTGCACTGCAGTTAGTGAGGCACGCGGAGTGGCAACCCCAGCCTCGACAGACCAGTGTTCCTTCTGGGAGAGCAATTCCAGTGTTGAAGTCTTTCACGCTAGTAACAGTTTAAGATATTATTCCTGTATGATTTCTAGAGCCAGAGACTTTTATAAATTAGACATGTCATGAAAAATCTGAATTATGCGTCCCGTGGTGCAGCAGAAGGTAATATACAGACCTTTATTATGTAATAAAACAATTGTGTGCTGGGGAGATATTTATGGCATAATCCTGTATGTCCTCATAGTACTCTTTGGAAACATATAATTTAATACACACTATATTTTGTCTGTATGTGTTTACATTTAAAGTAATGCAAACTTTATTCTCTAAAATCCCAGTAATATATCTGGATAGGTTATTGCACGGCATACTGGTAAACACTACCAGAAGCCATACACTCTTGAAAAAGGCCACTTACTGCTAGTGACTCATTCTGCATATTTCTTTAATATTTTTCTTTTTAAGTCAGAGCAAGCTTCCCAAATGCTTAATGAGTAGGCTCTAAGGCTTTAATTTTCAGCCAATCCTAACTTTATTACAAAAGTTTATCAAGCTATAAACACACTACTTCACTGCGCTGTCATGTTTTTATAAAGTAGTTTATAAAAGGTGACATCTGGCAAAGAGGCAGATCTATAAAAATCATGCTGGTGGATGTAGTGTCATTTTTTCTGCCATCCTCCCAGAAAGAGTAATATTATTTTGACACACACATTCATCTCCACTGTCAAGCTTCTATTTTTATAGTTAGCTTACTGCACATATCCTTAAGCTATACAAAACCTTTGGGCTAATGTAAAGAATGACATTTCTGCATATTTATTATAACACTTATTTTAGGGGTTGACTTTGCCTGATAGGATTTTTCCAAGTACAATGTCATTTTCATGACAATACACTTCGTTCAGAAACAATAAATAAAGATGCACAGTAAGTCATGAAAGGCCAAATATGCGCGGACAATACAGCAGCTCAGCTTGGCAAGCCCTACATTTGTCCTTCTTTAATATTTTATCAGATGTGTGAACTGTACATTGGAGTTCAGTACAAACTTCAGTGTACGAAACATAATGAAATCTCTCTAGGACATTATAGACTCCAGCAGAGTATCATTTTAATACTGTGGAGTTTTTAGCTCTGACATGTTCGGAGATACTTTCTTTCAAAGTGTTCAGCTTTTTCTATGTTTGTGTTGGCTCAAGCTCAGCCAGGACATAAGCAAGTGAAAAACCACTGAAATCAGGAGGCTGACGAAGCACTTTTTGTGACTTAATTACAGCAAATAACTGATTAATCTCTGCTATGTCTTAGGTTATCTACTAAAGTAGATGATATGAATCCCAACATACCACGGAAAGGTTGTTTCATTTCATTGTGCATAATGACTTGCTCTTTCTAGTCTTCCTCCAATACAATGGATATTTATTTTTTAAATGTAAAGTCTGTCATCATTCACCTCTGTTGAAAGCTAGAACTCTAAAATATTTAGCTTTAAAGTACATTCACCATTCAAGAAAAGACTTTTTAATGCCCTTTCCCAGTATTTAAATAAGGAACTGAGGTGTGTATTCACACTAACAAGCCCAGAAATTAGAATTATTTAACTGCTTTTGAACATGACACTGATGTAGACAAAACCAAAAATAGCAGTAGGAGTCTATTAACAGCAGCATTATTCTGCCATCAAAGGGTTCAATACTAGAACATTCCTGAGCAGAGATCATTATTGGCAGTTCACTAAATGATAATTTGGGTTAGAAGCAGCGTTCTGATCCTTAAACAGAGCACTATCTTTGAAGTTGATGAAAAACATTTTACACTGTATTTTTTAATGCTCAGTTCAAACCAAAGAATCTCCCAGATCTGCTAAGAAACCAATGTCACCCTCTGGATTGTTTCACTATATATGTACTACAGATCAAGACTTGTTTAACTTGATTGTTTTAAGTCAGAAATAAGGATTCAATACAGTTTTTATTATTGTTGCCCTTGCCCTTTTGCAGATGCTATTTTCAGATGCAGTTAACCATAACATCCCACTTTCTAAGATCCCAATTCCACAGCTGCACATGAATAGTCAGATTTTTGCATCTGTGTGATGCCCCTATAAGCTTCAATTACAGAATCAGAGACTATTTTGCTCTCTAATTAAAATAACTTCAGTCTGAGCCATATGAGAGAAGGTCCTCAAGTGCACTAAGCCTGGAGTCTCATAGGATTTCCACCCCTAGGGCACAAGTAAGGGCGAGAGACAGTAAAGCAATAGGAACCCGCTAAGGGGGTGGAAGTAACAAAATTCTCCCATAAATCCATCCTCACATCTGCTGCTGTAATGTCTTTTCATCTTTATATACAAACAGGGGTTAAAACCAGGTCTTTGGAAATACCAGAATATATGCCTAATTGTACTGATATATATATATATATTCACACATTGCTGTCTTTTCCAATTTGCCAGGCTACCTTCACAAGGTACAGTCATAGCTAATTTGTGTCTATAAGCTCCTTTTGATCACTGCATTATATTTAGTGCAGAAATCATAATTCTAAAATGCTATTTACTGTCTACCTTGCATATGCATTTACCGGGTACTTGCAACAATCCACCACTTGCAATTACTTTGGTGTGACCGGGGGAATCATCTCCTTTAAGTAAAAATCTTGGGCAGTGTCTCTGTCTTTAAATATCATCAAATGCAAATCAGCATGTTATGTTTGGATGGTGAGTAAGGGAAAAGGGGCATACTTGCATAAATGTGAAAAACATTACAGGAACATTACAGAGGGCATTCTCGAAAGACTAGATTGAAAAATACTTTGCTGAAGAGTCATGTAAATATAATGCACTGGGAATGCTCTTTATAGATCTGATCTATTTTTGATTAGTTTTGTGGTATTTTGTGAGGCAGTACATTGTAGTGTCATGGTAATCAAGGACTGGAAGTATTATTACCTAGAGTCAGCAATAATGAGAACAGAACCTTTAATTTCAAACTATAAGATAACACATTGATTAATAACCATGGGATGATTAGTCAATCCAAGACCTTAATGCACAATGGAGAAATTCATCCATTATCTATTCAATGTAATTCTTCTTTCATCTTGGTGACTTTAAAAACAACCAAGGAAAATTACTGTCCCTCAGTAAAGGCTTTTGAATTTCATATGCATTTAATTAGATAACTGCCAGCCCAAGGACAGGAACCATGACAAATAGTTGTTCTTTTCAAATTAGAAGAATAGACTGTTCAATGAGCAATATTGATGTTCCCTTGTGCTGAGTTATACAAGAGTTCTGCTACTACTTCCTTTAATTTATCTAACCTTTTTTAACATTTAATGAGTTTTTTAACACGGTTTTAGTTACATATGCTAGTTGGTCATTTTAAAAAATGTTGCTAACAGCAACAGTACCTGTATAGACATAAACACATGCCCCACCACAATTTTCTTGGAATTAGGTATGAAAGTACAATTTACATGTGAGAAAGAGCATTAGAAATTAAGAGGTCATCTTTACGTTAGTAGAAAAACAACAGTTAATCCTGTTTAATCTGTTTAATTGCTTCAATAGCCATAATAATAAAGATTAGCTAGCTGTGAAATACTAACTATAAAACAAAGGAAGATTTTTTTCCATTTCTGGTCCTGGGATGTTGTTTTCTGCTTTTGTGGGATGAGGGTAGAATGTAGGAAAGGTTCTTTTTCAGGTTTTGTCATTGTTGTTTGGTTGCTGGTTTTACTTGGTTTTGGTTTTTTTTCTTCTAAAAACCTTGCAGTAACAGCCCGACTATCTCCTTCTTCCCTGCAACATACACACATAATCTAAAGACTGCCTAGAAGCTGAAAGACAGTTTATTTATTAATGGGAGGACCCTCCTCCTATTGCACAGGGGGTTAAGAGTTGACCATCCTGAGTTTGGTAAGACAAGAGCACTTTAGATGTAAAGGGCCAACAACAAGAACAAAGGCAAGAGACAACTCCTGAAGAGCTTCCTCTGCTTTGCAAAAGCAATTTACAATGAAGTTGTGAAGCTAGGCTTGTCCTACCCAGGCACAGCAGAGAGGCAGGTTAAAGAGAGGCAGCAAGAAAAGTAATTCAGATTAAAAAAAAAAATCAACAACAAAACAACTCTTCAGTATTCCACTAAATACAAAGACAAATTTTCTCGAAGTTAAAAACATTATCTGGAAAAGTCAGAAACTTTAAGCCACCATCCAACCTGGTGCTTTTAGTTTCCTATCTAGCAGCCACTGTTAATGCTACTAAGAAGAAAATTATTTTCACCTGTCATTTGCCTGTGCTGTGTAGTAAGAACACGGAAGCTCCCAGCTGAAGCACCTAAGGGGCTACACTACAGAATCTACACTCAGGGCACTGCAGAGCTGTCATATGCCATTCTTGGTGTCTGCTTGCAATGATCACTCAAAAGAAGATTACAACAGCTACCTCAGCCTTCAACGCCCTCCCGAACTGCCTCTTCCCAGGATTCCCCACTGCAGAGAACAGATTCCAGCTCCACTCTTGCAGTGGAGTAACAAAACCTTCTTTGTGATTAGAAAAACCCCAGAAGCCATGGCCATGCTAACTGCTGCCATCCCCGTCAGCCGGGCTTTGACTTGCAGTTGCTCAACAGGCCAAACCTTGCAACCAGCCTGGGTCCGTATCTTGCTGTGGGCTCCCATGGAGGGGTACTGACTGCCCCCAGAAGTGAATTTGGTCTCAGGCTTCCCTAGAGCTCTGGGCACAGATTTTCTGCCCACAAGGAGATTAATTGCATTCAGTAATCACCTATCAGACATGTTTGCCTCAAAGGAAACCTTTCATATGTTAAATGTCAGATCTGAAATAACTTATTCCTGAAAGGGTTAAGTTCACGGTACATTTTACTTGACAAGTAAAATGGCGTGCTCTCTAAACATGACATACCGGTACCCAGTAATAAAATATTTCCCAGTTTTTATCCCATTTTGATAATTCACTGTATGTATTACACACCATCAAGCTGTACAGGTTTCAGAGGGATTCTGAGCACATCGCTCAGACTGACAGAGCAAGTATTCCAGACAATTGGCTCCCTGAGGGTCAAGACAGTGATGCTCAATCAGGATTCAAACGGGTCATAAACCCTTCATGGATCTCGCTCAAGTGGGTGGTGATGTCTCCCTGGGGCAGCTCATCATTTTCTGCTACAGTCAAGCACTTGTCATTACAGACAAACTCCCCGTCAGTCTTAGGCACTCATTTAATCGAGTCTTAGTGAGAACAGCAAATATTATCAGTGCCACAAAAACCCTAAAGAGACAAATATATTAATCATAACTGCTGTGATGGTAATTTAAGACACTCGCAAAACTCTGCTGGTGGTCCTTATACTATGGCTGCTTTTTAATGTAGACTCAGATTTTCAAACCTGGGTGCTGAAGTCTGGCACTGCCATTGGGGTTTAAGCTCCTCAAGACAAGTGAACTACTACTGAGAAAAAGGAGGTGCCAGACTACCCAGTTGCTGAGCATGGGAACTGGGACTGTGGCAGAGCGCTCCTGAATGTTGGAAATCTTTCCTTAAAAACCCAGGTCAGGATTCAAGGCTGTAATTTTAAGCACGCAAAGAGGAAACTAGACTTCAAACATCCAGAAATGCTCAGAATAACTCAAAACATTTGCTTTTGCAACAGTTCAGATAACCTGGCATATAACCAAGGCAGCTATAATACACTACAAGCTTGAAATAAAAACCTAACACAATCCTGGCAGCTTGGGACACAATGTTTTTATTGTACTGTTTTCATATCTAATTATGCTCCTATGAAAAAAAAGAAAAAAAAAAAACAAAAAAAAAGGGAATGCACGAGAAAAAGATCGTGATAATCTAACATTAGGCTTCACTGGCTTTATAAAACCTTCCCCACAAAGCTTAGTGGAGGCAAGTATACCATCCTGCAACCACACAATTCCACACTCATACAGTCCCAAATTTAATCTAGCTCAGAATCTCTGAGCTGCTGTAAACAGCTAGGGTTTTTATGTTCAGATCATGTTCTAGAGTAAAGCTGAACACATGATAATTTATTTCTTGGTTTGCTGTAGCATGCAGAATGAGCTCCTCACTCATTTAGCTGCAAGCACACAGGTGGAAACCTGAGAGTGGGTTTTTTTTGTTTTTTTTTCTTCCCCCAGCAAAGGAGTCAGCCAATACAAGAGTGATGTCATGTTCCCACGAGGACAAAAAACCCCAGTGATAGAAATCAGGTGCTGTTCTGCTACAACCTAAATAACTTACTGAAAAAGAAAAAAAAAGCCATAGGGTTTCCAACTTTGCCTTTCCAGCTGGTTCTGGTCCTTACAGGATCCGTATCTCTGTTTTCACTCGTGACCACACTTCTCACACTATCTGCTAGTTTTCTCTTGGCTACCTGGGGAATTTCACTGCCAACATATCCAGGGATGCACTGGTGCAAACCAATAAACAAGCCAGGCTCTGCCTTTGCACCTAGTCTCCAGGAAGCCCAGCTAATCTACACAGCCCCAAACCTTTTGCAATTACCGGGGATCTAGAGGCTCGACCGATCCATCTGTTGTCTCCAGGTATATTCCCACAGAAAAGTTTAAACATCATTTCTGCCTGGCCTCCCTGAGGGACGGCTGGCACTCCCATGAGCCTAAAACTGCTTACACATCAGAAAGACGTGTTTAGCATCCATCAGTTCCTTTCACACACTGACAGTCACACACACACACGTATCTTAGAGGTCTCAATCTTTTGTCTGTCTGGAAACAGACAAATAAATTTATTTATTTCTACATAGCAGGTGGATAAAATATATTTTATTAATGTAAAACTGTTTTTAAGTTGAAAATCTTGTAACTATATTCCAAAATATTAACGCATAAATCAAAGTATCATTTAGCAGGATAAACCGAATGAGAAGCTGCATTTCAATAATGGGGGTTTAAAAGGTACTTGTGCTCAGTTTCCAACAGTAATATCAGCAGCACAATAAAGAGAAATGAGGCTTACGTGGTCGTTGCTGTTATTACATAAGCTTCTTGATCCTAAACTTCCTGACACTTTTCTTCAAAGACCTCGGATCTGATCAATACCCATAACTAAATAGGCCTGAAAATCAATCTATTTGTGTTTTCAATCCCCCATATTTTACAAAAAAGAAATAAACTATTGCATGTGAAACAAAAAACAGATAACCCCAAAGCAATCTGAAACCTTTTTACAATACTCAAGACAGATTAGTGTAAACAAATTCAGTGACCTTATTTAATAATAGATAATAATGTTATATACATAGTGACCACACCAGAAAGCTCTGAAAATAATACACAGCTAATCATACACAACTAAAAATTTAATAAGCATTGAAAAGAATTGCAATATGGGATATTAAAGCCCTGTCCAGCAAAGTACACAGGTTTTGGATTGACTTAACTGTTCACAAGTTACACAGTATTTGTGTAACCTGACTTACTGAAAAAGAACTGCTTATAAGAATAAATCTGAGCATATAGTTTTCTTCCAGTCTAATCTGGAGCTTCATTTCCTAAACCAGTACAGGCAGGAGGAGAAAGATTATCCTTATAATAAAGATGTCCACCACAATTCACAAGAAATTAAAAAAACAAACAAACAAACCCCTCAGGTTTGAAAAGGGCTGTAATTGTCCAATGATAAACAGCCTAGAAATGTTGCAGAAGTTTAAGTTGGACAAGCATCAATCAGGTAGAATTTAGGCTCAGCTGAGCATCCCTTTGGCAGAGGGATAAACTGGATAAACTCTCAAGGTCTCTTCCAGCCTATGAATTTTGTGAAGTGATTTGGGATCTATAAAGAAAAAATCTATCATATAAACATAAAAGGGCAAAATTCTGCTCTTTCTCTAGTGTGTGCAAGGCCCCAAACACAGCGGGAGAAACGAGCTTTCACTTCAAAAGCATGAAAAGCTTTAGTGCAAAGCCCAGTGCTGTGATCAAAAGGAGGCCTGAGGTCTTGGATCGGATGGGAGAGCAGGGAGCCTATCACCGCTGCTGCAAAGCAGGCAACGAGGAGCGACAAGGCGTCATACTTACTCTTGCAAAGTAAATAGGCATCATATCGTGGGAAGCGTCTTCTTTTGAATTCTTGCAGATACAAGCAAAAGCAGCTTGCTACCTGAATCTACACTAGCTGAACACATCTGTGAACAACTGGGAAGGTGGAAAGCAGGGGCTTATCCTTAAAACTCTGGCAAAATTCTAGATGAGCTTTCGATGTGAAACCAGAACATACAGTATTGGGGATTACAGTTCTTTTAAAATGAGAAAATATTTTCCTCCCCAGATTTTTTTCCCTGATGCCTATCGTTTATGACATGAAACTATAACACTGGGTCTTTATTTTCCATGTATTTGAATTCCCAGTGTCCTGAAAATAAAGGAACAAAATATGCTTGCTTGAGATTTTACTGAAATACTGAGAATGAAAATGCACTTCATTGTGTCACCAGGGAGTATTTAGTAAACTTATAATTGAATAGAAAAAGACCACATTAAGTTTACAAAGTTTCTTTTCATAAAGAAGTTACATTTCTCTTGGCTAATAACAGTATTTCGGATTGATCCATGCATAGCAGGATATTGCTGTGTTGCAAAAACACAATAAAAAGATTTAAAAACATGAACCCTAAAATAAATACAGGAACAAAGCAGCTGTTCAAAACCATCCATTTATTTAAACATGAAGTCTGTTAGCTTGGTGTCTCTGGTCCAACTCAACACTGTTTTAACATGCTTGCATTTTGCTTGGCATCAGCTTCTTCAGGCTCCTTTTTGGAGTTCACAGCAATAATCCTATGCTATAGGAGAACTGACCACAGTGCAGACCAGTGGCAATGTCAATTCATCCCCATTTGCGATGAGTGGAGGTCAGAATTAGTGATAAGCACAACCGCAGCATCTCCCTTGTTGGACTAGGGCAGCTCTTTGTGGGAGAGGTTGCACAGGTTCATCATGACTTGATGTCCAACAATTAAGACTACACTCTTATGAAAATGGGTATGAAGGGCGATGAAAAATGTCACAAAAAGGCAAATGAATGAGTAAAAACACCACAAGAGAGGCAGCATTTCTGACAAGTACTGCTTAAACAGACCGGAATTAATTCTGATGAACTATCCTTCTCTTTCAAACCATTTCCGTTTGTGTCCATAGCGTCTCTGAGGGTGAACTAGACACAGTGAAAAAAACCTAATGCAAAATCAGCAATTAGCTCAAGAGTCAGATTCACTTTGAAAATTGCCAAGTAGTGGAGCAAGGGCAGAGGGGGTGGAGACAGAGTTACATCTGCAAACAGCCAGCCTTTTACTAGCCAACTTCAAAATTAAAGCCACCATAGCAACTGAATGCCAAACATTTTTTTAGTAGTGCAGAATGCTGTTTGTCTTTACAAAGAAACACTCACTCACTAAAATAAAAGAAAAATCTCTGTGAACTGGACTTCTTGAATGCACTGTTTGAATGACTGCATTTGTCTTCAGTATTAAGGACATATTCAAGAGTTTTTCTATTTTGTACCATAAAAACACGTTTTCTTTTCTGCCTGCACTGTGGTGAACTATGGATAGCTGACAGTCTTGTGACCTGCAAGTTCTGTTTTCTGCCATTATCTTTATCTTTTGCTGCCTGTATGACAACTAACAGTGGGTAGTCATTGCTACTTTATTGAATGAACCCTAGCTATCATTGCATGGGAAGTTCTGCTAATGTCAGGAGAGGTGAATTTTCTATAGGATTTTTGCTAAAGCAGCTAACAAAACTGGAACAATAACATATGCTGGAGCACGTCCATGTAAATCCTGAATTTTTCTATTTGAATTGAGCTTGCAGTACTCTTCTTTGGTATGAAATATTCATGGCAAAAATGCAACCTCTTTAGTATGGGGTTAAGCTTTTAAATACTGGGAAGAGCTTTAAAATGTCATGGCAATGGAAAAGCAAGCAATCTAAATAATATGAGTTTTCGTAAGTCAAATCTTTGGATTTTCTGGTAGTAATAGATCACACTCAATATTTTTTACACATTAAGGGTTATGCTTCAGGTAAATTCTATAGGTCTTTCTGAGTACAGAATTAGTGTGCTACTTCCTACATTATGGGACCTCTCCTTCCACAAAATCTTCAGAGTTTCCTATAGGAACTGCAGGTGGGAAATGGCCAAGAAGGCGGCATCAGACCCAGTACGTGGAACTTAACTCCCAGCTTCATTTCCTGACATAGAATTGTCTGTAACAGCAAGGAGTTTCAATTCAGCATGGAGCCACTCGGACTCCACTTCACAAGATTAAGAGGAGATAGTTCAAATTCAGAAATAGAAACATTCCTTCTGGATCTCACAAAATTCCCTTATTTGGGAGATTAAACCTCTGCCATTTGACAAAGCTACAAGAAGAGGAGGAACTACCTATAACTTGATTAGTCACTGCTCTGATCATTTTGCATTCACTCTCTACCCTCTCCTTACCCTTCCTCCCATTGCTGGAAGTCCACAGGGGACAGAATTATGTGTTAGTGGGTGTCCACTAACATATAATAAAGAGAGAAGACAGAAAATAAACTTCTCTTTCCCAGTCTGACCCGTGTCTATAGCAGCAAGAAGATATAAAGATCAACTGTCCAGTTACTGCAGATAGAAATAATGGACATCCAACAAGTATCCGGATCCTCAGAAGTTAGACTGTGAGTTCACCTAAAGACTTCATTGATCTGTCTCTTCTCGCTTGCTTAAAAGATCTGAAAAGGCACAGAGGAGCAAAGAGAAATCCAGCTTTTGTAAATCAAGCTGGTTTGCACTTCAAATTAATATTTTCATATTCACTGTAATTTAAAGATGTTCAAATCAGCACATATTACCAAGATGACTTACTTATGCATGATTTTAATTCTTGCAATTTGTCACTTCCTTTCCAGACAATAATGTCATGTTGTTTCTAAACACGGATCATAGTGACTTTCTCACTTTATGCATCCTGCAAATTGCTTTGTTTTACACAGGCATACTCTGTTATATTTTCAATTACAGTCACATTTTATAACTTTGACATTCTTAAAAGTATTATATGTTAATATATTAATTTAAGGAATGTCAGATGAAGCATGTAGACAGCACAGAACATATTCTGACAGACCTGACAGAAAACATGAAAAATGTGTGCTTTCTATCATAATGATTATTTTTCAGATAACACCAGCTGTGCAACTATTAAACCAAGTGACTGCTTTTCCACATAACACCAAGTACCAGCATTCAATCATGAAAGAAATATAAATCTCCATGGGCTTTTTCCACATGCTTTAAATCAGCAGCAATCTGTGCATTTGTATCTGCACTAAAAACATGGTAAAAACTGGGAATGTCTTCCAGCTGGAAACTCTTTGGCATCTTTATTGATAGAGACTATGAATGGGGTATGCAGTGCAAGGTTTATAGGGATGTAGTTCAGCTTTAATCTGAGTTCCAAGTTAAATATGACACACACAAAAAGATTTCACTAACCAAATAACTTGAGCAACTCCAGGAATTATTGAATCTTTCATTTCATCCTTCCCATTATTTTATTCTGGAAGCCCTGGATTCCTCATCAACTTTAGGTTAAAATTATTCAAATCTAATGCATGGCAAAAGGTAGCATTCCCCCTATGAAACTCAGAGTTTTCAAAGGGGTCTTTAGTAATTCTTGGGTATTACAAGATTCTGTCTACAAGCTGCGTGTTCAGGAATGGGTATTACAAGATTCTGTCTACAAGCTGCGTGTTCAGGAATAGCCTTTCCTGACAGCCAACTAATTGGATAATGCCATCCTACATCAGATGTTGCAAGGCAAAAACAGTCTTCTGCTTTTTTTCCATCTGACTTAGTAGAGTTCAGATGTGCTTATTAAACACCTTTAATGCTCTTTGATGTTCATTTCAGCCTCAGAATCACACATCATCATTATATCTCAGATCCTGAGGAGATGAAAAGGAAACACAGTCATTTTTCTCAGTACACTATTTGTATATGTGATGAGCTATGAATTCTCCACGGCAACAGCCTTTTGAAATGATGACGTTTTGAACTGGTTTGTGACCTCATAATATGATAAATGGAACAGCTTAAAAATGTAATAATTACATTAAAATATCTGCTTCAGACTATGACACCAGTTCTGGACTCAAAACACGCATAAAATGCTCTATGAAGAAAGGTTTGTGGGTTATAATGTGGAAAAAATAGCATACTTCAGGTTTGGCTTGGTACTGCATGTACGTGTAGGGCATATAACTCTGGCTTATGAGTAATATGGCTCATAAAAGGTCTGATCACATTGAGTGATAAACAGTTGCTAAGGGCCACCATGAATTAACCAAAAAAGCAAACTAATGTCAAGGCAAAGCAAGAGCAACCTTGTACAGTGCAATGAAAGATGAGCAAAACCCTTCCCTGGAGCTTCTGCTGGCTCTCTCCCAGACCTGCCAGATTCTGTTGCATTTTTCTCATTTATGACTATCGAAGAGAAAAGCAAGATCTTTTGCAAAAGTTTTTTAAACCTAGCTGGGCTGCGCTGGAAGCTTGCCACATACATTGCTTCCTCTTAGTATTTCACACAAATACCATATTAGAACAAAACAGAAAAGAAGAAACAATAAAGGAAAAAAACCATGGTTCTCTTAAATCCTCTTTTCCTCACTGCCAGCTCAGGGACCCACAGGGCAAAAATGTCCCAGAAGAGTAAATAGTCCACATACAGGTAAGACACCTCACTGGAAAATCACAGAATCTAAGTCAGTATAAAATTTGCTAAAATTATAAAGCAAATGCTCTACTGGATCATTGTATTTAGACAGAAAATTGAGTCAAGGTGTGTTTAAACCCACTGGGTACCAATATCCCTATCCTTTAGCGGGAGGGAACAGAATACTTGTGACCTGTCTATCAGGCACTCAAGACACTAAATTACAAGCCCTGCTAAATCTTCTGCCGTATCTGCATTCTCTAACTTCCCAAACTCCTTCAGCACACACATTACCATTATGCCCCTTCTCTCCAAGTGCAGCATGTCTTGCAAGCAGTTGGTTTCTAACAGCTATGTGGCTCCTTCAACATTCAACTCTACTCATGAACCACAGCATACCGACCTCCCTTAACAGCCCACACTGTATCTCCACAGTTCCTTACAATGTCCTTTTCTGTCTTTACGGCTCACAGTAACAGGAAAAATCCTATCAGAATAAAATAAACCCCCCCCCCCCCCCCCCCCCCTCCCCCCCAACTATCTGAACCCAACAGAGCAATAGATGATTCTCTGTTTCTTAACAGCTGTAAATCACATGAATAGCTGAAATTATCTGGACTGGGCTGCCAAACAGATGTGCCCAGAAAGGGCCCTAGGTCTTTGCTTCCATCCACTGGTAACTTACCCAAGAAGGCCAGGATGTTCTATCTTCTCATCTCTTTATTATTCATTATTGCTCTTAACTTTAGCAAATTGTTACTCTGTTTGGAATGTCTAAGAACAGGGATTTCACTGTGGTTAGTGGACTTTCTCCTCATTAAAAAAAAAAAAAAAGAAAAAAAGGCAGAGCCGTGCGCTGCCAATCAGTCACAGCAAGCATAATCTGAACAGATGGGTTACGCTCCTTGGGGTGATTTTTCATGCAAATATTTTAATTCCAGTTCAAGCATGGTTTCTCTTGTTTTAAAATCTTTTTGGTTTTGGCTTACTGGACTCAGAAACATTACTCTTAAACAGTTATGATTCCATAATGCTGAATTATTTACTTGTTCATCAGTGACTCTATTAAGGAACATATTGGTATATAAAGCTACAAAATAGAGTGAGTCCACTTGGAAGTGTCAACAGGAGAAATAATGGGAATCCTTAGCCATTTCTGTTCGGCCAAGAAAATAAACCGAGATAAGTCCCTAGTAGACTAAGCTGACCTGCTAACTGTTACCTTTCCAACCTGTCAATCCTACCTACCTGTCAGGTCTTGTCAAAAGTAGAGCTAGAGGGAATTCGTATTGGTGAGTTTGCTGAACAATGTTGTTCGAGTTACTGCCACACATTTTGCACATACAGATAAAACATACCTAATAGTATCACCTGCACAAAGTATTTTCAAGTCTAAACCCACAAAACTGCCAAAGGACTAACTTGTGGTTTCTTTCACTGAACAGCCCAGTAGTCAGTAGTTTCCTGACAGAGTGAAGCTTTGAGGGACTGCCCATGGAGGCTGTTCACTCTGTAGAAGCAGCTCAAAATTCAGTGGTAACATCAACAAGGAACCAAGCATATCTTGAACCAAATGAGTCAAGTTCAACCAAATGTTCCTTCTAATTCCTTTGATGTGCATGGAAACCAAAGAAATTCACTATATTTGGGAGAACTTTCACTTAAGCCATGAAGGTCTTGAAGCTGCTCTTTAACTTTGACCAAATCTGTTCACCCTTTAGACCTGCCTTTTCCTCTTACAGTCTTTCATGGATTTTGCCTTTTTAGATGGTACGATTTTCAGAGCAGGAGATAATCTCCTTCCAGGTACTTAAATGTAATGAAATTCAAATACTTGGTTTGGACCATTAAACTTTATCATGATACAAATAATAATATGCATTTCTGTGGCTAGCTTCTTCATTTTGTAATTGGGCTAAAGAGGGATGCAGAGAAACTGTAGTCCAAGTTGGAAAAAATAAATGCAGTATATTATACAGTTCCTTAGTCCTTAGTGGAATGACAAACATCTACAGTGCATGGAATATGCATGTGGGTGCACACGCAGGCTTGTTTAACAGTAATAACAGCCTTTTTGAGGTATGGAATTGCCATGGACGTATTACAGAAAGACAAAGCTGCAGCCTTTAGCGGCAAGTGGCATGCTAAAGTAGAGAAAGTGTTTGTTGTTGCCAAGTAAACACAGCAGCCATTATGCACTCAGCAACCTGACCTACAACCGTGAAAGTCAGTGTTGCTGGTTTATCGGAGTATTAAGTGATAGAGAGGCTGTTAGCCAGAACTTCTTTATCTGTTCTTATTCTGAATCCTGTCACGTTATCTTTCAAATTTATCTAAACTACCATGACAAACAAGCAGACAGGCTCTCAGTTTTCAGCTGCACTTCAAGCAGCTAAATCCAGAGCGTTGCACTGTTTATTGCCAGACACAAGATGAAGAGTATGTGTGGCTGGGTCATCTGCCATCACCCAAGGCAGGCCAGGAACAGTGAAGCACAACCATTCACTCATTAAATTTTTTATGACATCGGGTGTTACACACTCCAGTCTTTGAGCACACCAAGAGCACCAGTAATCACTCTTCCGTTGGCCTTGGTCCTTCTTTGCATGCTTGTGTTCAGTTGTTGCCTCTTGCATTGTGTATTTTCTGATCAGCTTGTAGTGGCAGGAAATACCTGTGATTGTAATGCACAGGGCACAATGTACGGTCGGTGACAAACAATCCCAAGTAATACAGCAAGCACTATAATTATACCTGACTGATTTTCCATATCTAACAGAAGACCAACATCAGGATAGTGTGCCTCAAGTACAGCATGCCATTTGGTCCTTTTTCCAGATACAGATTTCACACTTCAATCGATATCCAGGTTAGTGGAGAAGCAACAATATTTTTTCAAAATCAGCTGTATAATATATGAGTCTTCTGTATAAAACCTAGTTAAAACAGTTCCAGATAATGAGCATCAATCAATTTTTCTCATGAATGCTTAAGGAAAGATGGAACAGGATAGACTTTTAAAAATTTTTTTTTAAAATATTTTCTCATAAATTCCTTTGTCTAGGCTTGACACACTGAATTACTTTTCCTGTAACAGAACTGGCAGACTCGGAAGTGCAATATTACAGGTTTCTCCTGCCAGCATGCCTAGCAGATTGGTCTAACAGACTGGTAATACAATACCTCATTTTTTGTAATGGTTGAAGTTCTCCTTCACGATCTTTTGCTTAAAAGCAAGAAAAAAGCCTACCTTTTCTTCAACTTTTTGAAAGAAATTCAATCATTTCTGTAACTCAGTAAACCGGTAAAACCACCTGCAATATTTCTGGGGTTTCAAACTGTGTTATGCTTAACTTTGCTGCACAAAAATTATTTTATGAAGTGATTCAGTGCTCTGCACAGACCTCAACCCTCTTTAGAAAACTGGTGCTGTCGACTGCAATAGATTTTTCAACAGAACAGTCAAACAACACAAATGATTTGCAACATTGCAGGACCCAGTAATTCCCACTATTCATCTTTTCAGAAGAGCTATGAATCCAATGAAGATTTATAAGCAAAAAGTCACTTTCATTCTCAAATAATGTACAACTGGCAATATAATGCACAACTTTTATCAGACTCTGTTTATAACGTGCTGCATCACTTTGTGTTATGACATGCTGTAAAGTTTGACCTAATTTGACACGACAGCTAAAATTTAAAGAATGACATTTCCCACTTCACTTCCAAATAGGATAACTGCAATGTTCCAACAAAAGCTGGCCAGCAGAAGAAGGGCAGACGGGAAAGTGTCTGTGGTCTGCCAACTTCAAATTACTGTTGAGTAGTTCGGTATATCTCTAGGAAAAAAAAACCCTTAAAAGAGTAATTAATCATCATTTAGGAAAGGTCTTCAGTGAAGTGCATTTATTGTCTTTAATTCATGCATTTCAGTTTTTAGTGAACACTGAACTATTCTGCACTCATGTCGCTGTACTTATGGCAATTCTAAGCTAGTAGTTTAGAACTGAATCAGAAAAAAATGTTCATTCTAAAACCCAAAGCAAAAAGTGCTCAGAGGTATCTTAATATTCTCCAATTGTTTAGGTGTTTTTCTAGAGATGTTTGAATCCAGTGTCCAGTGACTAGGACACTTCTCCACTATTAATGCACCTCATGGGATGGTAACTGTTCTTTCCAAATGAATCGTTAAAGTCTCTTTGAAACTGTATGATGTACTGTATTTAGAAATAAACAAATAAAAATCTGAGTTTCATGGATTGCAACAGAACAACTTAGTGATCAGAAGAGTAAATTCAGAGAGTAACAAGTATCTCCTAACCAGCTCAAAACTTCTGCATTGCGAGCTTAATCTGTATCTGTGTACCATGGGTAAGATCCTGAATGATTTCTTCTTCCTGTTAGGATATGCCCAGGACATGACATTTCCATGTGGTACAAGAGAAAATGATCAAATTTGTTTTAACATCTTAACTTCATCTTAATTTCTCTCTTCACCAATATACAGAAGTTTTAGAATAACATATCAATCTAATTTGCATCAACCTGTAGAAAATAAATAAAAATGCAACCTCAAATTTGTATTTAGCTTTATTAAGTCAATATATACACACCTGCATTGTAGAAGCTAAAGGATGTTTTAAAAAAAGTTCTCCATAAGCCAAAAACTTCAACCCAGCAATTGCAGCCTGCACTGTACTTCAATCCCCAGTCAAGCGGATATTAGAGCTCAGACCACAGTCAAAGCCTAAGAAAAATGCCCTTCAATCAAAGCAAATCCTAATCTTTTGTGCATCTCATCATGGTGGGACATTTAGAAAATGGGATAATTTTCCCAAATCATCTTAATGTGTGGAAGTCCATTTTCCATCACCTCTGTACTTCTTTCCCTGAACAAATGCCTGAGGCAATCATTTTAAAATGCTACTAAAAAAAAGCTGGGGTAGTAGAAGTATGCTTGCTGGCAATGCTTGCCTTCATCCGCTTCAAAATTAGTGGCGATTGTAGAAGACCTTATAAAACACCAGTAAATTCATTTTTCATCCTTAGTGGCAGGTGCCTTCAAAATCTTGGGGGAAGTGAACTCTTGCTTGTGCTACCTGGCTTAAGTCTCAATGAACCACTTAGAGCAGTGCAAAGGAACTACTTTCTCTAAGAGAGATAAAATAATAATTTTTATAGTAACTCTCATTTCTTCAGTGAATTAATAACATTTCAAAGAAGACTTCTGACCTATCCTTTCAACCTAAATTATCCAGTTATAATTACCTGGTAAAATATTATGGCATTTCCATATGCGTGGCTAAACCTGGCCTTCTCATAACTAAGTCTGATTACATTCCAGAGCCGTAAATTACAGATTTCTGATATCCTTAGAGAATTAAAATATATTAAAAAATAATTCAAGAGATGTGAAACTCATTAGGGAATCATCTCCAGTAGTTCAAGCAAATGTCTCATTTATAACTTATAACCAGCTTGATTTTTTTATGCCATTGGCACATCCCTAGAAGTTTTGCACAGTGACATTTGCTATTGATGTCTCAAGAATTCAAAGAAAACATCTCCCTTCATTAAGAAAATTCCCCATTTAGGATGGCAGGGTCTATGGGTCTATTCTAAGTATCCATCTCTACCATTCACCTTGAGTTATTCCTGTAAGTACTCATCTTAGAAATATTGAAATAAAGCAATGGAAAGCTAGAATAATTTTAATCTCTTTGTGACCTGCATACTACTTTTTTTTTTTCATCCTTAATAGCGGTACCTAGCTGTAATGCTAACCCTTGCAGGTCAACAGAAATGTTGTTATTTATAGGGTGTGTGATAAGAATGTGCCAGGTTGGCTCTCTTCCACAATCTATCTATCCAGTTGGTTATTTGTAATGATGACCCCACCAGATGTTTCATAGGGATGAGCAAGAATCACTGCAGCGTGCTGAAATGAGACAGTTTGCATTCTCCACTGAAGGTCTCAGACTAATTCTCAGCAGTTCAAGATCAGGTTCAAACATTGAAACAGGAGCCTTTTTCTAACTCCAGTCCCTCCTTCAGTTATAACTAGCTCTGAGTATGCTTGTTAAGGACATTGAGGTACTGGAGCATGTCCAGAGAAGGGTAACGAAGCTGGGGAGGGGTCTGGAGCACAAGTCTTGTGCAGAGTGGCTGAGGGAACTGGGGTTGTTTAGCCTGGAGAAGAGGAGGCTGAGGGGAGACCTCATTGCTCTCTACAACTACCTGAAAGGAGGTTGCAGAGAGGTGGTAGTTGGTCTCTTCTCCCAAGTGACTAGCGATAGAACAAGAGGAAATGCCCTCAAGTTGTGCCAGGGGAGGTTTAGGCTGGGTATTAGGAAAAATTTTTTTACTGAGTGGTGAAGCACTGGAAGAGGCTGCCCAGGGAGGTGGTGGAGTCACCATCACTGGAGGTGTTCAAGGAACGTGTGGACATGGCATTGCGGGACATGGTTTAGTGGGCATGGTGGTGTTGGGTTGATGGTTGGACTTGATGATCTTACAGGCCTTTTCCAACCTTAGTGATTCTGTGATTCTGTGATATCCTTCCTAAGTAAATTGCCTTAACATTATTTGGTGTAAATTCCATATTCACCACATGACAGCATTAATGAAATAAGCTCTAACACGCTTCTGAGACCCCAAAGCACCCTCACTATTTCCTATTGGAAAACATGGGTGGAGACTTGTCCAGCTGCAGCCTGTGTCAAATATAACAGTTTCTCACTGCATATATTACATGTCCCGGTCACAGGACCTTTTTCTTTCTCTCAGCAAAATTCTCCCCATATTTCAAGAGCCCCTAGATTCAGCAGGTGAAATACCACTTTCAGAGACGGCTTCAAACAATGTGATATAATAAGGGATTAAATTCTAGTATTTCCACCAATGACTAGGCAAAGTGAGGCCTAAACCAGCCACAACGCTTCCGAATACACCGCTGAAGTCAAACGTATACCTTACATTGCAACCAGATGAAAAATTTTAAATTCTAGTGTATATAAATTAGAGTTTGAGATGTTCTTTGAAGCTCTTTGACTGAATCTAAATACAAAGATTCCCAGTCCGCCTACAAACTGAACTATTCTGGTCATGAAACATTACCTTCCCAGCATGTGGTATGCCTATCAGCAGAAAAGTGGTAAAAAAGAACTGACTAACTTTATTTATTACATTTGTATTGCTTACAAAACCATTTACTTAATGGATGAGTATCATTAGCAGTCCAACCACAAAAAAAGAATACAATGATGTGTTTCATAGGTTCATTAAAATAATATTTCAAAGCAATCATTAGAACAAGAAGCTAAAGATCCAAGAGACAGTAAGTTATCTGCAAATAAATGAGGCAGAACAAACATGTTTTGAAGTAAGTTAAGAAACATGTTTACAAATATATTACACCATAAAGAAAGCAGGGCATGAAGCTTAGAGACTGCTGTTCATGCAACTTATTAAACAAAACAAAACAAAAAAGCAGTAACTAGTTTTGAATCCAGGGTCCTCAGACTTGTGGTCAGCATGCTGTGCTAAAGAGTATGTGCTTGAATGCATGGCATATAGAAGTTCATAAAGCACAGTAAATGTAAGGTTATACATAAGAGTCCCTTAGACTAAAGCCAGAAAACTATAGACATTGTCATCCCCTACTGTGTTTAAAAAAACCCCAAAAAACAACAAAACACAAACAACAAAAAAACAAAAAAACCAAACAACCAAAAAAGACCCCCCTTGCTACTGCAGGAGCAAACAGCATCCTCTGCTCACAGGCTTCCATGGTGAAACAGAAGCGTTTCCAGTAGACCAGGCAAAAGTTCTAGGAACACAGTGGTGTGACAACTGGAGTCATAAGTTTGCCGCTATAGTAAATTCAGTCATAGAAATGTGGGTGAAGGTTCTTGAGCATTATATTTTTTTACTGCAATAGCTATTAACAGAAAAGAAGAAAACAGAAATAGGGGGAATATGGATTTGTCCAAGCATAAAGGTAACAGGATGACACTGAAATCATGCTGGACAAATGCACCCAGGACAGGGTTATACTAGAAAAAGTTTAGAGGACAAAGCACAAAGGTATAAACCCTTTTTCTTATGAAGAATTACTAAATAAGATTAGGACTCTTCAGTTTAGAAAAAAAGACAACTGGGTGATGATACAGCAGGCACCTGTGAACTTGCAAATGGTGTGGAAGGAGTGAGTTCAACTGTTCTTGGTTGTTCCCTGGGGAGAAGCTAAACTATCAGGTAGCAGTTCCACAAGGCAGACAGCTCCTCATACAGTGCACAATTGAGCTGTGGAGTCTTGTCCTGCAATATTGAAAATTGTAAAAGCTATCATGATTTATAGGAGTGGCTGAACATAGAAGAGAAATTCATTGTCAGCTGTAACACATACAGAGGTACTCTGGCTCAGAAAGTCCCTAGACTGCAAATGGTTGGCTGTCAGGAGACCATTGGAGTGAAATACCATCAGGTGCTCAACCTGTTATACCCTCATGCCCTTCCACAGATATCTGCTTTGGCAACTGTCAGAGTTTCCTGGCCTGAATGGATCCAAGATCTCACATAGTTTAGCCATTCTTACATTCAGAGATGGAAATAATGTATCAGAAATCAGGCCTAGACGAAGATACCAGGAAAGGGACCTCTCTTCCCCTCAGCTGGACCTTTTTTCGAGGTCTTCAAAACTAGACTTCAGTGGCACAGTGGAGAACTGGTAGGCTGAAAAAAAGTATGCTCTGTTGTCCCAACTGTTTGTTCCACCTTGGATGGCACCCCAGGCTACTAGGTCTTCACCATCCTGGTCCTTAGAAGTATCCTGGCCAAACCACTTCTACCTGCTTCAGATAAATTCCAGATCTATCCACAACGCAAGACATCAGTTTTTGTTGTTACTCCCCCTCCCTTTTGCATCTCTTACCATCATCCTCCCTTCTCCAAGATCTTTTTTCATGCCTCAGGTTCAAGCAGCCAAGATAATATCTTTTGCAGTTCTATTAAAAAATTAGAATGAGAAAGGTTGCTAAAAGCAATGCCTTAGTCCAACAATGCCTCTCCATCAGTGAGACAAGAAGAAATAATCCGCATACAAGCCTGTCCTCCTTGCACCCACCAGTCCTTTCTGCTCCCTTGTGCCTGCTTGCTTTCACAAAAGCAGGATCAGATTTGCTAAACATAGTGCTATTAGTTCCACTCCATTTTAATATACTCCTCTTCTCTCAAAAAAGGGACTGTGAATATTGCTTTTGGTGATGATTTTTAAATCAAATTTAGCCTAACTAGAGGGAAAAGGAATAAAGAATATTATTAGTATAAAAGCTTTCCTCATTTCATTACATATTAAATGCTCTACCTGATTTTCATTGTTTTTCTGAATCTTTCATCTTTAAAAAAATGTAAACGATTGTTGCTGTCATGAAACTACAAGGACTAATAACTCTACTCTATAATCAGCTGCTTAGAATTGTCAGCACCTTTAATTTTCTGGACCACCTCCTATCTAATGAAATTAAGAAAGCTGTCTTCCAGGCATCAAAACATAGAGCAGCTGACTGTCTGAGAGGAACTCTTGTGCTCCCCAAACCACCTGTGCCACAAATGTTTTGTTATGGGCCAGCAGTTACACAACTGTGCCTGCGTCAAACAAGGAGCATGATAGAATGATTTAATAAAGAGTATACTGAAGGAGGGAGCAAAGAACATTAGGGAAAGGAAGTAACAGCTCCTGAGTTAAAGCTGCAATCAATTCCTATTACAAAGCTCTCTTTTGGTAGTCTTATAATCAGAACTAGGTTGGAATGGTGCTCAGCTCAAAAATTGTCAGATTTACTCTGAAAGCAAAAGGAAAAGCTTAAACAGGTTTCAGTTCTATCCTGTTAAAATATTACCATGTTTCAAAAATGGCTATCACATTTCTTAGTCCATTTTCTCTTAAAAAAAAAATTAACCTTTCTCCAACACCCCTGCATCTTTCAGCCTTACACCATACTTAGCACTCCTTGAGCAGATGAGCACTTATTATACATTGTGATAAGCAACAGCAATTAATAGGAAGTCCATGTATTCTTACTGTGGATAGTTTGGGTCATATCTGAGATATCTGGGAATCTTGCCATTTATTTTGATAAGATTTTCTGCATGTATGAGTATGCACTAACTAGTGGAAAGTAATAAAAAGAAAAAAAAAAGATAAAAACAAGGGCGGGGGGGGGAGAACAAAAAAAAACCCAAAACACCCAAACCAGAAAAACACTTTTACAAGTGACAGAGACCTTCCTACGGAATGAGCACAGAAATCTGTTTGGAGAGGTAGCATAAGTGTTCCTGAAACTCATAGCTGTGTACTGTTACAGGGGGTTAAGTGACAGGTTTTCTACAAGTGGCAGAACAATTTGGATTCACTTAAAATTCCAAAACAAGAAATATTACAAGAGTTCACAGAATGGATGTTTTCAAGTCTAAAGAAGAGATCTCCAAAGTGGGAAAGTCTTCTGGCTGAGTTCAAGCAACTAGAATGTGTTCTGAACATGGATGAAGCCAGGGTTTAAGGCTTGGGAATTTAGCCCTTTCTGAAATTTTCAAGACATGTATAATAGTTCCTTATGAACCTATACCAGCCCTGCAAATCAGTGATACTGACACCAGTCATAGAACAGGCAGGTTTTGTGGCCAGAAACAACATATTGTATTGATTTGAAATCAATCAACGTTTTCAGGACAGATGCAGGCACACCCATCAGATTGTATGACAAGCACTGGAGTGGACAATGTCGATGCACGTGCAAAAAAGCTAAATTTGATGCTCCATCAATGAATCACTGAGTGGATCAGGTTGGAATGGACCTCTGTGGTCATCTTATCCACACCTGCTGAACCCCCCTGTTCAAGCATGGTCATCTACAGCAGGTTGCCCGGGACCATGCCCAGGAGGTTTTTTAATATCTCCAAGGATGGAGATGCCGCAGCCTCTCTGGCAGCCTGTTCCAATGCTCAGTCACCCTGAAAGAAAAGTCTTTCTTCTGAGAGATGAATTCTCTAATCAATTCTCTTTCTTTGAAGACATGGTTTTTCTTCTAAGAAATGAAAGACTTCTAAGAACTCAACAAAAACCAAGGAAAAAACAAAGTAGGTTGACCCCAAGCTATCTTCTATCACCAGCTTCTAAGCTAGTGTAGAATCTTACTCAAAAAAACTTCCAGAGCCTGGGAAGTTGTGTTTCCATTTTTATTTTATCATAGAAGCATAGAATCATTTAGGTTGGAAAAGACCTTTAAGATCATCAAGCCCAACTGTAAACCTAAAACTGCTAAGTCCACCACTAAACCATGTCCCTAAGTGCCTCATCCACATGTCTTAAATACCTCCAGGGATGGTGACTCAACCACCTCCCTGGGCAGCCTCTTCCAAAGTCCGACAACCTTTTCAATGAAGAAGTTTTTCCTACTATCCAATCTAAACCTCCCCTGGCGCAACTTGAGGGCATTTCCTCTTGTCCTATCACTTGTCTCCTGGGAGAAGAGACCAACACCCACCTCTCTACAACCCTCTTTCAGGTAGCTGTAGAGAGCGATAAGGTGTCCCCTCAGCCTCCTCTTCTCCAGGCTGAACAACCCCAGTTCCCTCAGCCACTCCTCATCAGACTTCTGCTCCAGACCCCTCACCAGCTTCGTTGCCCTTCTCTGGACATGCTCCAGCACCTCAATGTCCTTCTTATAGTGAGGGGCCCAAAACTGAACACAGTTTTTGAGGTGCGGCCTCACCAGAGCCGAGTACAGGGGCACAATCACCTCCCTGCTCCTGCTGCCCACACTCTTTCTGATACAGGCCAGGATGCCGTTGGCCTTCTTGGCCACCTGGGCACACTGCTGGCTCATATTCAGCCGGCTGTCGACCAATACCCTCAGGTCCTTTTCCACCAGGCAGCTTTCCAGCCACTCATCCCCAAGTCTGTAGCGTTGCACGGGGTTGTTGTGACCCAAGTGTAGGACTCGGCACTTGACCTTGTTGAACCGCATGCAGTTGGCCTCTGCCCATCGATCCAGCCTGTCCAAATCCTTCTGAAGAGCCTTCTTACCCTCAAGGAGATCAAGACACCCGCCCAACTTGGTATCATCTGCAAACTTGCTGAGGGAGCACTCAATCCCCTCATCCAGATCATTGATAAAGATATTGAACAAAACTGGCCCCAATAGTGAGCCCTGGGGAACACCACTTGTGACCGGCTGCCAACTGGATTTAACTCCATTCACCACAACCCTTTGGGCTCGGCCATCCTGCCAGTTTTTTACGCAGCAAAGAGTGCACCCGTCCAAAAAACATCCACCAAATACCACCAAAACATCTGCTTAATCAAATAAGAAATGTTGTATCTCTTTTTTTAAGGGGAGGGGGCAGTAAGGGAAGAGGTGATAGCATTTTACATTGCATTTAAGCAAGTTTAAGTGACTTACCAACATAGACACAAGACAACATTAACTGCTGACTAGAGAAAAGCAATGCTGATTTTTAAATTTATTGTCATATACTTAAGTATTTATTCAATATATCTTATTATTGGAAAACTCAGACTTGTTAAGTGTACCAGAATAAAAGCTGACAAAGATATGTCAGTTGTTATAATATTTATAACATAAGGGATTGGGATGGGATAGAAAAAGACGAAAGGAGGCAAGAGCTGTTAAGCTAAAGGAAAGTGCAAGCAAAAAGATAAATGAGTATAAACCAGCAAGTGGGTTTTTTGTTTGTTTGTTTAGTATTAAAATATAAGAAATAAATTCAGCCATGAATTGTATATCTTAAGCAAAACAGCAATCATACCCAAGAACAACATTCCTACCACATGATGCAACTAGTTGGCTAATGCTCTAGGTGAGGGCAGTTTCTGCCTGGGGCGAGGAGGGCCCTGCTCAGCACATCCAGGTTTGCGTGCAGCTGCCTGAGGCAGTCGCTGTCAGGCTTCAGACCTGATGTTCCTTGTCTCAGGACAATTCATGGGTGCAGCTGGGGCCTCAGCCTGTGCAAGAATGCCCAAGGGTCTTTGTATAAATAAAACTAGAAAAATATAAACCAAGCAAGTGACCCAGTTTGATCATGCCATTTTCACTGACTCTGCCCTCAGGCTGATGCAGATTAATGTTTTTCTCTGAATAACAACATAATTAAAGAAAATAAACAAAGTTCTCAAGAATGTGTGGAGTGTCAGCACCTGCATATTTGCACAAATGGCAGCATCTAGCAAAAGCAAATCCAGGACAGGATGCAACCCAGGGCATGGTGACCTCTGCAAGTACTGCGAACATTTGAAAAAGGGAACTCTCAGACTGCAGAGCACCATGAAGATTTGTAGAAAAACAGATGAGGAGAGTCATAAGAGCTACAGGCTTATTGCAGGAGAACAAATACATATTTTTACATTAATTTACATGTTACCAAACCAATAAATTATAATTTAATACGCTTCATATTGCAAATATACCAAAGACTGTGTATTAGTAAGAGAGATACTTACCTATAACTTTCACTTGCGATAAGAAATGTTAGAGGATTACTCATCACACCGGAATCAGCCTATTTTTGCTCTTGCATTTTCAAGATCTACCATATTAAAAGTACCTGCAGTTCTCTTAACTAGTAAGCATGTAGAAGAAGCTGGTGGAAATCATACATCACACAAAGTATTAGGAACTTCTGAGTATGACCTGAGATTACAGGCTGAGTACTGTCTGCCGGTACCAGAAAGTACTACCTCTATTTTTAGTGGCATGAATACCTAGGGCAAGATTTTACTAAGCATCATTAAAAAAATGTGTTGGAACCCACCAGTATTATATAAATTCATTTATGGATCATGTGAATTTAGAATTCAGACCTGTTTATCAAGCAGGCTGTATATCACTTTGATAGGATGCAGATTCTCAAGAAATCGAATGCACTATTTTTTTCACATGCAGTAGTCATCTTGAAAAATTCATTAAACACACAAATATACTTTAGAAACTGGGTGGATCTAGCCTAAAAACATTTTAAAACAAATTTAAAAGTCATTCCTATCACAACCACTACTGAAACTTAGGTATGAATGAAAAAAACCTTTCGCTGGGCATCCAAAAGGAGGACACAGTAAGGGTACTATGATAATTTACATCCTGAATTAACAGTAGTTCCAGTAGATTTTATAGCTTCTCAAATTCTTTTACTTTCCTAAGGAACAGCTAGTGCTATCATCCTGTTCTCTTTGACCAACTCCCTAAATAATTCAGCTCATCTAAAGACAAGAGGGAAACAAGAAAGGAAGAGAATCCACCGTAGTTGCTCTAAACTCTCTTCTAAAAAATCACCTCCAGTGAACCCTCCACAAAGCCAGTGCTGAAGAACTACATTAAACAGCTCTTAATTTATTGCTTCACTCATCCAGTGAGTGCTTAGAAAAATCCAATACTGAATTCATTAATAATATTAAAGCACTAAATTCTATGCTGAAGTTTACAGTTTCAATCAACCACAATTCAACAACATTAAATTAGTGCAGCCATAGCAGGTGAGAATTAAAAATTATGGTTACTAAACAAAGAGAAAACCTTTTTTTTTTTTTTTTTTTTGTGGCACATCTCTAATATACTCCACAGCTGACTATTGGTATTGACAACATTAAAAAAATTGCTCAGTTATAATTTTAATATTTGTTAGTCTAATAGGTAAATCTAATGCCTACCTAAGTAAAAGAGAATATTTTCAAATGTACTGTGACCAATAAGAACTTCCACATTGAGATCAATAAAAACTTGAAGACACTCAACACTATCAAAAACAATGTCACGTGTGGGTAAGTACAGCTATATGGGAGTAAATACAGTTTCAAGTTTTAAAAAATTGTCTCTTCAATATTTATTTTGAACCTTAGTTCTTGGGGATGAGGACAGGTTTAAATACTTTGTGGAACAAAGCTAAGGGTGAATGATTAAAGGGAATGCAGATGAGAGTCTCTGTGATTTTCTGGCCAAAAAACTGTTCTTTCTTTAAATGTGTGGAAACCAAAAGCACAGAAATATTGTTTCAAAAATTTAGTTTTGTATCAAGTTTATGTAACAGCTACAGGAAATCTCAATCCTCACAGGCAGAAGAATCACCATCTTAAGAAAAGAAAATTATTATAATTAAAAAAAATAAAAACAGGCAGTAACAGCAGGGTTAATACCCTCAGGGTAAAGACTGTTCCACACAGACCGTGCTGAAGAGATGCTAGAAGGTAGAGGAATGGCCTGATTGCTATGTGAAGTACAGAATTTCAGGACAACAAAATCTTTCTACACAAACTGGCAGGTAAGTATTCAACTCATTTTCTGTCACCCAGCTGAACATCTTCTAAAGACACCAATATAATTCTGCCAACATAGAAGAATGGGGATTCTTCTCCCTCGCTGAAAAAGTTAACAAAATGTTCAAAGAATTCCAAAATTGAATAACAGTTCAGTGGATGCTTGAAATGATGCAAAGCCCACAGCTATTCATCGATACACAAAACTAGTCAAATTATTTTATCTTGGAAAACAACTGAAGAAATTTGTTGAAAGTTGACACAAAAAATTCTGGAAACAAATCCTGAACAGTTTAGTCCTCTGTCTTCAATGGAGCAGCAGTGATTTTGGTTTTAGTATGAAATAATATTGTTTATGGGTTTGGTTTTTGTCACTGGAGTTCTGGAGGGATGTTTGGACAGCGGAGAAAAGGGAAATATCAAAACAGTGGAAGTGACAGTTGTACGCTATGCAGTTGTATGTTGACTTATCTAGAAGTGACACAGTAATTACAAATATGATTGTACAAAATTGTTTAAATTTAAAATTGAGGAAATCAGGTATATATTCAAAGGAGAGAATATCAGAGGAACTTACTAAACTTCTTCAAGTCAGACAAAAACAAGTGACATGACATTCTCACATACCAGAAGACACACACTCATAAGTATTATAAATGGACTTATTCTAGGCAGAGACTGTACACAATACCGTAACATGGATAAAAGGGCAACGAATTTCATCACCCCTACCATGGGAAGTAACTGGAATTCAGCTGTTCTTATCTGTACAACAGAGTTTGTCTTATATACTATTAAAAGTCTGATATATAAAAGCAAAACTATTAAAAATCACAGCATCACTGACTCTAAAAGTGTCAGTAAGACAGAAGAACTGTGACACTGCAGCAAACCAATTTGAAGAAGCGAAACATTCGATTTCCAGTTTCAGACTGCTTTGCTTGGCTATGCATTGAACAGAAAACATGAAAAGCACAAAGAAATAGGCTATTGTCCTTGAAGACTCTGAGCCCCAAAATGAATCAAGGTTGGCTTGCTGTATCTTCTAGGGCTAGAACTATTTCATCTGAGATAGTTTTCTTTAATTAAACTTATGGCACATAAACAAAGGTATTGCTTAGTCAATTCAAATGGACTTCTGACCTGCATAAATTAGAGCTCTGTGGTTTGGTAGCAATGCAGTCTCAAAAATACCAAGGAACTTTATTTCAGAAGTAAAGAGTACACTCAGCAGCAAGAATAGACAGGGTGAAGTACTTTTTCATATGCAAACACATACATACATAGGTATACACTCTAAGTATTCAGTATTTGTTGCAAGTTTCATTTCTGCTTTACAGTTGAGAATGAAGAAGAAAAAGAACTTTACAGGCAAAAAGCACTCAACATGAACATACTCTGCCTGTCCTTTAATATGAATGTAAAACTTCCCTCACACAAGAGAAAGATAACCTTCAAAGAGTCTGTCCATGCTTACTTTTCTACATGCTTTTTGGTGGCTTTAGGCCATCTTTGCTTGAAAAGCAGGGATGTGACATGGCCCAAGACAAACAAGTAGGATCTGCTTAGAGACACACTTAGCTGTGACACCAGTTCATTCTCTCAGCAGTCAGGAAAGGCTCTTGGCCACAGCTTTACTTGTATACAATACATGGGATTAATAACATGCACTGCTCCTTGGCACAGCCCTCCAGGTCCATAGCCTCAAAACTCTTCAACAAGGAGAAACAGCCCGAAGGGGGGGAAGTGGGGGGTTGGAAAAGAGAAAAGCTTTCAAGGAGCACTTCTAGCATTGCTGACTCCCAGAGACCTATCTCCAGGCATACAAAGAATTAATTACTCTATGAGGTACACAACTACAACGTCACTTGAAGCTATGTGACATTTTTGGATAGTTCCCAGGCATTTGTAGCCAACAGGTGCCTAGTAGCTGCACAATTTTCTAATTAGTTCATGTGCTATACTTCAAAACTAATCACTAAAATGGCTGGATTATAATGTTGCAGGGAGTCATTCATGTGCCACCTACCATTAAGGGGAGGGAAGTTTTGTGAAGGTTAATTAGCATTTTTAAAGTACTTTGGAGATGAAAAGCTTTAACTATATGCCTAATAAAAGAAGCAAAGGTAATACTTTCTATTCAGTGCATTCCTTTTTGCATTGAAAGTGAATTACAAGGGCTGCTTTAAGTCTAAGAACATAAATTTTCACGTACAAGGAATTAAATCAACTCCCAACAGGATCGATCTGTTAGGGAGTGGAGAACTCCAGCAAGATGCAAATCAACAGAGGTGACCCCGGCATCCTGGTGCAAGAGGGGCCGGTGCTGGTTCTCAGACAGAGCTTCTGTGCAGCTAAAAGTAGACACTTCCCTATAACATGCCATTGAAGAGGTCGAATAATCAAACCATTACGAACAGGTACCCTTTTAATTAAGATAACGCACAGCTATTCTCCTCTTGGGTCATCTGCTGACCATTCTCTGCTCAGGCGATACTCAGTGGCCTCTCCAAGAGGGGATCATTGTGAATCTGAATCTTTAACTGAAATTGCATCCTCAGCATTTTGCACTCTCCCTGCCTACTGTTAAGATTTTCAGAGCGACAAAGGACATTAGACGCATTTTCTATAAACATAAAATTATTTTCCCTAGACTTAGAGTTACATATAATTTTTTAAATGAACTTGTAATTGCTTTTTGTGAGCTTGGGAGATAATATACAAGTCATTATTAAGCACATACACATATATTTTGTATAAATTCTGTTTCTTCACAAGGGTAACAGGGGAAAAAAAAGAGTATTCATTAATTACAAAAAATACATTCCAATTATTTGGTTCATATGGTTACTATTTATGCTGTAAATCCAAAACTGTCATCACTGACTTAGAAATTTATTACTGTCATCAATAGAAAGATTATTTTAGTGCTACAGATGGTTGTCCTTTTATAGGCCATTTTAATGACTTGTTCTTATCTAATCTGTCATGCATTATTTTGTTGTCGTTATGAACTTTTAAAGTTTCATATCAATCCATTTTGATGTTTCCTAAACAGATGGTGTTACACAAAAAAAGAAAAGGGAAAAGCATAATAATGACATTTAGTTCTCAAAAACACTCCAACAGCTACACATTTATTTTGTCAAATATGAAATCTATGTCATTTGTTTTAAAAAAACTTACATCAGAAACAAAATTATTCATAAGTTGTAAACTCAAACAGCTTACAAAGCAGAGCATGAAAACAACTGAAAAAATGTTTTCCTGAAAGGAGGCTATTGAACTTCAAAAATGTTTGTCAATGAAGATATATTAGGAAAATAGTTACTGTAGTTCTCAACATTCCTTTTCTTTTTACAAAGCACTATTGGCGAATAGTCGCAGTAATTGCACAGTGATGTAGATAATTATTTAACACATAGGTGTGTCTCAGGTCTGCTGCTTGAATTCTGCTTGTGAGTTGTGGCAATTATATAAGCACCTCAATTTACGGAAAGTTTTGCTTTATCTTTGTAATCTTTATGATTCTTTTGTTTAATCAGTGCACTGTCATCAAATAGACACAAAGACTTGGAGAGCTGAGCACTACAGCAAACAAAATTACTCACATCTAAATGAACTAAGAGTTCAGAGGATTGTAAATAACATTCTACATCAGAACAATTACACAGTTCAATCTCACTTCACCAGTATGAGCTGAAAAGCCTTTCCCCCCACCCATAACTTCTAAGATTTTGCAGAAAACTACCTCAAAACACAAATATGACAAAGTGAAGCATTCTTAGATGAGGAAATTCCAAAATTCAGGATCTCTTAACTCTACACCTTCCATATTTGCATTATAATACAGGCTTCAATTATAGGATTACCTTCCTCACACACACAATACCTACATTCCTCCTAATTTCAAGCAGCCAACAAAAACTATTTGTGGAGTTCATCTGATTATCTTCTAACAAATGAATAAAAGTGGCTAAGATGGAAATATTATAATCATTGGACCATAGCTCAGTGCCTTCCCAAGCTTTGAATATCTCCAAGGATGGGTACCCCACAGTCTCTCTAAGCCTCAGTTCCAGTTTGTAACGACTTCTACTGAGAAAGACGTTTTCTCTGACACTGAATCAAAATTTCCCTTGCTGCAACTTGTGCCTGTTGCCCCCTGTCCTTTCAAGCTGCTCCTCCTCTGAGAAGAGTCTGGCTCCACCTTCTCTGCAGCCCTGACCAGGTGGTGAAGGACAGCAACTGGATCCCTCTCTTACCCTGCTCTCCTCCAGGCTGAACAAACCTCATTTCTCTGCCTCTCCTTCATTCCATACATTCTTTCTAAAGAGTTCAGAGGGCAACGTATCAGACTTCCAATGTGCATATCCAGTCTCCCTGTTCCCCACCAGCAATCAATCATCTTCAGGTGACAATAATTGATGATGGAACTGGAGCAATAACACCATAATTTTAGGGGGGTTTATGTTTGTGATAAAATATCATGAGTAAAATGCAACTAATTAGCCTTTGTTAATTGTGCTACCTGTTTACAGTATGCTGCAGTAGAATAGGTATCACTGTGTATCTGCCTTCTTATTTAGCCAACAGATGCGTCCCCAGTAGGAAGTCCCTTCTACAATACATACTTAGCATAGTGATGATTCCCACAAAACATGGATTTCTCTTGGCATAGGCAAAACATTGAAAAGGAGGTAAAAAAAGGCATGTTATAGATGTACTGCTTTTGCCCAGGGAAATTAGTAAACCCTATCAATTTGTACAATTGTTTCTAAGAGGGAAGGACAGAGTTACTAAATTCCTATTGCCCTAACAGAAATAAACATCTGTTAGTGCAGTAAGTGGCTCACTGGACATGACATGGGCCTCAGTGCTTGTATTGCTGATATCTAAAGTGGGCAAAATTTATCTCTGGAACAGCTCTGTTTAAGTCATTGGAATTCCACCAAGTCTGCATTAGATTTGATGGTGATCATTAACAATAAGCTAAAGGAAGGGCTATTAGCAAGGCTGATGTCATTGCCTTTCATCAGTCTTCTACAGGGAAAAATTAGAGTTGACTTGAACTCAGGATGACTTCAGTTTTTCTTTCTTTAAATATATTTGGACTAGTACAGTATCAGTTTCTCATTAAACTGAACTCATTCAGGCAGTGATTGCAAAGAATAGAACTAAGTTGAAAACTTTCCACCTTCTCTAAATAATATATCTATTTTGAAAGCACTGAAGACTATCTCATTTATTACAGAAGCACAACTCCAAGCCACCTCTAAGCATACTCGTACAGAAGTGAATGAAAGACACAGTACCTGTGGCTACAGGCTTTTACTTAATGAATAGCATTTAGTTTCTTAAATGGACAGAATCAAGTTCTTTTAACGGACCAATCAATCCCTGTTTTATCTCCATAGTCTTGCTCCATTTGCATGTCTGGTGTGCCAACTGTTAGTCTTTAAATTCACGCAATCATCTGTTCACCAGAAAAAAGAAAACACTGAACTATATTTAACAAGATTAAAGGGTTGGAAAAAGACTTCTCAGAGGAGAGCTTTATGTTATGTCAATGATGACTTTCGCCTCAAATAATACTGGCTGTAAACACACTTGTTTCAAAATGCACTGACTGTTCCCGTGTTTTATCTGTGCTATACTGAGTGGCACGGATACAGTGCACTCTACTTTGGGCCATAGTGGGAGGCTAAAACAAGAGTCATATTCCCTCGTCTACAGGCTGGCAGAAGCTGAATATGTCACAGTCAAAGAAACAAATGCTGTTTGTCGGAATAGACACATCTTTAGGCTGCCACATGCAACAGTATCTCCTGAAAGCTAGCCAAGCAGCAGTCAAAAATCACATCCCTAGCATTTAGACTGGACATTTACGAGAAGCAAGGGCTCACTGTGTACTAAAACTCATCACTTTCCCAAGAGCCTGAGTTCCCCAGAGGCTCAAGAAGTGCCTCAGTCAGAGATACAGTCACTGTTTAATGATCAGAGGGCTGGAACACCTCTCCTTTGAAGAAAGGCTGAGATGGTTGGGAGGTTTTAGCCTGGAGAATAGAAGGGGAAACCTTACTGTGGCCTTTCAATACTTAAAGGGTGCTTATAAGAAAGATAGAAAGAGACTTTTTACCAAGGCCTGTAGTGATGGGACAAGGGGTAACAATTTTAAACTAAAATAGGCAGATTTAGATTAGCTATAAGGAACACACTCTTTACATTGAGGGTGATGAGACACTAGAACAGGTTGCCCAGGGAAGTTGTGGATGCCCCATCCCTGAAAGTATTCAAGGTCAGGTTGCATGGGGCTTTGAGCAACCTGATCTAGTGCAAGATGTCCCTGCCCACAGCACGGGGGGGTGTAACTAGATGATCTTTAAAGGCCCCTTCCAACCCAAACCATTCTGTGATTCCCATCCTTTGACTCTGCTTTTAGCTTGGGGGTTTTACCTTTACACGGTATATTTTACCTGTGGTGGAGCTCTCCTTAGAGCTCTCTACTCAGAGTCTGGGTTTCACCGCTGATCTGGAGGTCTCGGGACCCACTGTTCCCAAGCTCCAGAAGATGGTCATTAGAGGTAAGCAAGCATTACCAGGAAGAGCAGGAGTAATGCAAAGACTTGCAGAGACAGATTCCAAGCACTGGTGCTCTTATCAAACAGTTGTTTCAAAGTGGGCCTTCTGACAAAGTGCAGAGCACAAGATTTAAAGAAAGAATGACACAGACCTGAGAGCTCTCAAGAGCTTCTCAAAGGACCTGCAGCACCCCCTGCTTCAGCTTAAAAGCAACACAAGTCCAGGAAATTCAGCACCTGCCGCTTCTCCCAAAGAACAGACAGAATGGCTTTCTGCTCCGGGTTGCTCCTATTTTAAGGTCTGCATCTCCCCTTCTCTTTCCAGGCAGGCGGTAAAGCTGGGCTCAAAGCAGGCTCCCCCAGCATGTGGAAACTGTACTAATAGATAATGATTCCCCCATGAACTGGGAATTGTCTTATAAAAGTTTTGCTGCACCAAAAAGAAATCGGTCACTAACTGGTAGGGCTTTCTTCCTTCCCCATTCCCCACTTATTATTTCAAATTTAAAGATCCCTCTTCTCACTTTCCTCTGCAAAAGGAATTCCTGCTCATTTGTACTACTAAGGACATACTTTCTATATCAGTAGGGCTCGTGTAATTAAAATAGAGGGACAAAATTTCTAGCAGTTTTCTAAACACATTGGTTATTTTTTAAAAAAATAGTATTTCCAGTATCTGTCTGCATGAAACTTCACCATTAACTTTTAGAGCTATGTTAATAAAAAAACCCAGGGTCTGAAGAGTTGTTGCTGCTGTCTGGAGCAATTCACTACAATTTCATGGAAAGGTTAAACAAATTCTGCTGGATGCTTGATTTAATTCTGTACCAAAGATAATGAGACCACCTTGCTGTCTGTAATTTTCCATTATTATTTAACAAACTCTCTGGCAGGTCTGTCTATAAATATTCCTGTTTTCCATAATTCTGTGACTTTCACAGCCAAATCCATTAACCACCTTTTTTTTTTTTCCAATGACGGTACATAGAAGCATCACTTGGTGTCTGAAAGTTATTTTATTAGGAGAGGTTGAAAACACACAGAAATTGCAAAGAAATATCAAAGAAAAAACTAGGACTGCAGGAAAATTAAAACAGCTTTCTGATGTGATTTTTGCTCCTCTAGCTCTTCCATCAGTGAGAAAAGCTCTTCTCAGCTATCAGGACAAAGACATGGAGTGAAGTATGGACTGGGTTTTCAACTCCTCTTGCACTTAATTTCAGTGCTCTCTCTTTCTTTCCCTCCTTTTGCATCTTTATTTTCAAACAGAATGAGGGATGTGAATGCTTGTCCTCAAACAGTCTGTCCCTTAGGAGATGCTGACACAGCTCAGTGTCAGAATTCCACGGAGTCTAGAAAAATTTTCCAAAGGAGAGGCCACTAGAACATTTTCAAAAACAACGTTTTCCTTGATATTCTTTTTGGAAGTAGATTAATAACTTCACCTAAATCTTGCTATATAATCAACAAAAAAAAATGGCAAATGTGCAATAAAACTATTCAGCCTAAGACCTAAAAATGTGTCTGTATCGTGCATGAAAGAGTTTAGCCCTGAAAATAGTACCTGGAACAGCTACAAGCAAATGAAAACAAGATGTTTGAATGGGGTATTTTGGATATCTCTACATCAGTGCCATGTATAAAAATGGCAATTTGTAATTGTAGAACATTTTTGAATTATATTTGCAGAGCTAGGAGTCCATCGTGTGAAGCTGGCCACAAGTTTCTGCTTAATAAATATTGAGCTCCTACTCCATGTGGATTTTGCTACCTCAAAGCAATTTTAAAACACATCAATCAAATCCTTGTGAATCAGCAAAAGCAGATGCTGCTAACTGTTACAGGCACTATCCCTTGAAGTTTCATTTTCTGCAGTGCTCATTTAATGCAAAATGCATAGGCAGTCCTTGGAGTGGAGACTGGATCCTGGAATTCCTGCCTATAACTAAGTTCCCCTAAGTTCCCCAGTCTCTAGACTACGGCATCAGGCTCCCCCTTCCCCCCTCTGGTTTTCTGAAGCTTGAAAATATTCATAAATGTATAAATACGTCCTCACTTCTTTTTTCCTTTGCAAAAGGCACAGACTCACCTGAAAGGGTGAAGCATGCCTTCGTGGCAGAACAAAAGCTGTCCTGGTAGACAAAGAACTTTTCTGAGACACAAGAGCTGAGGATGGACCAGCTTGACAAAGCCTGACATCCCGAAGGAGCCCTTCCTCATCCACTGTGTGGAGGAGGCACCATCGCTAACCCGCTTCAAGTCTGCTTTCTACGAAAGGGGCATTCCCGGTTCAGCTTTTGATGATATGGGTGTCCAACTTCAAGAGGTTTTGGTCTGCGATTCTCTGTCAGAAATAAGTACATTACCCCACGCCTGAGAGAATGTTTAAGTTCCCAGAGCAGGATTTAAACAACACTTCTTCCTCAGTGTTCAGTATGAATAAGCTCAGGTCACAAAGATACTGGCTGTTATACCCCACTCTCCCACACATTAAACTGTAGGAGCCTGAACATTAACTTAGCGTCATATCCAAAGGCCAATTACGCACTGTGACAGCTCAGCATCAGAAGGTCCAAGTCACTGTGTAGATTTGGTCAACAGGGCACTATAACAGCAGCTATTCTCCTTTCCTGCATGTTTTGAAGAAGTATTATGCGAAAGAATTGGGTAACCCTATGTACTATGAATACGTAGATTAAATGTTAAGTGGCAGAAGTGTATTGTGCCTTTAAGGCACAGAATAACTACAGGCCATAAACCACTGTTGGCTCACACATAGATCTCCCACTGCGTCAGTGGGAATCTCAAAGGCAGACTGTATCTGCCCCTGAGAGTCTTTATTCAAATAAGAAATTTAAATGACTGGCGAAGTTATAGGAAAAAAGTCAAAACCAAATCCTACTGCCTTTAAAACTGGTAAATGAAAATCATGTTTTGTGCCCATTTTATCTCAAATTTCCTTTTTGATTTCATGAAAACTCAGGCTTAATGCTTCCAGCTTTCCTTTCTCTCTCCCAGAAGCCGTGCTCTGACTGTGAAAATGATGAAGAATCTCTGTGAAAACAGAAAAATTTTACTTTGGGCCAAATGTCTGATTTTGCCTACACTGGAATTTTGCTTATTTAACATTAAGAAAAATGTTCAATGACAGATTTGGCTCTTTTTCATATTGGATCAAGCCCACTAAATTTTACCAATTCTTAGAATTGACACAAATAATTATTTTATTCCCCAGTGGGGAGAAAAAAAAAAAGCAACCCAAAAAAACCCCAAGCGAAAACACAACAAATTAAACCAATCCAAAAAAATGACAAAAACATAGCAGATAAATCTGTCATATAAATCAGTTTTGCACGTCACACAGTAATTTTATTTTCATCAAGGACAGTTTTCCCTTTCATGCAATGTGAATTAAGCAATTCGCCAGCTAGAAAAGTGAACAATTTCTAATAGGATAAAAATTTCTACAATGTAGACTTGGGGACTACAAGCCAATCAATTAGACCTTAGTGTGGAATTACTGAGATAGTAATAAGTATTTGCTTTCTGTAAGGATGTCTTTATAAGTAGATGTGATCCAGAAAATGTAAGCCAACAGTGGACTATTTACTCCATGTGTGTATGTGTGTCTAAGTAAAATGAGGATAAACCTAAAGCTAATGGGTATTTAAGGATCTCCAACTCTGTGTTGCCAAGACAAATCCTCCCTATTCTTCAATAGCAGGTCAAGGAGTAGTTCTGGGAATTCAAAATCTCTGAACTAAATGACTTGAATCAATACAAGTGAATGTAGAAACAGGGTAAGTACCGACCACAGTATGCTCACTCTCAGTTAAGAATTAGTTCTACTAAATATTAGCTTTAAATTATACAAGTTATTAGAAAATTCACTGTGAGCTTGATCAATGTGATCTATACCAGCAATAAACTGCTCAGAAAAGTCTGTCATTTTTTAAGAACAAAATATTGTTCCTTTGTCTATGTTAGTATAATGAGCTTTGCTATACTAAATCTGACACTTTGAGGTAGAAAGTATACAATTCTATCAAAGAAATAGTAATTTAGTAAGAAAACTGTTTTTCAAAATCACAGAACAAAATACAGAAACTTAACCTATCCTATTAACTGCTGAAATTAATTGCAGAATAGGAATGAGATATATGCTATCTTTTGTTCATCCTTAAAATACATCCACAGAAAGAATGATCTAGTGTTAGAAATATTAGTAAGCAGTGAGGTCAAATAATCTGACATTGGTGGAAAAGCTTATATCAAAGATTTACAAAACACTGAAATTCATAATCCATGTTCTGGAACTAAGATGTGACTTCTGTTTCCAGCCATTTTGGTTTGCTCCTATCCTTACCCTGTATTTTGTGCACCTCACAGAAGAGATAAAAGGTGACAACATTCTTCCACCCCCATTTCTACAGTGAACTTCAGACACCTGGAAACCTAGGGTGTTATCTTTTATCCCAGGATCAACTTTTGCCCTTCAATCGAGGAGTTAGAGGCTGCTTTAGATGGCACAGAATTTGAAGGAAAAGTCTGTTCTTCCCTGCAACAATTGAAACGTAGAGCAGGAAACTGGCAAACAAAACCTTAACAGAAGAAGTCAGAACTTAAAATGTGTATTTATGAAAGTCATGCTACGGAGGCAATTACATCTGTTTGTCAAGTTATAGTTATTCCCATGTTAGAAAAAACTTGTAGAAATGTATGACTAACATGCTACGTCTCTGAAAGATGGATACTAGCATGAAGAAACATGGTTTGAAATAATTGTTTGAAAATACATTTTTTTCCTCAGAGTCCCATACAAAAGACTATTAAGGAAAATAAGTATTGAGGGATAATAACTAAAGTATGATCTTTGGTCAAAATTTATCTAGAATAGTACAGACATTAATTAAGATGACACTAATTAAGACAATAGTGAGAGGTCATAAAATGTAGCACAGATATTCCTAATGCATTCTTATTAAAGAAGAACAATGTATTTTAAATTGCTAGAACTTCCCCAGACACCCATTCCCTCTCCTCCCACCCATGGCATAAAAAGGCCGTAGAAGATACGGTCCCAAAATTTTGCTACAGCAACTTGATAGAAAGAAAAAATGGATTAGATGTTTCTAAAGCACACATGCAAGGACAGTAAGAAGAGGGAGAACTGTACGTTCACACATTTTAAGGGCTATAAGCCAGCCACAATGTTATAATTTTTCTTCTCAACCTCTACTAAGGATCATGTCGTTCCATAATGCTGTAGTAAGTGAATTGTTTCATTTTCCTTTCAGCATTTGATTTTCAGCACTGTTAGAGAAACAGGATAATGGACAAGATATCCCACTAGCATGATACTGTAAAGCAATTCTTACATTCCCAAGATATATTAAAAGGATCTGTTAGTTCTCCACTGAAGCAGTGAAAGCAGAATTTGTTTATCAGACTTCACACTACCATGACTGATCAACAATTAATACATACAAGAGAAATGAGACAACACTACACACTGAACAGGAGAGATGTTTCTGATACATGTTTGGCATCTCGGTGTCTCTCACTTCTAAGAGGAAGTGAGAAATAAGATATTAATAATTTGGAATGGAGGACATATTATTTTAACACCAGATACTCTTTTCAAAAACATGTAAATTTAAATGATATAAAAAGAAGTTTTACTGAGATTATTTCCCCAACAGGAATTAATTTTGTTGCCAGGATTTATCATTGAGGTGACACAACTCCTGGTCACATGGGCACATCTGTCAAACTAAGTCAGTATATTGCAACATGACATCAACTGCATGAAAACTTTGCAGACTCTGCAAAATTTTAAACAAATGAGCACCATGCAATTATTGTACTGTATTGTGTTGTACTTTCTCATGTATATTATCATTATCGTACTGTATTGTATTACACACTGTGTATTTCAGATGTGATAAAAATTAAAAATCCTTTAGGAATTCTTAATAAGACTCAATTTTTGCACATCACCAACCTTTTAGAGTCAAGAATAGTTGAACTCCAGCAGAAAATTATTACATTGGATGGCAGGTAGGGAACGGGAAAAGAGGGGAAATGAAGTGGCCATCTGCCTTTTTTATGCTTTTTAAAGCACTTACTAATAAGTAAAAAAGAAAACAAAATGACATCAAAAAAGTGAACATAAAAATAGTTAAAAATCTTCAGGTCGTCTTCTGAGGATCTTCACAAATATAAATCTATATCACCTCCTTAGACAAGGCTCTGAAAATGTTAAAGACAGATAGCCACCTCAGCAACATCTAATGTTTGAACTCTTAAGAAAATTAATCATACTTGGGACTCTTAGAACATTGTGCAACGTTGCATGTCCAGTGATTCCATGAGCCCTGGACAAACCTCAGAGTATTTAGACTTCATAGAAACTCCTCTCTGAGTGCAAGCAGAATCTGAACTGTCCATCAAGGAAAGATAAAACATATTGACTGCTTTTCCTGGATGGTTTTTTTGTGGCTCTCAAACCCTTGCTCTCCTGAAACAGTTTCTTCAATTACAATTCATAGTTCCACACTGCCAAACTAAAACCTGAAAGATAGAAGATGCAAATAGGCCGCAACAACTATTTCAGCTATAGATCTGATTTATGCAACAGAACATATTGTTTGAAAGTTCATATACTTTTCAAGACTTGACCATGTCTTCAGTTAGAATATATAAAGATACTTTCCTTTAAAATGAGAAATAAAACTATCATGTTGAACATCAAAGCATCCAAGAGTTCAAAGTACAATACCGTCTTTGCTACTAGAACCATCGAATGTAAACAAGGTGACACAGAGCCACAAGTGACCTATCACTCACCTACGAGAGCAAATTAATTACCCCCTGACATAAGGATCATTTTTACATACAGAGTCTAGATCATAATGAGGTCTTTACTATGCAACCATATTTAAAGTAATTGTCATCTTAAGTAAACATGTTTTAATTACTGTCACTTTTTCATTATTCATTCTCAAGCCGACAATACCTGTCAGGGTTTAATGGATTGTCATCTCCTGCTACTTCCCTGTGGCAACATATGTCCCCATTTATTTCACCAGCAAACTAATTAAAATACCCAGACTATGCAATGAATTTAGGGTAATTTTGATGGTGATGATGTTGCAGTTGTCCATCCTAACTTGACTTCAGAGCTTTTATCTGCTTCTCTGAACACTTTCATGGTGCTTTATAACTGAAAATAAGGTGCTCTGTGACTATTGTTGATGAAGTGACATTTGCCATAAGCACTGCCATTTTGAAGAATATCCAAGGAACAAAAAGGAAATCAATGTAACTGCCAGTTATTGACTTTAAATTTTCATTCAATTACATGATACAGAATAGCATATTGAGAATAATTTCAGTTCACCTAGTGCAGGGAGATAAGTGTACGTTCTGGAAAAAAAATACTGCGCTCTCATATCTAATTCTTAATAACCTTAAAAGTAAACAAATAACTTCTTTATCTAGTTACATGCAAGCTGCTTACTTATGTGTTGAGACATTTTATTTATATTGGGTTTCATCATTAACAGTGGTCCACTGAGAACTTGAAGGCCAGTTCATTCTGCCACTTGAGGACGCTCCTAAAAATGTTTACTACTTGCATTACAAATGAGGTATCTCACATGTTAAACTAGCTGCCATATTCACACCAAACACTTGTTGAATCTACTTGGTCCAGCAGTCCTTCATCAATTCCTGATAGATGTTTTCCTGGAGCCCTGAAGGGAAAGCAACAACTGGGGATTGGTGTTCAGTCCTGTGCCAAACCTCTAACCTTTATATAAATAAAGCAATAGTTCCGACAAAAGCAGCTTCAGAACACATGTAAAATGCAAGTTAAAAATAAAATGGAAAAGGGAGAATAGCAAAAGAAGAAAAACAGAGGAAAAGACATAGTAGCCTGGATTACGTCTGCTTTAACCCCACTGACTGTAGGATCTTTACATCAGAGATGATACCAGATACATCCTGCTGTTGGAGCTATTATTGCTATTTCAAATGTAGTCATCATGTGTACAGTGAATCACATTTGACTCATTTCCAACATTTCTGTTCTGAAGGGAGACAGTAAAACTGCAGTGCCTGCAGAAAATAAATGCACATGCCTTATTGGTAGAAATTCTGATCAGCACTATGAAGTGAAAGATTAATTTAATACTTTTAATCACATAAAAACTCAGTGACTTGTTTCTGTAAGCCACATATACCTCTCATTTCCTTAACCTGACATAGAGAGAAGCGTCTGCTTGAAAGCCAAGTTTTGAAATTAGCATCTGTCTGTTTTTACCTATCAAACACAATCACACTGGGTATGGCTGAAACTTTTATTGCTCTCCTGACAGACACCTGGAGCCAGTGCTGTCATTGCTCCTTTCTGTAAGCAGTGAGGAAGTGAATGAGACGGACAGTTCTTCAAAGAAATGTTTAACAAAAAGCAGACTGAAGCCTTTTACAAGGACGTCACCTTTTGCAATTCAAAAAGGTTCTTTTTGTTTGACTTTCTAGCACTGTCATATTTAGCGGTTCACCTTCTCTCTTTTGAGGCAATTTTTCCCTATGATGAACCTACATTGTGAAGGAGACTAAGATAATCGCCAGAAAGCAGACAGAGGAATTCAGGTCAGGTTGTGAAGGTGAGGTAAGGGGAAGACTGTGATTCAAGCAGAGGCCTGTATGGGCATTAATGGGTCCTGGAGCAGCACGGGCAGGAGCTGAAACCCTGCTGTACTTCTGAGGAGCACACGCGAGATTCTCCTTCAGTTCCAGGGTCACTGGGGCAGTGGTCAGGGCTCTCACTTCACCTCCTGCTCTTTCTGGGACAAGGACTAGCCAAGAATTACTCCAAGCAAGTCCTGTGTTAGTACAGGAAGCTCTTAAAATATTTTTCTTTGTCCATCTGACACTGCAGAAACTGGACTCTATTCATTCTTGATAAAAGCACACTGACACCACTTCTAGGCTAGTGGGCAGCTATATGAGCTGGGGAGTTAATAGTAATTCTGGTCCTGTTTGGATGCCCTTACTCTGTGTCAAACAGACTACGCTGACTGCTGTGATGATATGGCAAACATGCCTGTAGCATCCCAGAAACCTTTAAAAGGATTCAGTCAAGCCTCTATTAGTTTACACGCGGAAGAGCTACTGCCAGAAACGTCCCAGCACAATGAGGATCATGATACCTTAGTACAATATCAGCACGCCATTGAATAAAATAGCAAAATAGCCAGCAACATTTTGAAACTGCCCAGAGAAAGACGAAATGATTCCCAACTATACCCTATTTCTAATCATTGCTGCCTCTTCAAGTGATAAGAAATATTTGTTTTTCTTCATCAGAGAGCAACAGTAGCTGCTGGAGCCATGGTGAATTATTTCTTTCATATCCTTGGAAACATATTATACAGCCTTAATTAAAAGAGATTTCCGAAAGAATAGCAAAATACTCTTAATGGAAAAAGGACATTCTGGCTTTCAATAGCAAGGAAAATAGAACGCATTTGTTTACTTCCCTTGATATTTTATATGCCAGGAAAGGTCTTCTCTCCATATCTCACCTCCCAAAGCTTTGATTTGGTCTGTTCTGCAGTATATCACTTCCAGCAAAGATCAGGGGCTATAACAGGACAGTTTCCTCTTACAACAATTTTCTTTCTCCTCTGTACCTACATTTAATACAACCCATTATTTAGAGAGAAGAAGAAAAAATATCAGGAAAATGGGTTCTCCAAGGCCTCAGGATTCAGAAGGGTGGACAGCAAACCTCCTTCAATAAAGAAAAGACCAAGTACAGACTGGTGATTGTACATCATACGCTAATTTCATGAAATTGGAAAATTCTGACAAGTCCCTTGGGAAGCCCCTGAGCAGAGGAGGCAGGAACAAGGTACAGAGCAGTGCAAGTTACACATCACTGTATAAGTCACAATAACGTCATATGAACCACATTCATATCTGGGTGAGAAGAGAGGTAAGAAATTATTACTACAGTGCCAATAAACCAAAGACGCTCTGAAAGGTGAAAAGCTGACAATTAGGAGCAATTACTCAAACAGGACTCATTGACCAGCTTTGTACCAAGAGAAAGAAGAATATTTCTTTTTTACATTAACTACAAAATTCATACAGTCTTTTATTTGGGAAACTAGATTTATTTGGGCACAGGTTGAAACCCAGTGCCAAATATGGTTCAAAACCTGTTATTTATAAACCAGCAAAGAAAGGCCATATACAGAAAACCAAATTTAAATAGATTTTAATAAAATAAGTAAATAAGATATTAAATAAGACTTGTAACAAATATGTAGAAAAACTAAGATTTAATTTTCTTGCACTATTCCTACGATATGCTCAGGAGTAGAGCATAATTACATTTCTATCCACTGTCTAATCAATATCTAGGCATTCCAGCAGCAAAGATTATGCATCTTTTCACTTAGTACGTGGACAAAAAACATCTATGAGAAAAGCAATGTACATTTAGAAACATGATAAGACAGGCTGTGCGTTGCTCTGAAGCTGTATTGTCTCAATGATTGTTAGCATCTAGTTATTCTAAACATGTTTGTGATTATATGTACTAGCTTTAAGGTTAATACTTAGGAAGTTCCATTTAAAAAACAATAATGAAGAATAATAAACGTCTCTTCTGATATTTGCTGGTTCCTCAGGATCACAAATCAGGTCCTGTGCAGGCTTTTCAGTCATTACATTTAAGCATCAATGCTTTCCCTCATCAGAGATATACAGTGATCATGCCTCTATTATTGCCCTCTCCTCAGTCCTTCCATTTCAGGCAATCTAAAAATGTACTTGCCTCAGAAAAATTAGTGAGCAAACTCTTCAAGCTAACTGCTTCTAGGAAACCAAGTCTATCAAATTTTGTATCTTATTTTTCTAACATGCTTAGAGACAGCACCCAGTAGCTATTCTTCTCCAAAGGAAATCCACACATACCTTCCAGTATCTTATCAAATACCCATAAAATCTCCTTAGCAACTTTTGGCTTCATTTTTCTGGCTACATTTGACTAAGTTTCTACTCAAAATTCCATAAAGGACAAATAAAATGAGCCACCTTGGGAGAAACTCACAGTGCAGGAAAAATACAGCTGATCCTCTTAAAGCTAAGATCCAACTCCCAGGATTTTTCTTTTTTAACAAACAAGAAAATGTAACCACTTGACACTGGGAATAGGGTTTCCTGAAATCCATTCCAATTGCTGCAATTAAATGTGGCACAGAAGCCAAGAACACAGAATTAGTTAGATTATACCTGACACACATGAACAAGCTTAACCTTAAAAACATTTGTAATAAATTATCCCCCTGCAAAGTCGAGATTGGTGAGGTTGGACAACTTCTGCTGTGAACGTCCTTTCTTTAAAAATCGATCACAGGTGGAATCCCTTGCAGTTTTTTTTCATTCAAAGTGCTTTGAAGGATGTCGCCAGGAAGAAACGCACACACACATGTCATGCTGCCCAAATTTCTCAACATGGAAATTATATGCCTTGAAACTTCTCAACAGGGTACATCCTCCCCCATAATCTACAGTGAGTCAGTAGTAATGCAGTGTTCACATCTCCACCTGAAACCAGTATTTTAGCTCATGTGGAACTGCCCTTCGTTACCATTCACCTGCCTGAGTTTTTAACAATTTACCTACAACTATTATGTCCTCCTATCATTCCTCTGAGTCATTCCCTCCGTCTCATAGTGCACGTAGAATAGCAAAGCATAGAAATACAGCCTAATGATAACAAAATTAATTTATTCAAAAGCTAAAGTATTGACAATCAGAGAAGGAAAGTTTAATCCTCTATTCTCCAGACCTGCACACAAGTACGAACACTGGCCCAAACATCTTTCCCAAAGCTCTACATGTACAGAAAGTGACAATGTTATATGAAAAAGCTGTTATGCTAATACTGGTGGGAAATTTTTCAAACAACATGTAATTAAGTTGTGGAACACATCTCTACAGAACAGCATGTAGGATAACAGCATAAGTGGATTCAAAGAGAAATTAAATAGGTTCATGGAGAATAAGTAATCTGTGATTACTAACAATGATGTAATAATTTACAGACTCATGAAGTCTGTAAATCACTGGTGGTTCAAACTGGAACGTGTATTAAGGGGAAAGCATCACTTTGTATTGACCCATCTCTTGTAGTCTATCCAAGAGCAACCACTACTGGGTACTAGATTCTTACATCCTGTTTCAAGTATGCGTGCATAGTTTGAACTGCACCACTGACCACTGTAGCTGGCAAAGAAAAACCTGAAAAGGCTATTTACTGGTTCCAGCAAAGCGTTACACAAACTAAAATGAAAACACAATATGGGAGCACCTTAACTATTGGCGTCAAGCATTTTCTGCTGTAATTAAATATTTGGGGATAACTCCAAAAAAGATGGGTGCATTTTTCCAAGTTCACAGGAATGCCTGCATTCGTAGACAGGGCCAAACCCACCAAATAAATATTTCATGCTCAAAATATTTACTCTGTGTGAGCAAAACATCACAACTCTTATGTAGCATGTTTGGGACAGATAGCTCTTCAAGGCACAGACTTCAGAACGGCTTATTGCATTCTGCTATATTGCCCCAGCATTTGCAGTAAAAATATACAACTAAAGGGATGCGAATTAGCACATGCTTCAGAAAAACAACAACACTGCTTGTGCTTACCACAAATATGCTGAAACAACTGCAAACAGAGAGATTTGTTAATCCTAATGCAGAAATGCCCTCCTTCCTTGTGAGGTTGCTCTCAGGAGCTAAGCATTATTGTAGCAAAGACAAAGTTTATTCCATTTTTTTCCCCAGACAAATGCAATCAAACAGGGACTTTCTGAAACTTATTATAGCTTGTGTCTCAGACATCTGGAGCCAGGGCTGCCACAGACTCTCTGCTACTCAGAAGAAAAGTGAAAAAGACAGACACCACTTCAAAATAAATCAATTGCATTTATTAGCTCCTTTTGCTGATGTTTTTGGGAAGGAAGGAAGGGAAGAGAAAAGAGAGGAAGAGGTTTTCAGCATTAAAGATCTTATTGTCTTTGCTGTTTAAAATTCCTATTAGTTCTAGTCAGATCAACGGCATTGTGCATTTTCCAATAATTCATCTGAGATAAAACTAGAGCTATAAAAGCTTCAGGATTTACTAAGGACATCTATTTCCATTCCAAGAGCTAAACAAAACCAGAAAGAGAAATAGATCAATTTGAGCCCAACATAGTTGGGTATATACTTCCATTTCCACACTCTGAAACCAAGTATGGCTCTCAAATTTGCCCTGAAGAAGTTCAAAAGTCAAAACATTTGCTTGTACAGATTTAAGAATATAATTTGTAAGAGTTCACACATTGCTCCATACTGTCACGGTAGAAGCACAACTGATATTCATGCATTTTAGGAAACATACTGCAGTAGTTGCAACATGCTGGAAAGTGGATTTTTTTCCACCTAAAACCAAAACCTGAGTGTTTTATAAAGTCCATAAGGAATTGACCATCAGAGAGAATGAATACAAAATCTTATAATAATTTTTAAAAAATCTTTTTGGATTGGAAGAATGTGTCAACAAGCTCAAGGATTCACACAGAAGGCTGGAATACCACATACTGTTTGTCAACCCAAAAATGAAGTCTTCTAGTCACTCTTTCAGACAACAAAATAAAAACGAATAAGCTGTCAAAATACTGGAGCTTTCTGAGCTATAGACAATTGCATTGTCTCATTTCTTTTAAAATAATGCTTGTGAACACAATTAAAGACAGAAATAGAACAGCTAAGTCATTAGATTCAGTTTTCCTTTACACTAACAGAAATTGGGAGAGAGGAAGTGAAATAAACTGAGTTAATTCCTGATTTGTACTGATGACAATCAGAATCTGGCTTAAATATGATCATCTGCTAAAATACATGAACTAAGAATTTCAAAACAAAACAAAGTCTCTTCCTACAGAAGGCGACTGTGAAAAACAGATGTCTCTGCTGTAAGAATGTTCAGTTTGATGCTATTATAAGAATTATAAAAACCAAGATCCATGGAAACTTCCTTCCTGTTGGAAAATATAATATGGTTCACTTCACTAAAACAAACAAAATCTGCTATGTATAAAGGCTAAACCAACCTACACTACTGTTGCAGTCATTAACAGTAGTTCCTACATTCCAAATTTCACTTGGTCTTCTCATAACCTGAACAAGGTCTCAAAATACTAAAACAGTGTTTTAAAATATTTATGATTTTGCTTGGCTTCAGAGTAAAAGTGATTTGGCGGATGAGTGGGAGTAGAATGGGAAGGCAAGAAATAAAAATACTCTAAACTCATTTCTGAGTACAAATAAGCTGAACATGGTGTGGAGAGAATGTCGCTGCGGGCATCACACTAACCACCAAAAAAAGGCTACACTCAGTTCCATACAACTATGTAGAACAGAGGTAGACAGCTTGTGAGACTGCAGACATTGAATTCAGGACAGTCCAGAAAACCAGTCCGAAACAAGTTCTGAAGTGTTGAAGATCATTAATAACAAGCACACTAAATAGCAAATAGTAAAAGAATGGAGGTATCTTCTTGATACCTACAATACTAGTCAGCACTCCTGTGACCGTCTACCAACTACAGTTACTTCAAAGTAGGCTCAGTAAAGCAGTCCAAGCTATCTCCAGTTTTCCTCTGTCAAGCTCTGTGGATTCTCAAGTCTGGCTGAAGCACCACAACTATTATTTTCCCTATCCAGTATTTATTTCAAGAATTTCTCTCCCAAAAGTCTTTTCCAAAATAAGCTTTAATGTCTTTATCTTGGCTTTGAAGCTGATGCCTGTCAGATGCACATCAACTTACAGACAGGAAAAAAAAAGAGCCTTTTGCTCAGCCCTGGTTTAATTGAAAAGGATTCTTTTCCAGAGTCTCAGAAGCAGCATTCCAACCAAGCTGCAGACATTGTACTTCCCTCCTCTATACAAGAAGCAACTGCCAGAACATTTGTTGCTAAATAAGCCTGGGGTTTTCACTTCCAGTTGTCTGACAGACTTTCAACATAATCAAGACAATGCAAACATTTTAGATTGGACCATACAAATCAGCACACACTCCTACCATAAATGGTGGAGTGACTGGGACTCAGTTTACAAAATATGTAATGCAGAAACAGTTACCTTTAGGAAAAAAAATTTGGATCTTCCACTTACAGGCAGACGACTCAAATAGACAAACTTTAGAAACTAAAATTCATTATTTGCAGCAACAGATACTGGTTGAAAAGAAGAAAGGGATTTTTTGGCTGGTTGATCTCTGCACTCAGAGAGAGAGAGAGGGAGATAGAGATATCAGCTCAGCAATTCATACAGACAAACTTATATGTGGTTATACAATGTTGTAATTGTTGACTGAAACAACACAGTTAATTTAACACATTTTGTTGCTCCTTTGAGTCATTTAATGGTACTGGGCAGCTCTGCACCTCCAAAAAAGAGTGGGAATAGTGGAAGTCTCCTAAGATTATTCAAATAATACTTGAGAAGTTTATATGGAAGCACTTTTGGCATAGTTTCTTGTGATTGTTCTGACTCGCTGATAGAACTGGCATAATCAAAAATACATGTTACAGAAATCCAAGGGAAACGCAAAAGAACTTCAATTTGTTCTCATAGCCTTGACAGACCAAGGCATTATCCTTATGTACACTACAGTGAGCATTTTGGGATCAGAGAATGACAACCTGCTACCACACATTAATATCATTTGTACTGGGTCCATTACATACTTCTCAGAAAGATATCGAAGTCAGATTAATAAAAGCCACAAGAGAAGTCAAAGTCCTTCTGGAGAAACTTGCAGAAGTTTGCAGAGCTCTGTCTTTGACACTAAAAACTCAGAATTTGAAGGAAATACAACACAGCTATAGCTGCCTCCTGCTTTATGAATAAAAAATACAGCATTAAATATTCTATTCTATTAGCAAGTTAATTAGCAGCAACGACTGGACAGCAAAAATTACTTTCTGGAGCCTACATGGCTTCCAGTGATCTAACATACAGTACCACTTAACTTTCAAGAAACCATATGTTTTCTTGGATGAAATAAGATGGAAAATATACACTGACTTTATTTACAAAAGCAATTTAACTATGCATTCACAGAGACAAATATCACATAATACTGTCTGTTATTAAAACACTCTGAGAACAAAAAAACTTTGAAGTGCAAAAAACCTGAAAAGGGAAAGAAAATGGCACTAGTGACTAATCATTTAAGACTTGCTAAAGAATCACGGACCTCTGAATTACTAAAACCTACTTTACTTAATAAAAGCATTTGTACAAAAGACATTGCTGAGGGGAAAAAAAACCCATTCAAACACTTTTCAGACATTTCCAGGAAGTGATTTATCTATTGGAGCAAAGGTTAAGGGCTCAGAGGAGCAGACAGGTTAATTTTGAATGCAGGAAAGGAGTCTACAGAGCCTGTACTATATATGTAGGTAAAAATAACATCAAGGAAGAGAGATCCCAAGTTTTGACATCTATTCCCAATTTTTTTTATCCAGGAGAGACAAAATGCAAAAATTTATTTTTGTGTGTTCTGAAAGCTAAAGGCGCCTTACTAGCAAAATTTAAGGAATGCACGGTTATCCAGACGGCTTAACATGGCAAACAGTTATACAGAACCATAATGCTCCCTAAGGTTAAACAGGGCAAGGCAGGAGAGATGAACAAGGTCTTGAGATGAACGACAGAAAGGAAAAAACAGATCCAGCAGCCCTACAAATTATTACTTGCAATAATGGCACAGGTTAATATCACACCTGTCATGAGACTACATGCAATTTCCCAGAAGATTTTTAAAATTAAATTTGGCAAATGATAAGTCCATAATAAGCTCTAATCACTTTTCATACTTTTGAGGGTAGGGGAAAAGAAAAAAAAAAGAAATATCAAATACCCATGTTTGAGTTATGGCTACTTTGGATTATGGCTACTTTGCATGTATATTAAGAACTTTCCCAAAGAATTTTACTGTACCTTTTAATGCACATAATAGACAGGAATGGCTCCCATTAGAAAAAATTATATGTCCTTAATAAAAACGTATATAAAGGTATCTCTGTAATAAAACAGCCAAGCACCACTCATACTGGCAACCTTTTAGAAGACAGAATTACACATCAGGTATTATACAACCCTGCTATTGAAAAGAAAGCAGCAATCCGCAGATTCTCTTGCCTCTGATGCTGGTCCTCCACTAGCCGCACTGGGGATGCTTACTCCCCACCCCCAGGTTACTAGCCAGTTCATATTCCTCTCCAGATTTTCTCCAGACTCCACTCCCCTAAAGTTTGCGATCTATGTGATCCTCCTTCCTAGCATAGTTTCTGACTGCACTCAATTTTCCTCCTACTCTCTCTGTAGCTATGCGATATCTTAATTTCTGCCATTCTGAATTCCCATGTACTTTTTCTGGGCTTGTTTCTAACCTCACTCGTTGCTTTTTATTATACCAATTCTACTGAGTTTCTCCTGACTTCCTGGGTGATACCCTACATCTCCTGAGGTCAGTGGGAATTGGGTGTTGACCCCATTGGATCAGAATTTTACTTTTCATGTAAGGAAACCATGCAGAGGGTTTTCTAATCCCCCATGGTCCCTTCAGAGATCTGTGACCAAAACCTCAGATTTTTAAAAGACATGCGCCAAACACTGCCAACAGTAGAAAGTGCTGCTGCTGCTTCTTCCAGGACAGGAACCTTGGCTACATCATTTGAATCATCCAGTTGCAATAAAAATACTTATTCTTTGCATAATGCTAATTATTATTGGATACACAAGTCCAAATAGCTGGAAACATTGCTATGAAATTATTTGGCAAGATACCTAATGACCAGCACAAGTAAAGTATCTTGTAGAAAACCCCTGGAGCAAGATAGCCACAGGCACAACCACATTTAATGACAAAACAGATCTAAAAGCCTCAGACTTTGATAGAATCACAGAATTGCAATATTCACAACATGAGCCAGCTTTACCTCCTGCTTGAAGTCATCATCCCTGGAGATATTTAAAGGCATGTAGATGTGGTGCTTAGGGACATGGTTTATGGCAGTGTTAGGTTAATGGTTGGGCTTGATGATCTTAAAGGTCTTTTCCACCCTAAATGATTCTATGATCTTTGATTAATCTAGTAAGAGGAATGAAATGAAAGTTTGGGTTACTTTTTCCGTTTGGGCAAAGGTTGGAAAGAGATGTAAAGGCTACATCAACTAAATCCAAGCCAAGTGATATCAAAAACATAAAAACATGGGAACTCATTCCCTATTCAGACACCATATGCATCTCATTCACCCATACGACAGCCCTTGTCAGTGCTCCTCCAGGAGGGACACTGGGGCTTCTTGTCTGTCTCACATCAACTGTGAGACACTGGCAAGGGCAGAGGCAGGTATGACAGAGTATGTGTCATATATATATACACACACACACACACAGACAGGCACCTTGGTCAGACACTGCATCTTAGGACCTATCCGTACTGTATGTTTCTCCCAGAGCACACTCAGCAGTGCTGGGTTCCCCTCCTGTGCAAACCATTTGATTGACCCAAAGTGAGCCCAAAGGATGCTCTGACAAGCAATCCTCTTAGTCAGCTCCAAACTTGGCATCACTCTCAGAGCTGAAAATGTCTTTAAGAATTCACACCACCCACTTTGCAGACAGATTGTTGGGAAAACAATACAGCTTAATGGTCAAAGCAGCAGCTTATAATACAATGGTGAAAGTGTTGTAGTTCCTACCTGGTGACAATGAATTGTAAAGCCTGGATCTCTTAAATAAGTAAAATAATTTCACATAGAACATAATAAGAAGTTGCAAAGTTCTGATTGCAAAGACATCTTGGAAATTACATACTAAAACTATCTTTACCTACCACTTTGGCAACAGGGCTCTACAAGATCCTAGTTAAGCAGTACTCTAAAATGTATTTCATTACATTTTTGAAGACAGATAGATACAAACATAGACAATAGTTCAACCATGTGTTCAACTTAGGCAAAGAAATGCTTTCAAATCTAAGAAGAAAATGAAGAACATGTATTCATTAATAGCTTCCACTTTGGGAATTTTGGACTGATTCCTTATGTATTCCTGGTGCAAATGTCACTGTTCTTTGATGATCACAAGACTGATGGAAGCACCAGGAACATGTAATGTTGGATCTCACTAGAAAGCATTCTGGGCTCCAATTGGCATTAGGTTCCCTAACCAGATTAGAGAGAGAGGCCAGTCACAGCAGATGCCCTGTCTCGGTTCATTACTCAACACCTGTTAAACTTGATTAACAGCCCCGGCTAATTATCTGTTAAGAGTAACTCATGCTGTAACAGATCCCAAAGGTCTGAGAAGTTGACTTCATTTACATGTTTGTCTCCTATCACAAGGCCTCAGTTAAGCATCACCAAAAAATGTTTTCCAGAAAACAACAATAAAAACCCTTTAACTAGAATACCTTTGGCACCCATATGACCTACTTTATAGTTTCAGATGTATACCTGCAGGGAAAACTTACAACAGGACATGAAATGCTCAAAATACACACCTGCCTTGCAGTTTAAAACTGTCTCCAAACAATGTGCAATAAACTATAGCCATGTGCCCTGTAGCAGCTGAAACACATGTCATGGCAGCCAAACAAAAAAATGTTCTAATTTCAAATTCAGAATTCTGTGCTTGGGCAAACATGATTTCTCTAACATAATCCAAAAGAAGTGATATTTCCAGGTGCTGAATTCAATAGAGACACATATTACAAATTCTGCTGCTTAACAAGGTAGAGTTGACACTATCACTCTATTTAGACTATCAATTTTCACACCTGTTCTAGTACTTTTCTAGATCTAAAAATATCTTATGTCAGGCTCTGCTACCAATAACTCCTACAGTCCATGAATTAAGAGATTTTGGTTTTGGTGGTTACAATGTTTTGTAGGACACGTATTCCCAACATACACTATGATTTCCACTCTTTAAATAGGATGGATATCTGATCACACCATATGCACCACAGACTGTTTTCCAATGTTCGTTAGGCTGTTTTGGCGAAACAAATCATGCGGTGGCAATTATTTTACTCCATTCTACAGATGTGTAACAACATGTAATACAATAAATTACATCCTCCTCTTTTTCATTAAGTAGGTATTGCTTCCATAAAACAGTACATAATTGTATAGACCATATTAGCGGTTTCCTTTCTTTTCCAAGCAAGCCTCATCGACATCAGTGAACCTCCTTTCTGTCCAAAGACCAATTCCCTTTGCCCTGGGAACAGTGCCAGCATGTTCCTCTTGGCTCCTGTCACTCCCTCCTTGCACCCAAGGTGACTGGCCTTTAGACCGGGTGTGCCAAGTCTTTTGCCTGGTATTGGTGTCCTCAGAGCACAGATTTGTGTTTATCAGCAACACCCACTGCTCTTCTTCACATGTCTCCATCCCAGGGCACCTCCTCAGCTGTGCAGATGCAGTTGTACACTAACATCCACTGATGTTACTTGTTAGAGCTCTAAACTTTCTTCTACTGTATGATGTAAATGTTAAATGAGAGCACCACAAACATATACATCTCCTTGCATTCTGCACAAATGCTTGTATCTGTATTCTTCCAAACTGCAAGTTGATTTTGCTTAGATCCAAAATTCAAAAGAAGTATCTAGGTACTAGCCTTATATGTGTAAGTGCCTAATTTCACATGCAGGTCTACCGTGGTTGTATTTTTTAAAAACAGTGGGTCACTATGTACTAAAACCACCAAAACCACAGCCTAAATATAAAACTGACTAAAAGCAGTGTGCATTCTTTTCCTTTGGGCAATTTAAGAACACTCTTCAGATAAAACCCCTGCTACAGATTAGATTATCCTGACTTGCTGCATCTGTTGCAACTCTTCTCTTATAATTGTACTAAACCTTGGAGTAACTTGGAAGAGGAGTGTCAGCTTTAGTGCAATCTCTTCAGTCAATGAGCAAAGAAAACATTATTTTATAGACATTTTACCATTTGTACAATTCACTAAATGAAAGCAGACACGACAATTTTAGATCATAGCCATAAAAGTGAAAAAGACAGTATTTTTCAGAAGTCCCAGTATTCCTCTGCTAACTGCCTTTTAGAGAAACCGACACATTACGATATTGATGTTACAATGGCATGCTATACAACTGTACCTCAGATGGAAAGGAGAGGTTTAAAACTACATTATTAGTATCATTTAGGGTTAATGGGCCATGAAATCACCAAAGACAAAACATCTTAACTCATCCTAACAACAGAAGAAATTTCTGCATGCACCTTCTCAATCTGTTCATGTGAATTTTAAGACAACACATACAAAATCTATGAAAAAAAAAATCTACAAAACCTGTACCAGTCAGGCAATTGAATTTGTAATTAGATATTTATTCCAATCAGCCACCATATTTCCTAAGGCTGAACTTGAAGAAGAGTTCCCAACAAAACTAAGAGATGAATGGTATTGTGCAAAAATTAAGGGAGAAGAGCATACTAAGTAGATCAGGACACATATACAGTAAGTAGACCACAACTAAATAGCTGAAAAAGATTTTGTCTTAAAATATGTTTTTTTTTTTTCTCCAGCAATACCAGCTGATCTAATGAAAGACCTTACTTCTCGCAACCGTTATAGTGCTTATGATTATTCTAGCATTTCTTTAGTATCCTAAATGTCGTATCCAATCACTTTTATCTGTTCTTACTCCTTTTATGCATTCCATCCCCTTGATACTATTGGAATCGATCCAGCTACAGTCAGGACTCTTCTGTTCTTCCTTTCTTTGTGCCTTGTGTGCATTTTTCAGGGCATGAAATAACTGCTTAAAGTAGGCTGTAAGGAAGGGGGGGGGGGGGGGGGGGGGGAAGAGTAGCTGCATTTATAGTTATTTTTGCCTGTATTAAAAGAAAGTTCTACATTTCTGAAATTACATAGTATTTTATACCAGCTAAACAAACAGAGAACAGTTAAAGAATCTGGATTTCTTCTATAAATCCAAAACCATTGCTTCTTTAGCATTAGATCCTTTTTTCCTTTTTTTTTTTTTCCCTGGAAGAACTGCATATGAAAGGATATAACACAGGAAGCAAAACTACTATCAGAAAGCCATATGTTTTTAAATTTCTTCTAGACTTGCTAACAGCAGTCATTAAAATATTTTTCTCTTTTCTTCAGACTAGCATTTTCAGCTTAACATTTCTTTTTTTTTGATTTTCCATAGTACCTTATATATAAATATATTTACTAACAAACTCTTAAATCAACTCTGTCATTCAGCTAGATCAGCACCGTACTTGTTATTATTCTCTTCCTTTATAAGCATTTATAGAAGCAGAAATATACATTTCTGATTTTCCCTTTCTTGTATCACATCAAATGTAGAATTGTAAATTAACATTTCAGATCCTGATATTATCAAATATTAGCTATCTCAGTTATGGAACATTTGCTGTCCCTTTAAAAACTAAGTACTTTTTCTCATGCTTCCAGCGTGTAGTTAGACAAGGGAAGAATTATTTTACGGATTGTCTGTAAATACAGATATTACACACATTCATTTCATACCTACAGCAAGATCTTTGTGACAGTGCATGATACTCCAAGACATGCGTTTCTTTCAGAAATAATGAATCATAGATATCTTAAAAAATGCAATTTCAAGCTCTAGGGGCAGGAGTGAAATTGTCATATCGGCAGTCTAAATGTCACCTTTTATTTTACCTCCTACCACCAGGTTCACATTCAAAATGAACACACGAGCCAGCCTGACAAAGACATCATCACATTCGTTGTCTTCTTTCCTTCATTTTTTTCTTTAAAAAAAAAAAAAAATTGCCAAGCATTCAGCTGTCGTCCTTCATTCTGAATCATGATAAACTCTTCTTTCTATCCTCATGTTTATGAAAATATTAATTGTGGAACTGCATATATATCTCTTTATAAATAAACAGAGATGTGAAATAGTCTATAGTGGTAATAGTGAAATAGAGAAAGCTCTTTTTCATCATTATGTCTCTGTGAAAGAAATGGGAGGCAGCAATTTTATGGGCAATATTCAACTTGAATCCATAGCAGAAACAAGCAAGTATTGGTCATGCCAGAAAAGCTGTCTTGTAATCCTCCGGTTTACATTTCTGCATTACATGAGATGGATATATTTTGAATTTTTAAAAAAGAGAGAAAAAGAAATTTATCTTATCTACTGAATGAAAAGCATTTAAAATTTGCTTTTGATTAGGGAGCACGACAAGTTTCTGCACTTGTAGATGTGACACAACAAAAGGAAAACGGCAAACAGTAGAATAAAGATGTTGCTTTCAAAGAAAGTAAAGACTAATAAGGACTATGCTGATTTAGTTGGAGGACAGAACTAGTAGAAAGAAAAAAACAGTTCATTAGTAAATACATATATTCATAAAGGAAAAACTGACAACAATGGTCTGAAAAATAGTTTAGTGCTGCCAGTTTTTTTTAATTTTCAGAAAAAGAGCCCTCATTTCCTTTCACAATTTTGAAAGTCATCATTTATGGAGTATCAGATCTACCTAACTCATTTTGCAGCAAAAGGAACACTGAGTACAGTTCATCTAATGTCTCAGCTTTGCAATGCGATGGGAACCCTCAAGCCCTACTATAACCTATTGGAAAGCCTAATTTAGCCTTACAGGAAATAGAATGAAGAAAAAGTGGTAGAAAAATAAGAATAAAATGGGCTGCAAACAACGCTGAGGGAGAAAAAAATAATGGAAGTTTCTTTAACAAAAATGAACAGTGGAGAAGATGACCTACTGCTCCTTAGCTACAGTCCCAATCTTTGAAAAGACTCAGGCTCCACTAAAACTACATCCAACCCCCCCCCCCCCAAACGGTCTCAGTACTGAAAACAGCTAATGATATAAAACAGTTCCATGAGACAGAAGCAGCAGTTGCTAGAACTAATCTACTGCAGAGGAGACACAGCATGGCTCTAACGTCACAAGAACACCTAAATGCTCAGGACAACATAAAATAAACATATAATTTAATATGTTATATGCACACATGTTATAGAAAACAAAGGGTATTTTTCCTTTCTGGAGAAGGTTGATAAACTCTAAATGCCATTAAAACCTGTTAGGAAAACTAGAAACCGCATTGAATGGACCATAAAGTTAGAAAAGTCACAGACTGAGAGCAAAGGTGACAAAGCTGTCTATGAAGATAAAAGAAAATGGAAAACTAGTAACAAAGGCATGAAAAAAATGACCAGAGTATGGTTACCCCATTGCAGTTATCTACAAAAGAGGACCAAAAAAATCAGCTAATTCATATCACCCAGCCTGCTCACTTTAAACTTTTAGCACTTTTCTGAAGATGTACCTGCTCATTGTAACAGCATCCTCATTTTGCAGTTGCAATTTGTATTACGCAAACAGCAAAAGAGTAATCAAGCTGAAAAATAGAAAATATTCTTTTTTACCCACAGGCATCCACAGGACATGAAATCAAGAAATTTACTCTATACCTATCCTAACATCCGTGTCTTGCTTTAGTCAATGGTACTTCTGCAAAAACGTAATGATTACAAATATCACCACTTATCACTTGCCTTCTGTATGAAGAAGCTGCTTGTGCAGACAGAGGCATTTTTGGTTTATTTTGATTGTTTATCACTTCTGCTGAAGTTCAGGATGCATCAGCTTGCATGTGGCTTCTTGCCAGGCCCACAAGAGATTGACACGCAAACCACAAACACCTTCTGCTACTTAACGCCAAACTTAACGTACAGAATATAAAAATGTGTCCAAAAGAACTGAAAACCCTTTCTTTATATTTTGATGGTTGTTAGGGTAAAACTGGTAGGTTAAACAATTCCAGGAAATCTGCAGTCATACATAACATGCTGCATAGCTCTGGAGATTATCTCCAATACATCCAGCCTTGCTTTGAAAAACTTTCTGCTTGAGACCAGCTCTTGTCTTCCATAACTAAAGTGTCAGATGACGTAAATACTTCAGGGTTAATAGAAGCTCAATTATTTATACCTGCTGGGACTCTGGATACTGATTTTACTAAAAATATCTTCTTAAACTGTGCAAATTATTTAAAAGCTAAATACGCATCCTTTTCTACTGCTGAACCCTAGTGCATAAAGCAAACTGTTATTCTGTATTTAATGTACCATGTCCAACATTTGATTTTTTTCCCTTTGCCCTAGTCTTTTTATACAAAACTTCCATTTATGCTTAAAGTATTTTATTTCTAGTTAAAAAACTGCACCCATATTTTGTCACAAACTTTTATGAAGAATAATACACACATGCAACTCAAAATATCAAAGTAAACAAACATTTTAATTTATGGGGGTAAGGATGCATGAAGGCAAATGCCTTTCACAACTTGATAACGGTAAACTCATTCTTTTGGAAACGCTTTATAATGATGATAAATGAAGACATAGAGAACGTTTTTTGAGTACACTGAGTGACTGTACATCCTCATACATTGAGGTAATTATGTTTTCCTTTCTTTTTCCTGAGAGCAACAGACTTTATTACGGTCAACATACTAGTTTCACTTTTTTTTGTAAAGGTCTTTGATACTGTCTGGCACACAGCATTGAAAAAAGTAGTTGGGCATTGCTTCTGATACCATCTTGGATTTCAGTATTGCAACTTACAGGTTTGAATAAGCATGCACAGGGTATGGCTACTATTTTGCCTGCTTGGGAAAAAAAAAAAAGGAAGTAAGATTCCATGTTTCTCATCACAAAGTACACCAACACCACATTAAATACAACAGCTATGTGCAGTCTGCTTTCTCTCCCGTGCTGTTACTTACGGCACAGGCTATCCACGGGAGGTTGCTGTGCAGTGTACCACCATGAACGGATTCTTCGCAAGTAAGCTGGGTCTTGAATCAGTTCATGATTTGATAAGAAGAGGAATAGTGTGAATAACTGCTTTTCTGGCTGAACACTGAAACTGGGAAGTAAAAAAACACCAAGCAAACAACACACTAAAGAACCCCAAACTGGTTTTGATTAAGCTATTCCATTATTTATCTTGTTTTTCCCCATCAGACTGCAATGAAACAGCACAAGATTTTCTCAGTTCAGCACAAGATGGTTAATTCAACCTGACATAAAATATTTATTGTGGGTATCTGTAAGAAAAGCAAAGGGAAAACAAGAGCATGCTTCAAAAAAGTTGAAGATAGAACCAGTTCCCTTTTAATGGTACAGTTCAGAACTTAAAATGCCCTTCCATGAGCCTAGAGATCTGTGTTCATTTTGCTCCTCTTTATCTCCCTAGAGATGTATTATGGACTACTCTGCTGGTGGAGGATTCTCAGTCTCACAGTTAATGCTGTCCTACTGCATTCACTGAAGCAAGTCTAGTACTCAAGGAATCCTCCACAGAGTAAGAAGTTGTTCTTTCTCTCTTCTTAAATGATTACTTCAGTATTTCAAGCCAAAGAAAACACCCCCAGAGGTAATCAAAGGTGCTCAAATAGTTACGGTATTTACCTAAGCAGAATTTCAGCTTAATCATTGTTGTACTCAGTCCAAGGAAGGGACTTGGGTTCTTCCTGCAGAGGTCTTGTAGAACTATTCCCTGAAATGGTCTGAAGTGCTTGCAGCTACACAACACTCCAAACTTATCCTACAGGGATTTTCAAAAAGAGCGTACACAATCTTGTTAAAGCAAAAGAAGAAAGTAGAACATCACGTTCTATAGATTTATCTAGTAGCAATGTTTTTTTCTGCCATTACTGAAGGACTTGGGAAGCTACAAGAGGTTATAAATATGTATATTCATACACAGAAAAACAAGTAATGAGAAAACCATACATATTTACATATGCTGAGATGCTCTAACTCAGAAAACACATGGAAGGAAAATATTACAACACGTATCTTCTAAAGATATTGACACCATTTAATGACTGTTATTTTTATGTTAAATCAAGTTCTAGAACTAGGAGACTATTTTCTGACTTGCATCTATTAATTTGTTCAAATGAAGGGAAATTTAATAACTGACCATTTTTAAAAGTAATGTTTTATATGTGGCAGTTTGGAGTTTTGGGCACTTAAAACATCAGAACGTAAAAATACTTCTGAAACTTTTTTGCAAATACAATTAAGACTGTCTCTTAAAATTCCTCATGACAAGAGTAATTTTATGTAGCTTGTCCTGTTTGAACCTCACAAAGGTACATTTCTTTGTACAATACAGCTTGACAAATAGCATCATTTGTTATTGTATTTTTATAGAAAAAAACAAAGTTGTTTATATGCAAAACTATAGCAGCAGATAAAATTTGGGACTAGACATTTGTAAGAAATAAATGCAGATGCTCTTCTGAAAGACAATCTGCAGAAACAGTAAAAACGATCCTACCTCATTTAAAGATAAAAAAAGCACACAGAATCACTTAGAACAATGGGCTAGGGGACACAATATGAGCATTCAACTAATTTATCATCTCAATTTGCTCCCAAACCCTGCTATTTCTTCAGTATTCCCACCATGGAGAACAGTCAATTGCAAAAAATATTTGATTAATGTTCCATTACTTGCACCAAATAAATATAACACAGAAAACAATATCCTAGTTACCATCTAATGAAATGGTCTCTAGATGAGCCCTCTGGTCAGTTGCTTTAAAAATAGGCAACAGCACTGGAAAAAAGACAGAGGGAAATGCAGAACTTTGGTTTTGACTGTAAATTACTTTCCTTTGTTACCGAAGCTATAAATTTTACATCTTGCCTACACAGTATCATCTTGTAACTTGACCAGGTATTTTTACGACACTCGAGATCAGTGATTTTACTTTAAACTTATTTTAAATTGTGTCTTACTTTTTAAATGCCCAATGTAATTTGCTTCCTGCAGTAATTATTCAATCAGGAAATAAAATCAAAGTTTTAGATTTTCCATGTATTGCAATGGGTTGAGTAACTAATACGCAAAGCAACAGGGGGCTTGAACCATTATGAACATACTGTACAAACCCTACATAAGGGAAAACCACTTTTTTTTAAGCAAACTAATATGGGGCAAGTATACTAGAATTATTCCTGTTTTACAAATGGAAAAAACTAAGCACTGAAAACCTTAGTGAAGTAATCCAAGGTCACACAAGTGCACAGTGGAAATTAAGTATCATGCTGGTATTTTTCCAGAAACTTTTTCCCTATCAGAATAACACTGCTAGCTTGCTGCATGGTGTTTTGAAAATATATCATGCGCATACACGCACACACTCCCACCCTTCTGCCCCGCTTTCCACACACATACCCACGGATGCCTATGAACACATAAGCTTGCACTGAAGCTCAAAAAGGGCTACAGAGAAAGTTAGCAGAAGCCCAAACCAGGTTATTCTGGCTGACTGCTCTCCCCACGTTGGGTGTTAAATATCACAGTGACTGCAGGAACTCACTAGAGAAAGAAATCCTAAGCAGATCTTTGCTGAAGATTGATTTACTGTCCAATATGCACAGACAAACTAAAATGTGCTTTCTGCAACAAACAGATTAAGTCCAAGTTTCATTGTTGTATATACTCTGTTTTGCAAAATGGACTATTAGTATACATTCTCTAGTCAAATTATTTTATTCTACTGGTAAATATGATTCACATACCAATCCTAAAGAAGCATGTACAATTACGGTATTACACAATGGATTCAGCAGAACTGTGCTTACAAAAAAAAATCTATCACTTTTTAACAAATTAATACTAAGCCTACACAAAAATGCTCAAGACTCAGTCATGTTCCTTAAACTACCAATTTCTAGATTTTACACTATAATAAAATATTTAACTTTACAGTCCTAATACCTGGAATGCAGGCATTCTTTATACAGTAAGTCCCTGAATTAATGGATCCAGACCTTTCCAGTCTCAAGCCCAAAGGAATTGGCCCTCCCCTCCAACCCCACTGTAAAAAAGACTTTAAAAGCTTTTGAACATTTGCTCTTCAGTGAAGAGCTGTTAGAAACATGCTGCACTTTTGCATGCGGATCATTATCCAGCTAAATTCTCATTTAATGCCTAACACCATTGTTTCCAAGCAGCTGGCATTTAACCAACCTTTTCAGCTATTTTGGTGAAGAGGCTTTGTGGTGAATAAGTTTCTTTCACCTATTATAAAAGTTTGGTGACCTTTTCCTTGATTACCCTCCTGCACTTTAGCCATAAGTAGTGGGAAGGAGCAGCTCACTGGGCATCTTTATCAAAAATCCCTCTACATTTGGATGTGCGATAAAGCCAGCTGAAGAAGTGCCATTTCAACGTTCTCAGTCAAATAACTAAGCTCACCATACAGCCTCCATATGTTGAGGTTTGAGGCTTCCACAGCTCTTACTGCTAACATGAAAGGGCCTGCTCTGTTATTACAAACTACCCACAGGTTTCTCTTCCTCTCACATCTCTCACGAGATAGAACCTCTTGTATGCTATCCTCACCACACATCCTCACAGGTGGGGGAACTCCTAAGTACTACTTCTACTGCCACTAAAAACTGGCCCAAACCAGGGGGGAGAATTAAACCAAGTGGCAAAAGTGTAGCTTGAGATAAGGACTGCAGTACAAAAAATAAAAACATTTAAGCTTCTTCATCCTGTTTAGATCTCAGAGATCAAGAGAATTAGTGGTGGAGGAAGGGAAACAGAGTAGTTAAGTGTGAAGACTTTGAAAAGGATTGAGTGAGGAAAAATCTGGTCAGGTAGTCAACTGGCCATGAGAGAAAAGGATAAAGACTATCTAAAGTGAATGGGGCAGGAAGATGGTGCGCTATCTAGAAAAGGGCAACAGAAACTAGACCTGCAGGGTGTGATGCAAAATAAGTTACTTCAGTTTTTTGCTCATTGAATATTCCTTAGTTTGGTGTAGTGTTGATTCGCAAAACTACTCCTTTTTTTTCCTCATAGCTGCAAATAAAGGAAGGAAGAGATGAACTTTGTATGTTACAAGGCTACATAAAACAGAGGTCTGAAAAATCATGGCTCAGATTGGACTCCCCAAATCAGCTGATGTTTATACTCCCTGTTCCTCAGCTCCACCTGCATAAATGAGGATAAACACCATCACATCATTTCCCAGCAGACATAGTGTGAGCAGAAGTTCATTACATTTGTGAGGTTCATACATAGAGTTGTGATAGTGTCACAGGAAAACTCCATAAAGCAAATAATACTGCAGATAGTCCTAGTACAGTGTATAAAAACTAGGGCCATATACTGAATCACGCAGGGAAGCAAAACTCAACAGCTGCTCCTGAAGCTAGCACCACTCTTTCTGCATACTGAAAGATGCAGAGATATTAGAGAAAGAAATAGTGTGATCATGTAATTAGAGATGGCACATATACACAGTAACCAAAAAACCCTGTACAAATTATCTTAATTCTGGTATTTCCTAACTCCCAACTGGTTTTGTAATGTCAGCTATGTTCTAGGTTTTCTGTATTTACAGAAATATAGATAAGATTAAGTTATCTTGGAAGGATAACGCTCCTTTCCCTTGCAGACTTCATTAGTTGTGGTTGGACTTCATACAATATGACAAGCTGCATCCAGCAAATAAGACCTCTGTTATTTTTCTGGTAATAATAATAGCTTCACTTACTCTAAACAAAAAAGCCATTTTTATTAAAGTGATGTACAGGACAATAGATATGCTTGCATTGACTGTATTGGAACAAGATTATTGCTGCTGAGATTATAATTAAAGCTTTCAAAGTTGGCATGGGAGAAAGAGGGATTCTAAGCAGTTGTCATTTTGGGAAAATAATGATAGGATTGTCATATTTAAATAAAACACTCTTAAATACAGAAGTGATTTCCGAGAACAGTGCACTTGTGTGTTAGCTTTTAAAGCACTGCTACAAGGATATCTTGTGAAGTAGAAATAATCATGGCAAGAAAGGAAAACAAGTTGAAAACAAGCTCAGACATGCTCAGATGGATTGCAGCCGGCCACGAGGGAAGGCATTTTGGTGATGTGGCATGTGCTTTTCCAACATGTGCTGTCTACGGCTGCAAAACTAACAAAGCAAGGGAACGTTGATACCTGACAGCAAGCTTGCTGCTCTTGATATGCTTTGCAGAAAGCAACTGCTTTTTTTTTTGGGGGGGGGGGGGAGGGGAAGAGAGAGAGACAGACACTATACTACTGGAAAAATTTTATTTTGGATCTTTTGTAAAATATGTTGCCATTGGTGTTACTTGGAAGAACAGAAACAAAGGGATAAGGGGGAAGATGGAGGAAACAGGCAAAAACATATACTGTGGACTTCTTAATGATCTGAAATGCTCTATGAGGACCAATTCCAGTAGCACATATAACAGCATTCAGGTTAAAGTCTAGAGGAAAGGCTGTGGATACGGATATTCAGCAAGAAGTGAACACAGGAAAAGAAGTGCTTTTAACTTTTTTTTTAAACCTGCCATGCCTCTTATGAACTTTGTAAATCATCATGTTCACTTCAGCCTCCTCCTCTCCATGATGCAACGTCCCCTCCTTTTTAGACCACTACTGCTAGGCAGCTCCTTTGCCATCTTGATCATCTCAGCCACCCTTCTGTATTTTAAGTTAATGTTTATATTTTAAGAACTTAAATAATAACAAGCTGAAAAAAGTCTATGAAACACTATCAGATCAGTATGTTAGCCAGTATTATCTGTAACACACAACTGAAACCACATGCTTATAACTTCACATCTTCCCCACAGCCATACAAGAAGGTTCTTGACAACATGAACAGCAATGTAAATCTTGCTTTGAGGTCAAAGGCCAAATATATTTGGAAGCATCTCACCAGAAGCTGTCTCTGGAAGCAGCAGAGGGGGAGCAGAGGTGCTTTCATATTGTTGAACCTGTTCTTCAAGTGAATAATGAGCTTCTATATTAGAGTACTGAAAGTACGTATTTCATTAAGTACAGTTTGAAAAAGTGTAAAGTTGCTGCCAGCTTCCCCCAGCACCCCACCAAATACTCTATGGTTACCAGGGAATACTGCTGAAAACAATGTTCCTCTTACAGAGCATTTCCACATTTTTACAAAGTACATTTTTGAAGTAGCCGTATAAGATTATGGTGTTTGTATAACCCCAAAATTCTCTCTCTTGCCCCCCCCACAACAACACATAACCGTATCAGCATCCTGAAGAATTTGTCTGTTGAAATACAAAATTCCTGACAAGTGACACCTTTGCATATGAATTTATCTTCGATTCTTCTGCCAGTGAGATATGGTTTCTGTTTGTTCAGAACAGAACACCACACACTGCCTGGATACAACCTGCTGCTTAAGATAAGCTGACTGTAATTTCAGTATACAGTGGTATATTTCTTGCCCTAGAATAACCTGACTTTATAGCAGCTGGATGTATGCCAGTTTCTAATTGTTTGTCTTTAGGCTGCTGGCTTTCTTCTAATTATTCTCATCCTGGGATACTTGGCTCATCTACTCCTCATTTTGTGCTAAATATTCCTTATAAAGTCTTTATAAGCTTTCTTGCCTTCTTATATGACTCGTATTTCCACTATGAAATAAAGTCTTTGATTATTCTAAGCCTGGCAGTCAAAGCCTTTCCAAGTTTTAAAAGCCCATGCTACCTCATTTTCCTTCCCTTTAGCCAATAGGCATTTCACTGACTTCTTGGCATTTGAAACCTGCAGTCCTCTCTCATCTAACAGGTTACTAGGACATTTTACAGTATGTTTACAAGGAATCTGGAAAGCCCTGTTTTTCCTGCAGTATCTCTTGTCCACTTTGATGCTGCATTGTAGTAAATGAAGACATCTTCCTGGCACTTAGATTATAAATTGTCTTTCCATAGGCAGTGGTTTGTCTCTACCTTTCAAATCTGGTAGGGTAAAGTAATTTTCTTCCCATTCCTTTATATGTGCAAAGCTCCATATATAGCAAGGTCAGGGGACAATGGGCATTTACTGTTCATATACACCCCTATTAAAGGAACTATATGCAATTTGCGCTCTCATCTTTTTGGGGCAGGAATATCTTTTGTTCTGTGCCTATGTTGTAATTAGTATAATAGCACTCCTGATTTCCAGGCTGTGTCCTTAGGAGCTAACACGTACAATGAACATATACTATTATTAAGCCTGTGAAAATGATCAAGCTTATTTCAAAATGCTGTTAGTCTGTTGGCTCTTTGTGCTAGTTAATAATTTGGTATCACGTTCACCCTGTCCACTACACAAACAAAAAACAGACATCCCAAGAGGTCAATTATAGACAGAGCTATGGCTAGCTACCGGTATTCTTGAAGGAATCAAAGCTACCCAGTATTCTAACTTATTAGATAACTTTTCTTCTTGATGAGAAATGCAACCTGTGTTTTATGTGCTTTAAAATATAAAAACTTTGTATACAAATTTTAAACCATCTCTCTGGCTTCCAGACTAAGCACGTGTCTGCTAAAGAAATTAACAGGTTTTAGTCATCTTTTAAACTCAAACTATTTATTAATTTATATATTAATTTATACTAAAAATAGCTCCTTATTATGCTTCATGCATAATAAGGGAGAGTCTGTCTCAAAAAGGTTACAATTTAATGAGTACATTTTTAAAAAACATGGGAGGGAAGTGAAACAATTATTCTGTCCTGGTATATGGAGAAACTGAGACACAGAGGCTTAGATTCTGCCTAATTAGCAATCCTGCTGCATTAGGCTCACTCTATCATCCATGGAGAAATTGGCACTTCTTCCACTGCATCATTTCAGAACCTAAGTGAAATCTGAGTTCTTGGAACTTCTACTAACTGTGATTATAGTTTTACTATTGCTAAAACAGAGAAAATGAGGCAGGAAGGGGCAAAAATCATTTCAAGGTCAAAGACAGTCATAGGAAGACCTGAGACCTGACCTCATGCCTGGTAAGATTCAGTGCAGCTTTTAATCCTATTTTACATCTTGATTCAAACCCTACTGAATTCAGTGGTCAGACTCTTGTGAGCAACAAAGATGAAATCCTCTATTAAAAAACAAAAACCACGCAGTTACTCATTTCATATGATGAATCCAGCTATAAGAAAGAGTGCATTTAAATATCTTAAGGTTTAATGATAGTACAGTAGTAATTAAATCACAAGCCTTCAGAACTATCATTCTAGGAAAATGGTTACTTTTTAAAACATTTCTGCAAAGTGAAAAAATCTTAACAGAGAGGGAAAAACCCACATGTATATTTATAGCTCCCAAGGTACATCTTTTTTTAAAATACACCCCTCTTTTTTTTAAAACTAAACAAATGAGAGCACAGCATGGACAATAAAAGCCACATTAGACTGTTGTACAGATTTAAAGAGTCAAATGGCACTTTCTAGACTGTATTTCAAAGCAAACACTCACACCGACACATAAAATTTCTGTACAGTGATTACGAAGTAAAAGAGTGAAAGTATGTATTCATGTGAAAAATGAAATAACTTCATCCCATATTTAGGCTCCTAAAAGTACTGCGAAAATCTAAAAGAACTAGGATACTATAACTTCTGCATGTCTGTTAGAATCAAAGGGATAGATCAGAAGGTATGGCAAACTAATGATTGCATTATCAAACCGATTTAGAAAAGTAGTTGTGACTTAAATAGTTCAACACAAGCTTCAAGGGGTTTTCTAAGTTTTGTGGTTTGAAAATAAACTCAAAGCAATTCTTCTAGGAAATGTTAAAATGGAATTAAACATCATTACAGAGATTTTGACACTTTGCCCTCCAATGATCCAAATTACAGAAACAGGACTGTGTACATAATGATGTAATTACATGCAGTCATGAACAGTTTAATTACTGTATGCCTGAGTGAGCTTTTTTTTTTTTTTACATTTGAGGGCACTGGTGGAATTTTCTTACTTCTATACCTGACTGATTTTAAGTGTATCAATACTGTAGTCCTAGATTACAATGTCAGCATATAGAAATTAATTCCCTTCTGAAACAGCACCACACAAACAAAAAGCAAGTACACATCAGTGGATTAAGAAGTCACTAATAGGTCTTAAATGATGCTTAGCACTTCTTTTTCTTCTTAGAAAATATTGCCTGTGGTCAGACAGAACTATGAAAGGTCTTCATTAAAAATTAATACGCACCAAAGTAATTTTCAAGTTGTTGGATAATCAGCTGCATCAGTGCCTAAACACTTCTTAAAGCCTATCCTTAGCTCTTACATTGTTTTATAGAAAAAGTGTGACACAGCCAATGCACAAAGCACGTTCCCCTGAGGACTGCACCGTATTGCAAAGAAAGCTTCCCATCCCCATTTTGGGACACACTGATGCAATGCAGCTCACTGAATAACTGAACTGTAAAGGCATTTGCATTACAGAAAAACGTGTATGACTCAATGGAGAGCTCCACACAGCACTGTGCGGAGGTTCTGCTGGCAAGCTAGGGGTTGTTTCAAGTGTGCGTTTGTAAAAGATCGTAATTTGGATCACACTTGAGAATCAGGCAATAATGGTTTTCCCTAGAATTTTCCTGCATTTCAGTAGTCACATTTGATCTATAAATGAACTTGACAATTTTTACATTTTTTTAAACCTTCTCATTAGTGCTTCCACTGGATTAGCCAAGCCCAGTGAGAAATACATTCCATAAAATTGCCTAAGGTACACGAGACAGCAAAGGACAAACGTATGACATTGCAAAGCTGGGAGGGAGCACTAAACTGGTTGTCCTTCATTATGAGGAAAAGTGAGTGGGGTTTGTGGATGAGAAAGGGAAACCAAATGCAGGTCTTCAATTTTCCATTCAAAAGAAAGCAGACAGATACATGACTTAATACATTTGTACTCTCACACTCTGCACTAAACAGATATCATGAAAAGTCTTGTTTCTCCTAAATATTTTGCAGCACTGTAAGCTACAATTAAGCTAAATCTCCAGTATGCATAACTCATTAATTAATTAGAATTCACAGCCGTGTTTCATACACTAAAAATAAATCCCTGCTCATCTAACCATGCGAAAATCCCCCCCAAACATGTTAAGAATCTACAACTGTACTGGGGATCCCGCATTTCCACCTATAAATGATTTTAAAATCTACTCCTTTTGGTGGTGAACTGGCCCACCAAAGGGATGAACGTTTGCATCCACATACAACCCTCCTCTGGCGCATGAACTCTGCAGCCTTGACAGTAGCTGTCCCAAGTCCTACGTCTGCCAACAGGAGGACAACAAAACGGGGAGGCACGTGTTAGAGCAGAGGTGGAGAGCAGGTAGAGGGCAATTTAAACTCTAAACCAATAAGAATCTTTTTCGTTTTATTCTAAGCTTGGCTTTGCCTCAAGCCAATTCTCATTATTAAATGAAATCGATTCATCATTCCCTAAGTGGGAAAGTGCATTGCCAAAAGGGAAAGCACCCAACTTTGCTGACCAGTAAATTGCTCACAAACTTTTAGAGAGGAACAATTTTTCTTGAAAACAACATTAATTGATTAAAACAAAAAGACACCTTATACAACCATTGCTAAAGCCATGCTTCTATTAATATTAATACCAAAACATCTTTGAGACTGAAAGGAAGGCAACTCTGATTGCTTTGAGAAGCACCACAAAAAATTAAAATTCAGAAACCTTCCTCAAACTGGAATCACTTCCGACCTGCACAGTTAAGAGTACCTTCTGTTCAACGAGAAGTCCTTTTTCCTCCATAGCATCAGTTCTTTACATTCCGCTAATAATTTAAGCACTGCCCTGTCTAGTAATTAGCTTTAAATGTAATTAAAAGTGCAGCAGCACCTTGAAAATACATCCTTGGGGGGAAAAGCATCTCAAAATTCAAACTATAATTTTAAGAGGAGGAGGATGGCAGCAGCAAGGCAGATGATGGAATGAGAATTACCACCCCCACATGCACTAGTGGCGCAAGTTATCTCTCAGCGTTCCACTTGGTAGTTTCAGCCCATTCACTGGAGTTACTGCAGGACATGTTGGCATAACTAGTGGTACATCACATGGAAATGCAGATGATAAGTCATGTCAGCTCCACTGGGGCCTGCTTTTAAAACATACTTTAAGACAACACTAATTGCAGAGAAAACCCTATTTGCTTTAGATTTTTTTTTCCAAGTGTTCAGCTGTTTATCTCCCTGCAGATCCAAACATTTACTGTACTCTGAGAGTTCACTGTACTCTAGCAATTAAATTAATGGCTGCAGCAACAGCAAGAAATCCTTTAAACCCCTGTGGGCTTGTTCCTTTGATTAGACTAGATCAGTGAAGCTACAGCTATTTGCAGGCAGATTAGATAGGCTAGGTTTTTATTGCCATTTGCACTAGAGATTGAAAGGTCATGTTTGTTGACATCTTACCAAAACCCATCTGTGAAAGTTTACTTTAAAAGTTATTCTTCCGGAATATTTTTAATATTTAAAGAGTACCATATGGATCTAAGAATAAGAAATGACCTAACCATACCAATACAAAGCCGAGTACTCCACTTTTCCAGCGAGCAGCAGAACATATCTGACACCTGCACACATATTTTCTCTTCTCTAAAAGCAAAGTTTGAACAAATTACAAAACATAGAGCACTATTAATGTTAGGCTTTGGGGATGAATCATAAGCTAGTTCATGATCTGCATCTCTCTCTGATTTTGTTTTGGCTGAAAGAACGGATTCAAGGAATGTTTGTATTTCCTGTTTAGCTGTGCCATGCTATTTTTAATGGTATCTTTTTTTTTTCTCCAGTAATTAAGAATGCTTATGATGACAATGTCATAGGTAGTAATAAGCATCTCAGAAGATCTTACAAGCATTAATGTTTCTATGCTATTTGGGGTGTCAAATGACAAACATTCTGGTATCAGAAAACACCTGCACAGCCTTGTGAGAACAGCACTGCAATTCCTGATTTCCTGAGACAAATATAAAAGAATGTTAGTGGCAGAGCTGGGAAGTGAATCCAGCTTTCTGAAGGTCTTATCGCCTGCCTTAACAATGAGATGATCGCTTTCTCAGCTGATTTGTTTCTTTGCACTAATACAACAGTTGTGCTTTGAATGGTAATAATGCTTTAAGAACTTCCCCAAGAAACAGCAAGATGATACCAGAAGATAAACAAAAACCTACAAAAAGTGAGCTCCTCATATTTGTACTGCAGGGAAACAGCAGTAAGCTAACGGAGTTTTCATAAGAATGTGTTACATCCCATACAATCAAGGGAAGCACCCCCTTTCCCCATACCTATTCACTCCATACGCAGTACAATTCACAGGCCCACTGAGCATTAATGCTCAAACTACTGAACTGTTTGTTTGTTTTCTTTCACTGCAACACTGAAGTCAATAATACTTATCAAAAGACATGGGCTAAAAAGAAAGTGCTGTATATTTTGATACCACATTATTTATATCACCAAAATATTTTATTTTCCTTCTTTCAGATATAAGTTCATATCTAAAGCAATCAATCAAAATAAGTACTGTAAAAGAGGAGATTTCCATCTCCCAAATGAGACACCTGTAACTTGGTTTTAAGAAATATGGTATATTTTGAGATCTTCTGAGTTTTCAATATTTGTCCAGTTTTAAAGTCGAATTTGTTTAAACAACTAAAGAGAAAAACTAAAAATTGTATTTTTTTAAAATGCGAAGTATTTTGCACTTTGTAACATGCAAGTTTCACACCAACTTATTCTGCTCCTACTCTACTGCCAGTAGTAGGACTATCTCAAGAAAACAAAACCTTTAATTAAACTGTTACAAGAGGATTAAAAGAAATTACAGTTTACTTTTTTCTTAGTGATATTAAAATAGGTCTCTTAGGCCATTGTATTATAACCCTGTAATCCTACTCACTGCTTGTGCTGCTACTGTGAAGCAGATGTCTTCAACTCTGCTCACAAAGGCACTGCTCTCTGTATGGAATTATGTCTCCTAAGGAGATAAAAGTTTTCTACATTTAATTTTGAAGCTGGTGACTTCACCTGAAATTTCCAGATTTAAGACTACTTGCAAACAGTAGAAGTATTCACTCCTCCATCCCAGCTGCAGCCCTGCAAATTCCAGTCATTTTCCCCTCTTTTATTTGATTGTACATGGAATTATACTAGAACAATAGTTTTTAATAAAATAGTTCTAACGTTGTCATTTCCCCGTAGTTTGGAAATTATCTTCCTCAGGATGTATCTTATTTTCTTAAAAGATCATAAAAAAAATGTATCCATAAACAACATCTCTTCTTTGTCCAGTCAGCTCTTTGAAAATTCCATTTTTGCTGACACAAATGTATTCTGTTGTTTAAAAAATTTGGGGGGTGTGGAGGGTTAGAGAAGAGACTAGACAAGACTGAAGACCAATGCAACACATCTTCCTAACAGTCACACAGATCAAAAAACTCTCTTGAAATATCTTTAAAAGCCTCCAAAGGCAAAATTTCCGGACTGTTCCTTACATATAGCCATAGCAGCCTGTTTTGTGAATGTGTGTGACAACTGTAATCCATGAAAGTCATGGGAAAGATTAAGGGAAATTAAAATGAGAAGATATTAATAGCAATTCAGTAATTCTTCTTTGTATTTTTCTTTTGAAGAAAACAAAGTAGAATGCTTGAGGAAATGGCCTGGAAAGAAGCTGGACATGGGATGCATCAGCTTCCTGAGACCAGGAATCAATCTGAGACCACAAGCTGTTTCTTATTACCTTGGCTCCTCAAATGAATGCTGTGAATAGGCACTGCTGAGCTTCAAGGACTAACTCCCAGACTGAGAGTCACAGTCACAACTCACTCACCCTTGCTTCCACATGGATAGTATGGAACATAAGATTTTTAGGGAATAAAATTCAGTTAGTAATGCAGATCAGCTGCTTTTGACTTCTAGAAAATACACGTCTCAAAAGCAAGCGCCAGTAATTCTTCATTTCTACTTGATATTTTCCAAATATTTATATGGCACTACAGAAATATCTTCTAAAGTAAAAAGCAGAACATAATAAAACTGATCTTAAATATTTTCCAATTTCAAAAGCCACACAAAGTATCTTACGGTTTATATACCTGCAGTTTTTCAGTTCAATATCTGTGCAGGAATCCAGTGAGAACGAGCACGTAAGAAAACCACAAGGCAGCAAGAAATCTGGGTTGTGACTTACCTCCCTTCATTTCTTCACACCCTGCAGCACGGCCTCTACTTGATCACACATTTGTTAAAGAGTCTTAGGAAAGGTGTTGTTATTTCATACATAAGGCAGTAGCAACCAAAATATCTCCTCCACTTAATTTTTGTACTTCTCTGCATTCTAAAGGGGGAGAGAAAGCAAGAAACCTACTGGGTAAAGTTTCTGCGTTGGTTTTCTACAGAACAGCTGCCTCCTACCAAAGAATAAAAATCTTTGCATTCAAGTGGAACTCTCTAACTTTTCCCAAAAATCTCCACTACAGCTGCAAAGGAAAAATTACTTGATACTCTATCTAAACAATAGAGTTCACAAAAGAGAAATGAGGAAATACATCAACTCTATGGCATCTTCAGGTTTTTATTTGTATACTATCTTTATGCCATACACTGGTAATAAAACAGAGAAGTTAATCATTCAGTGAACTGATCTAATTCAATAAACCACTGAATTTGAATACCCATCTTGGGTAATAGCAGTTTACTAGTTTTATGATCTGCACAGTTCTTTTGGGAGAATTCAATTATCAAAACCAGATTTTCTCTGCCTTTCTTCTAGGCTCTATTCTCCCTCATTGTTGATTTTTTAGTAAAAATCAACACCAACTACAGAACAACATGTTGATTCACTTTTTCTCATGCTTGACTGTCTCTAGAAGTCAGCCATATGTAACCCTCTTAACTCAGAGTGACTAAGGAAACATGGACCACTAACTTTAGTTTATAAAACAGAAATACAATAGATGCATGAAATAAATACGACATACAGAAGAGGCACAAATATATGTTCCTGAAATCACTGCATGTGCTCCAGAAAAATGGTGTTACATACCAGCCACAACTCCTGGATGCATTCGGTAGGAAGTTAACCCATTCCTTCCTCTGAGTTTCTATGTTAACCAAGCATCAAACCTTGCCAGCTGTTCTTTCTGTCCTCAGCTTGGAGTGTCAGGCTTTATCTCAGGCTGGAAAGGAAGTTCTTAGACCTAGGAAAGCCCATTTGCCATTGCTTTGCAGTGACCTACCAGATATTTCTTCTCCGTAGGAAGCCTCTCCAATTGCCTAGAAGATATGTTTCCCTTCCTCCCAGGGCTTCTTTTCCCTAGGACTTTTCCCCTGATTTTATGGCATCAAAAGAAGCCTCAGTTATCTGCAAAAAGTAAAACCATGCATATTAAAGTATTTTGGTACCCAGTTCATAAAACTATTGGGGTCCTATGCTACCATTAGACCGGGAGGCAAATTTTTGTTATGTTTTCTGTCCCAGATTAGCCCTGGTTAGTTTTTCTACTGTTCTTCAGCCTAGAGGACCTTTTCAGGTTTTATTATCACCAATTAAGAGCTTGCTTTCCAGAGAAAACATGAATGGCATTTCAGTTCTGCAGTCTTCCTGCTTAAGGACACCAGAAAATTACAGTACAGTTTCACACAACTGATATTTTAATATACTGGCAAATAGGCAGATGGGAATGAGGTAATACTCTGGAAAATTTCTAGTTAACTGCGATCAACAAATGGGTTATAAATTTAGGTTGCTAATTTGTCATGTTTGAACTTACTCAGTTTGTGACCCACTGCAGTATCATCTAAAGAAACATCCCTGTATGAGGACTTGGATGCACATGCTTTCACTCTTGCCTGATTGTAGTTTATTGTTTTAATCCATAATCTGGTTGTGCTGAGTGGGGCTCATTTTCTAGATATTTAATTGTGATCGAACATTAACAGGCATAGGATCTAGGATAACAGTCTATGGACCTAGTCCACAGTGAAAGCAGTTCCTAGGGGAAATACCACCAACTGTATTAAATACCCCATTACTTAACCCCAGCGATATTTGTTAGATAGCAAAAAAGACTGTATAAAAATAGATACATAAACCCGCATACATTAAAGCCCTATCATGCGACTATGTTGATGACAAAGTACAGTACCTATGGCCCACAGCAGCCTGCCACATGGACTCCAGTCCCGATCACATCACCGTGGCAAGTCTGTCACCGGCCATACTGTACGAATTTCCATTTCCCTCAGTAGCTTTACAAACCCTTTGGAAGGTGCCAGGAAGTCACACAGTATCGATCGAGATGTGCACCCTAAAGAGTCTGTTTGCCTTGTGCTAACAGCAAGACGGAGGAGTGGGCAACATATCTCACGGCAAACTACTACCAAAGAGAAGACTGGATCAATCACAGCATAAAAACAGTTTTTCAGGAAGGATGTGAAGTAGGATGCACTGAGCAGCTAGCAGCAAGTAAGCCGTCCTGAGCACAAGTCACAGCTTGATAAAACTTCAGAACCAGCTAGAAGAGAAAGCATTTTTCACAGCTATTGTCACCAAAGTGTAAGTGTGACCAGCATGCCCTCGTCCTGTCCCCCAACGTGGCCTCACAGGGCACAGCAACTTACCCAGGAAAGGGCTGCAGACAGTTCCCCAGTGCTGCAGAGAAACTATCAGGCCTTCTCCGCTTTACAGGATATAGCAACGGGATGTCTGTATGACACCCACAACGAAGAGACATTTTAAAAAGCAGATTCTTGAAAATACAAAGATTAAAGTAGAGGTACTGCTGACTGCATTTGTTTCTAGTCCATGGATACCACTTGGGGGATATTCTTTTCATATCATCTTTTATTTTTCAATTTCAATGAAGCAGCATTACCAGCATGTTATAGAGTTCATTCATTAGAATTAGAAACTTTCTTATAATAGTATAATAGTTTTTTCTTGATAATAACTTTTTAAAACTCTAACTACATATTTGTGTACATGTACATACATCCTCTCCATTTCAGATGCATTATATTGAAGTTCAGCACATAGATATTTTTTTCCAATATTGGCGATTCATGGATTTCCAGTGTGCTTAATTCTCCCCTACTGACAAAATTCTCCACGATATTCATTTTACACAGAGGACCATCATATTTCATGCACTCTTTCAAACATATTACAAAAATTTGGGAATTTTTTAAGCCTTTGTACATTTTGGATTAATAGAAAGTCCCCAAACCCCAAAAGGCATTAGCGTTCAAATGAATAGGAATGGCTTTTTGATCTTAAAATTGCAGCAATTATCATATCCCATAAATTGCAGGAAAATCAAGTGGCTTGAATCAACATTATTTGCTTCCCCAAAAAAGTGACACCTAGCATCTGCCTCATTGAATGCTAAAGCATACAAGACAAAAGGCTGCTTTCTTTTTTTCTTTATCTTATGTAGTTCAAGTGTCATTAATATGTGCATATTATTTAAAAAACTCAGTCAAGTCTTGCTTTTTCAAGAAAAGTAGATAAATCAGGATTATTAAGTCCAATTTGTTACCATCAATAAGCCAAGTAAAAAATGCTGCGTAAAAGTAGAATACTTTTTAGAACTGAAGAGCTCAGGGATGAAGTCCCTCAGGCCTTAACTTCCCAGATGTCAAATACTCATGGGAACTTTAAAAATGCTTATTAAATCATCTAATAGAAATTGTCCACAAGCACAGAACTCTTATTATGTTGCAGTGGTCTTTTTAACTCTTAAATTTTAAACATACAAAGCATTAACAGACTATAAAGACACTGATAGTACATCTTACTCTCAGAAAATTTTCTGATAGTCAAGATTTCTGCTGACTTTTTCTCCCTCCTCATTGTGTCTTATTATTAATCATCACTTTTTTTTTTCTGACTTGGTAAAACTTTCTTTTGTATTTGAACATTCCATAGCAATCCACCATTGTCTTAGACAGAATGGTTGTAAGGTATACCTCTCCTCAAAGAACAAACTCAAAGAACACTTTGACATTCATCATCACAGCATTTATGACAACTAAGTGTCTGAAACAGAACAGCATTCTCCACCGTCATGACTACTGAGGTGGAAGAAATAACACACCGGAGATTAAGTTGAGTCAATATGCCAAGTATTCTCAAATCAGCACCAAACACATTTCTTTTGGCTTGATATCACTGCACTATGCAGTCCAAAACCATAATTAGTTGATCAAATCACATGACAAGTTTGTTTATTCACCATCTGTCATTACCTCTAGGTGGTCACCTTCTTCCAGAAGAATATCTATGCCTCTGTTCTTGGTTTCCCAGATGTTATGGTGATTTTTCCTACCTGTATCCTATCCATCAAAGCCATGTAACAACCTGCTGGAAGTATACACAGCAATGTTGGACAAATTTACCACTAAGCCTTTTGCTATCTGCCAGGAGGCAACAACAGATTTAGCACAATTCAGCTTAATGATTCTCAAACATGCTCCTCCAGCTGGAATGCTCAAAGACACACTCTGAGCATTATGAATTGTTTGGGAAGGCTGAAAACAACTTTGAGAATCTCATTCCTGGGATTCTGCTGTTCTGGAGACACATTGCCCTTCCAATGTCTAGAAAATGCATCTCTCTCCCATTAATGGGCTTGAAGAAAGATAAGGAAAATATGGCTACTGTGTGGGAAAACAAAGCTCTTATTCTCCTCCCTCTCCAGAAGGAGTGATGTGAAGGTTTTCTCTCCCCTCCCACACCGGTATTTACAGGAGTACATGGGGCAATGTTCTTACAGCACCTCCAGAACAGATGCAACAGCAATAAGACAGGTGTTTATAGACATGAATGCTAAAAAGGAAGAGCACAAGGATATCGGAACAGAAATTCAATGCAGATAACTAGCTTGAGAAGTCTGTCAGCAAAGCAGGGAGGTGAACACTTTCCCTTGAAAAAGGAAAAGTTCAAGGAAAATTGGTTTGAAGCATTCCTTAAAAAGATATACTAAAATAGTGTTTATTAATAAAATATTTCTGAATTTTCAGAAATAAATGTTTTAAATAACTGTTTTTTAAATTTGAAATTATATTTGTGTTAATACTTTAAATATTCTTTTAAGTTCAAGAACAGAATAGACATTTTTGATTGAACCAAAACAAAAATGTTTGAAAAATTTTCATTCTGTTCTCAACAAGGAAACATGTAAGAAGGAAAATGTTTCTAGTCAACTGTTCTAAGCAGAACGGCATGGTTACTGTTGTTAAGACCACCATCTAACATTATTTCCTAAGGTTTGACCAAGATTTGTGCTAGTATTGTCTTAGTTCCTGAATTTTTCAGTCAGGAGATTCCTCTGTCTAGTTATTTTACTAGGTCTCTTTTCATGTCCAACATGTCCTGGCTTTTCAGTCTTAGCTTTGCAAACACCTAGACAGAGAACTAGCTGAATTAGCAAATATAAGTAAGCAAGAGAAGACACGACCCTACGTGACAGGCTCCCAAGCATTTTTGTGCTTATGTTTCCATAATCACAGTGAAACATATTGAACAAAAAAGGTTATCAAACAATTGCATATTTTCACTTTCTGACACCAAAAGGGTTCGTTGATGAGAAAGAATTTTTTGAAGGCAAGCATCAATTTGTTTGGCAAAAATGTGATTTTTGTTCAGCTAGTTAGCTTTGTTTTTTTCTTTAAGAGGGTATAAAGAGCTAATCTAAATTAAAATTCAGTGTTTCTACTTGCAAAGTTCAACATAAATGAAAGGATTAAACACAACTTTCTAATATTAGTTCAATATATCAAAGATAACTTGTATGGCAGGAGGCATTCTGGCATATCAAAGAGGAACGAAAAGTTACAGACTTCTTTTGTAACATTTATCAACTTCTCAATCTAATGTACTTGATACATGTGTACCTCTCGCACTATTTGGAAACCTTCATAATCCATCCATCCGTTGTTTAATATTCAGCAATTCACAAAGGAGAGTACATGGAATTCAGCATCCCAGTCACACCAGCTCTAGATAAGTTACCCTTCACTATTCCTGCACTGCTCTAAGACACACCCTTCAACGTTGCTGGACTTAGTTCTCTTAGCATTAAAAGAAAGGAAGAGAGCAAACCAAAACAGCTCTGAGAGCTGCATTTTTGACCAATTATTAAGTAGCATAATCTAAACCTTTTACTGGAGCTGCTATACAACAGACATGCACCTCAGCCCTAGGAAAAATATATGTATTGCACACAGTGCTTTTCTCAAGCCCTGACTAACCTTGTTGGGTTCAGTGGGACTTGTTTGTGTACTGTTTGTCAAGTGTGTGCATACTTCTTTACAGGAAAGAGAAGCAAGAGGAAAGGTATGAAAGAAAGAATACAGCTTTTCAGAATACAGAGAAAACCCAGTAACACCACAACAAGGTTTATTAGGCCAAGGTAGCTTTTTCTACATGCAGATATATCCAAAATTTTCTGATCAGTTGCTTATATTTTCCTTTTTTTTATTTGTATCACTGACTTCAGTAGATTCTCTAGATGTTTTAGTTTGAAAATTCTTTGTTGCTTAGCCCACTTTTTTGTGTTTGTTGTTTTTTTTTTTTTAAAAGAACATTACAAGTAGCAGCCCTTCATCAAAAGCAAGAAATACTCATAGGGCAAATTTTGAAAGTCCCTGCCTGCTGTAGAACTCTATATTCATATCTCCCATGCCCCCATGTGAGTCTGGCAATACTGCCAATGTTCCAACACCTGTATTTTCAAAGCTTTCACTTTCCTACCAGGACTGGGGGAGAAACACAGACCAGACCCTCTGGAAAACACAGATTTTTTGTATGCTACTCAGACTAGAGTATGAAACAGCTCCAGCCTCATACTTTTTCCATCAATACACAAGAAACACGTGCTTTAGTATTGCACATAAAACCAACAATAAATACCTTAACCTTAGCAAGGTGAGGCAGTATCTGTCCGAGAGATGAAAAATGTATGGAAGCATGTGTAGGGTGGTGTAGGTTCCCCATCATTTGTGATTTACTTGCTTTTATGAATTAGAATAAGAGTATTGGGGGGTTATATTTTCATTTTTAACTTTGAGCACTCTTAATTGACTGCCAGCTAAATTTTTGTCTGCTGGAATATGAATTCAAATGTTCTCTGTTCGTTTCTCATTAGTTTCTCTTAGTTTAGTCTCACTAAATGACTGCACTTTAATGTATTTATAATTAAAAATCGTAAGTTAGATAAATGATTCAGAGTCCAGCAGATTCTTGCAAGGGTCACTGTGCAACACACAAATTACCTGCCAAACATATGCTTTGAGAGAAAGTGGTTTTTATTTCTCAGTTTATTTATTGGTGATACTACCATGAAAGAGCTGGACAGAAAAGCAGCATAAAGTCAGTCGAGAGGTGACTTCAGGGTTGCCATGGCAATTTGTCTGTGAGTGTTCCTCTGTGTGTACTTGGGTGTCAGGAAATTCTGTATTGAGCAAAGTGAGCAGATAAGAAGGTTTAGTCTATTTTAGGCTAAAGAAGCTTGGAAAAAAAGCCTGCATCCCACAGCCAAATTATGCAAGGAAGTTGGCACTAGTAATGTTTTTTAATTTCTGTAAGCATCTTATAACTATGAATAATTAATGTATAAAACCAAAAGCACCATATCACCCTCACTCAACCAGAGCACCCAGCGATGACTTCAGCCTCTAGCTGGGTTGTGTATGCTAAGTACCCACCGATGCGTTCAAAGCAACGTTATACAATGATCAGATCAGTGATCACAAACACAGCGATCAGTCTCTAGTGCTAATGTAAGAAGTCTAAAATGGAAAAATAATTAAAAACTACTACTTTTCAAAGAGCTTACATGTAGAAAGTTTCTTACTGCAGTACTATCTTACTGTAGTTTTTGTTTCTGCGCTCTAAAATGGCCCTGTTCTATACCATGCTTCTGATTAGAAACATGCATTTAACTATTACCTGTGAGTCTAGATAAGTAAGCACTGCCTTGCACCTTACAAGTTGTCCGTATAACAAGCCTCTGCTTCTAAATAACTCAGAATATTTCTTTTAGAAGAACGTCTAAATAGAAAATTTGCACAGAGACACACTGAAAGAATGGCCCTTTGACAAGGACAGGAGCTTCCTCACCACCTTTCTGACAATCTGCTATTTCTAAGCAAACCTTAACAATTTTATTCAGTTGACAAACTTGTTTTTCATTTGAAGAAAAGGAGTCATGTTAAAATGGAAACAATTTGAAAGAAGAGGTTGCTTTGAATATCATTTCCTACAGGTGAATTGTTCAAATGAATTCTCACCTTACAATAAGCTTAAAACATTTCAACTTTATCATTTGGGTTCATTTTATTTTAGTCCTTCTAAAAACTAAAACATTTCAGTTGAGTAACACTCATACTTCGTATGAAAGATTAAATTCATCAGCAGGGGATATTTTCATACTAGAGAAATTATATTTTCACACCACAGAAATTATATTTTCCTTATGGTCCAAATATTGTATTTTCATGACTCCAATTGAAATCAACCTAAGTTTGTGTTGTGGAAATTTCAGATTCAGACTTTTCATTCTGATTTATTTCCCACTACTTTTTTTTTTTAAATAAAGAGAACTTTTTATAGGATAGCATTGCTACTTCCTATCAAGACCTCTCCCTAAACTGTGTTAACAGCATTCTACACTGATATTATCACACTCTAAAGGTATTCCTTATTTATAATTCAGGATGTTTGCTCTTAATTCATGTGTAAGCAAGAAATGTCACTGAAGGCCTGACTACTCTGGGTAGGTATTACAAATTCTCTGAATATTAAGGGTGTGTTCATTTCTGTGTGTGTGTGCACATACATCTGCATATACTTCTTTTCAAATAAAGAAAAGTTTGAGATATTATGCTTTTTTTTTGTTTGACAACATATCTAACAATTTGAAAAAACAGACTGAAGAAGAGGTGCAGAAATACTTTTCATAGAAAATCATGCCAGAGTGAACATGCTGCTATCAACAGCATTACTGAAAAACCTATCTTGTGTACCACATAGCTTTGAAAATACTCAATAAAGCCAGGGAGAACAGAAGGTGCATCAAAAATGAAATTTCTGCATGTCTGCCAAAAGGAGGCAAAACACGCAATCATGACCAAGAAACGGGTACAATTTTCTTTCGTGTTTTTCATTCTTCCATTCACGTAGCAAAACTTCCACCTCCTTTCTTGGTGTTCCTGCTTGAGACAGCATTTTAACAAATACCTTTCTGATCCCACTAAGTGGTATAACATGTCCTTTTCAGATCTATGCTTTCTGGAACATAATGTTTCCAGTCTAATTACAAAATTCATAGGAAATCCTGATACTACCTAGGGCAATAAAGTCCTGGCTAATAGAAATGGCTTCTCTATTTATTTTCAGAGAGTAAGAGTCAATAATTAAAGCCTGGAGCTTACCCACTTCTCTGAGCAGCTGTAATAACCAAAGGAAAGCTCATTTTGTTGGAAGTAGCCTGGTGAGATAGGCGTTTTAACAATAGGCAGAAAAAAAGAAGTGGGTATGGTAGTCCTATTTTCAGCTTTTATTTCATATTTCTCTTGTGAAAAGGTCAAGCATGGGCAGCAGCATGCAACTCTTTAATGAACAAAACCCTTAGTGTTTTCTCAGCTTTCTTTTTGCTCCAATATGTGAAACATCCTTACTTTTAACTACATCAAGTCTAAAACATATTGAATGCTGTGTTCCAAAAGTCTCTTTCTCAATTTCTTCATAAAACTTACTGATCTTATTATCTCAGAAACACTGATACAAATTATATCATGATTAAAATTTTCATAATTATTTATGCCTTATCAAAGCTACTTTGTACATATTATTAAAGAAAAAACTAAATTTCAACTTCAGAATAAGCACAGATATATCACTGTACATTATATTACATTCAATAGTGTACTTCTGGTTAATAATCTAAATAATTCACTTTGAAAAAACTGAAAGAGAGGTTTTCTTGTTAATGGATAGTGAATGTTTTATAATTTTCAGTTTATATTATATCAAAACACAAGCTCTCCCATCAAAAGCAAAATACATCTGATAACATTAGTAATAAGCTAGCATAGAATATACATTTTCAGATGGTTTATTATCCATTCTTTGTTACACTCCAGCTTCTCAAATAAGCAGACTTTTGCAAGAAACATGTGAATCATTAGCTTGTGGAAAAAGCATTTACTATTATCACAGAAGGACCTGTTTGGACACATACTGAGTCACGGTTAAGCTCACAGGCCTATCTTTTTATACAAACAATTCTACTGCAGATATGAACCAGAGAAGTGCCAGAAAGTACCTTTTCGCTGGTAAAAATCAAGCAGTTACAACTGCAGATATCCTTATTATAATTCTTTGTTGAAGGCATATTTTTAGGACAATTAAGCCTGAATTCTTTAGAAAGTAAACCTCTTGCACTCTTACTTGCAAAAGCATCATCTACATTTCTATTATATAAATGGTAGCCTGAAAGAAAGGTTTGCATGATAATTACTTTATTTAAATAACGCCTTTTTTTTTTTTTAAATGTAAGGCATGATCAAATACAGACATCAGGACTAAACTCATAGAAGACTCCAGTATCTAAGACGGTCTGTAGATTAAAAATTACTACAGGAGATTAGAAAGCTTTTTTCATGAGAAATGCTGAGTTATGTTTAGACTAGCAGGATTTTGCAAAGTTGCATGGCTCTAAAACCTGCAAGTCTTTTCCAAACAAGTAGCAAACAAAAAATGCGGGTCTTTAAGAGAAGGTCATCTTAATGTTTCCTCATACACTACATAACACAATATTAAGCAATTCTCAAAAATAGCTCATTAGGGACCTGAAAACTGAGCTACGCACCACCTAAGTAAACACATAACTGCATCTAAGACTGAGGACTTGCTTTCATACTTCCATTTTCTTTGGACCAAAGATCCCTAAACTGTGGATTGCCAACTAATAACTCTACCTCTTGTCACTCAAGCTACCTTGATTTTCCAGTGTTTACCATTAAAAATTGTATGATATGGATACCTGGCAACAGTAAGAAGCACAGAGCATTTGTATAAAATATCATGGAACCTCCACTGCGTCCATTTGTTTTATTCCCCTTGATTCCCCCATAGTGAAATTACTCCAGTGACAATTGGGAAGACAAGATTTCTCAAGTTTTGTATCCACAGGCATACTCCATTGTTCTTAACCTGTCCAAATAATTTCTCTAAGTAATGAATCCCTGTAAAATTTTACTTGTTTTCTCATGCACTTCCCTAAAACATATCAACTACTAAATAGTAATACACAGGAGAAAGCTCTAAAATGCTAGGGGTTTATCGATACATTTTCCTAATAAAGGGCCTGATAGGTTAACATTTTAATTCATAAATACTATATACAGAATGGAATCCCATATTTCAATGAGAAAAAAGCAAGAGTGGAGGAAAGATTAATTAGTAGGTTAAAAACATTGTAACTGTAGTCTTCAGGGCTGAGCATGTTTTTATGTTCAAGTTACAAGCCTTGGAAAAAAGGAGCTTGTTACACAAATGCTGACTAATACTATGGCCATTCCAAACACAACACTATGTTTTTTGATTGACAAGTGGTTGAAAGAATTGTCATCCAGAACAAAATAGTAATTTCTAGCTAGAAACAGTCAATCAGAATTCCCGGATTATAGAAAACTCATACAAGGCACTATTATCTATACAGCCACAGCCAGAAGATGTCAGGGAATCAATTCATATAACATGCCAGCTTAATAAAATCTGCATACAAAATTTATGAATACAGTAATATTCCTTTATATCGTAAGTTATTAATGGTCAATTTAATGAATATCTACAGCTGAAGTGCTTTGGTTCTGTATGATATTTTAATCATCTTTAGCCATGTATTTAAATGCATTTCATTTTATAGCCATCAGCTCCTTACAGATAAGACAGCCTTTACATTCACATGGAGACATTTGAGGTAGCTACTAATTCTGTCTTCGTGCTGTTATTGATTTCCTTAAAATTTACTACATCAGGAACAGAACTATATGTGCCATTATAACAGTACTTGTTTCAAAGCCCAAATTAGACTAAAAAGGTGTTTATGAGAAGTACTGCATGCATAATCATTCTAATATTTCTTTATGTTTACAATACACAGCCCTACATTGCTGGAAATACAACATTCCCTTAAGACAAAGAAAAAAGGTTGAATTCAAATACCAGTATCCTTAAAGATGAAGCAGTGTTCTCCTTATTCCATATTTACATCAAAACAATGGACTTGTTAAAAAGCTTATTTTTATTTTATTTTAATGAAGGTATTATTCAAAAGTTCGTTTTGTTGTTTCTGCATAGAAACAGTCATGAATATAAATAGCCTTGTAATAAGTATCTTGGATACATGGTAGGGCAGGAAGGCAAACCAAAGAAAGCAAGTCCTAGGAGACTAAAGATTTTCTTTATTATACAGGAAAACAGCATCTTTTAGATCAAAGCTAATTATCGTTCAATGGAATTCACTATAAAAAAAAACCCTGAGAATCCCTACAGGACAGCAGAAAAGACTGAGACTTCAAGATGGGACATAGCAGGCACAGCTTTACCAAAATTTCCACCTGCTGAAACCTATGTCCTTAAAGCTGTTAGGTTTTGTTCATGGTCATTGAATTCTCCATCTGAAAGTGACAACAAGACCTATTTGGCCCTGTCATTCCTTTTTTAAACATACACGTCTGTATTGTCTTTCTGGGACAAAAGCTCTTTTGAAACAGGGTACCAATCTGAAAAAAAAAATAATTGTGATAAAAGACAGATAAATGGCAAATCTCATTCCAATCAAGCTGGTTTACTAACCTTAAAAAGAGCATGTGATCCATAAACAGATTTTTCTGAGAAATATACTTTCTAGTGGGTAATTCATGTCCTACTCATAAGTATACGCAGCCTTAAAAACTTACTCATTTCAACAGTTGTTAACAATTGAAGTACAAAGTACATGCTGAACACATAGCCTGACTCTAATAATACCCACAAAAAATTGATGAAATGCCATTTTCATCCTACTATTTTTTGAGGCAAGGAAGTAATCATAAAATTAGGGCTATTCTTTTTGTTTGCTGTTTGTTTGGCATGTATAGACAAAGCAAAAGAAGTTAAGAGACTCAGCAAAAGGAGATAAAGGACCATGTAGGACACTTGGGCATGATTAGTCTTCTTTCAAGTAAAGCCTACAGCAAATGTATACTCCTATGGAAAACCCAACTCACATGTACTTGAAAGGATAAAAGGCTAAACCAAAAGCTCATGCTTATTTTCCATGTCATCACTCAGTTTCTCTTATCATTCAGTTTGAGCTAAATATAAATCTTTGCACTCTTATAGAATTTAGGTCTGCTCCTATAACTCTAATGGCTCACAAAGCTATTTCTACTTCAATATATATTATGAATACATGTAATTATAATTCATTAAAATTCATTTTAATCCATTTCAATTTTCCCCATCTCATCAAGCAAGATAACATACGCACAAGCTATTGGACTAAAGCAACAAACTAACCTGAGACTGGAATCAGCTAAATTAAATTATAACAGAGCATTTGTACTAGTGCTGCAGATTCTCCAAAATAAAACATGTGCATGATAAACAATACCAGGAGTATCTGAATATATGAATTACATTGTCATGCAGGTATATTTTAAGCTATAATTTGATTACAATATTATATATGTATGATTAAAATATTTCAAAGACTTCAAGAGAAATATTATTCTTAAACAGGAACACACTTCTTTCATTTCTGTATCACTAATGATACTATAAACAAAGAATTTTATGAGCAGTGAAAATAAAAAAACCCCAAACCTCAAACTGTTTTCCTATGGATTTATGCCTTAGGGAATCCATTTAGCATGATTTCTCTACTGCCTAATAAAAGGCAAGACCCTGTAAAATCTTCACTTTAGGTCACCATTAGGATCCCTCCTCCACTCTTCTGCCTACTTACATTAGACATATACTCTGCTCTTCTGGTTAAAATTGGGCAGGAAACTCTTCCAGTCTGAAGAAAATGATAACATGTAAATGTTATCATGATACATACATTATACATGCCTACTGTTGTTCACACACAAAATCCTTTCTACTTCTTTACTTGCAAATTTAGTCCAAACTGATAACCTCACTTAGGAAAGACAGTTAAAACTCTGAAACACTAATGTATTGACCCAACACATACATCATTCCTTTTACTTAGAATAGATTATATACATGTAACAAAAACAGTAATATCTAATATCATCTTTTATTTTTTATTATGATTTCTTAAAGCTTTAAAATGTTATCCTTGTTATATAAATACAGCATCTGCTTCTACAAAGGCTTACTCAAAGGAAGTTTTGTTAAGTGACCTCATTTGAACCAGTAGGAAGAGCTTAAATTAATAAGGACTATTCACAGCAGTACCCAAAGGTCAAATTAGCACCACCTTTACTGCTCTTTTGTGTTTGTTTCTATTCTGTTCTGTAAGACAAGTGCAATAAGATAACAGAACATGATTTTGAAAATCACACAGGAATTTGTTTTCATTGTATACGTGACCAGGGTCACAGCCCTAGGCTCTGACCTGCAGTTTGCTGGCACAGGAATTTTTCTTCTGGAACTGCTTTGCAAGCCAGGGTCCTCTGTATTCAGAGGAGCAACACATGGTGTATATGTGCAATATAACTTGCAAGCATCTGATAAACACTGTCATCATTCTGCTGCAAAGCCATACCATTGCTGTAGGTGCAGCTCCTTGGGTATGTAAGGGATTGTCCACCCAGCTGCTGGAGGGATGAAAAACTGGCAAACTCCAAAGTTTTGGAATTGTATTCCAGTGCTTTAAAAAGAAAAAAATGATGGCAACAATAACATCTCTCTTTCCCATTGCCAGACTTTCATAATAGGTAAAGGGTTATGTCTCATGATCTTTTGCATATTCAGGGGTAGGCTACTTTTCAGCTCCCTGGTAATAACATGTACTTCAAATCACACACACACCATGTTTAAGGTTTCCATTTACTGCTTGAGCAGTCATTTGACAACTTGTGAAGTGGGAGTTCTGGTGAGATTGAAAACCTGTTGACCGAGGTAGAAGCCCAGAGCAGCAGGAAGCAAGAGAAGATTCAGAAGTTTTTAGCACCCTGCAAATAAGTATTCGAAATCACCTAGCTTTCTGTTAGCCCATTCAAGCACATTTACATTGCACAGGGACTTAAGAGAAAATACGCTTCCACATAAATTCCCAAACTGCCAACTTGGGCCTGGTTTTAGGACTTACGCATCACGAACAAAAAGTAAATTAGATCATTAGGATTGTGACTTAGGTTTAATATACAAATGAAGCAGCACTCAAAATTACTGTGAGTATATCTATAGGGAAATAAAAAAAGGATGGGAAAAAAACCAAAAGGAGACACTTCAGCTGAGGTTGTATAGAGCTCAACAGAAATTGCAAAATTCAACAGTGAAGTAAGGCAAAAACCAATCTTACTAAACTCAATGCTGTGCATGGTTAAACTCTAAGAGTAATTCACCAAGGCAATAGTTTTGGTATCTTCAGATGGCATGTATTTACCTAAGTGTCTATAGGGATTAGGAGGGTTGTTAGTCTTAGCCATCTACCATTGTCCGTGCTTCAAAGCACAGGAATAGTAAATGTGCCAGGAAGTGAGTACAGAAACCTATCCCTGACTAAAGCTATGAACACCTAGCATATAACCCAAAGCCAAGGCACAACCCCATCTCAACGTAAAAATGACATAAAGGTGTGTGATTCTACAGCATGACACGCAACTGCAGCTGCACAGCTCTCCTGTTCGCTGTGTGTTTGCTCCACCCTTGGCCATACCACGCTGCAGCCACTGTCCTGTCTATAAACCACCTCTTACTAATTAAAGCCAATCTGCATTATAGGCACCCACAGATCCTATGGGAACTCCAGGAATTCTGAGAAAATTGGCTGTTCTGTGCAGTCAGTTATATAATTTGTAGCTTCATTCTGTTTTCACTGTGAACATAGTACCTGATCCTTCAGCTACTTCTTAGGCATGCCACCTCCCACTGACGAGAACGACGTGGCGGGTATGTGCAGATCAGGGCCTCAAAACTATCTTTTGGCATGACTCAGATCCAGCAGAAGGCATGTCATAAAACATTGTTACAGTTTTTGTCCTGATAGGCAAAATTCATTTTCACAGTTCATTCATGTCTCAGGTGTAAGATCCTAATTATCCAAATCAACGCAGATTACTCATCATTTATTTCTATAGGCCATAATTCAACAAACTGCATAAGCGTGTGCTCAGCTTCAGGCACCCAGATGGCTTGTTTGAAAGTATATGGTAGCTCCTGACCCAGGCCATCAACTTACTGTGTATTTAAATGAAGGAAAAATACCTAGTTGTGTTTTCAGTTTAAATTCTAAACAATGACCTCTTGGAACAAAAGTCTGGACTCTGCTTTTAGGCAGGTGAGGTGAAATTGCAGTTCTACTGCAGTCTGTACGGTATTTTTTCTTTCTACTGATCAAAAATGTCACCCAGAAAACTGTGATTATTGATATATTCTTATGCTGCAAAACCCTGTAATCTAAAGATGTTTTCAATATTTAGCAGAAGTAAAAGTAGAATAGAAGTTAAAACATTATCACTAGTAGTTACTCTTAGACACTTAATATATGACCTGACCTACTGACAACACTTTTCTGATATTATTGACATTTGTTTAACCTATAACATTAATTCTTTGTAGCTCAATAAATCTGAGTATCTTCCCCCTGTATCATCAAGAGACTGGCACTGACAAAGAAAGTCAATCTGCGGCCCACACACAAATAATAGCTTTCCATTACGTTTGCCATTTCACCTGAATAATTCCTGATAATCATGAATAATGATGTTATTTGACATTCTAATGATATCATGCTGTGCAACTTAAATCCATCAGTCACTGTCAGGAAGGTCAAATATTTGTATTCCATTACATTATGCAGAGTTCATTAAACAGTTAAATGACATTATACACCTTAATTATACTTCCAAATGAAACTAGCACATATCATTTAGATTTTAGAGTCTATGTGATGCATCTCCATTTAAAAGGATCATGATTTTGAATATTCATTTGTGACAATGAAATATATTGAAAGTTCAAACAATAGTTTTTCAGCTCTATCAAATCCTGATGTAAATATGAGTTTACTTGATACACCTAAACACAATGTTCTTCACAGCCTAAGAAAGTTTATCATATTTTCTACTGTGTTACTATGGGTTACTTCTTAGTGATCCTAACAAGGGCTCAAATACAGAGCCATAACTGATACAGGAAGCTGATTATTGACTAGAGCTATCTGTACACAAGATAAGAATATAATGTTTATGTAAGAAAACAGGTAGGAAAAAAGAAGAGAAATTTTGTTGTCAGCAATATTTTCTTCTTCTTGAAAGCAATGATTTAAAGTATATCTCAATACAACTCAAAACCTGCTGTGGTGGATGAAAACCATCATAAGAAAAAAGAAAGAAGCATATTCAACGGTGGCATTAAGAGAGTGCTATTTTATTAATACCTAATATTCAAAAACATTAAGCTCACCCCAGGTTATCAGTGTAAATATTTACTAACAATCTACTATGGCAAGTAATCTAAAAGACTTGTTTTGCATGGATACGGCCTTTTTTTTTCCCCTCTCATCAAACCCGTTTTCCTTGACAAGAAAAAGAAAAACAATAAGGGGTTCTAAGACGTTCATTAAGTAGCCATCAAAAGCTCTATATTGATTTAAGTAGACTTTTTAAGAAATCACAGCCTTTGTGATTGTACTGAGCATCTCCACTCAACCACAGTCTTCTAAATGAGACACACACAGTAGACAGAGAAATGGAAAGATTAATACAAAGAAAAATATGTTTAAAATCCACAAGAAGTACAAGTAGGGACAAGACCTTTGTTAGATTAATGTCGTTTACCAGCTTACAAAAAGCTTATTAAAATGCAACTTTCCTCTTAGCTACAAATTGGCTGCTTCCTAAACAAGTCTTTGAGTCTAATATTAATAGACCAAACCTACCTTTTTATCAGATTCTGTTTAATTTATTACCGTATTTTATGTATTGGAAAAGGAGCAAATTCGTTAGATTACAGCAGACACTAGGTGCATTCTTCAGTTCTTTATCTAGCTTGAACCACTGATGAGCAATGTGATTTTAAGCAATCAAAATCAACTCAGTCGTGTATGAAACTGGAGGAAAAGTAATCAAACACTACAGGAAAAAAGGATATCCTCTCCTCCACTCAGAACTTGCTACAGGGCATTCACAAGCTAAGTTTGATGACTTCGTGGGTAGAAATCAGATTTGAAAGGTCACTTCAAAAAAGCAATTAATGCTTGCTTATTCTTAAAAAATTATTTTGCTTGAATCATAAATTTAGCAAAATTTCAAGAATTCTCTTGAGCATGACTTCAGTAAATAATGTTTCCTTCTCCATATTAGCTTAGCCTCACTTATAGAGCAATGCATGGACGTTGGCACCTCTAATTTACAGAAATACAGTTGAAACAACCAAACCAATACAGTTTGGGAGAATAAATTCAGACATGTTAATTGGGTTAAAAACTGCTGTCATATAGACCTAGACAATTTAAAGAGTTTATTTAAGTTTAATTATTTTTCTTTCACTACGCTATCTTTCTTTGCTTTCTGAAGAACTGGGAAAAAAATATTGCTTTCCTTCAGATTACCTGTTCTTTCACTGTTCTAAAACTCTGATAGCTGCCAAAAGGTATTAGAGGGAACTGGGAAATAAACAATAACAGCCTTCCAGTTTTGGAGTTATTCCTTACTGTTTCTACGGCTTCAGTAAAAGACATGTTTAAGTTATTGGAAAGTACTTCCAAATGTCCATTACTTAGGGGATTTCTATACTCTGAAGTGAGCTGAGCTACACTGTCATCTGCAGAATCAAACCCAATTAATTACTATTCGACTTTCTTTTGTCAATGCCAAACACACCATCACATCCTTATTACCAAATACTGCACAGTGGTGAGGGCCGGGCCTTGGGCATCAGTTTCTAACAAAATAGACTCAAGGCACTAGAGTCCACAAATCTCGCTAAAGAAAATGGCACACAATGTTACATCCTCAGTATTCAGTGTGCCTAGCACGACTAATTGCAAGGAGCATTATGGAAAGATGACTGCTTTTTTTTATTATGGGATGGATATTTTAAACTTATTTTTCAACTGAATCTGCGTAGAAAGTTTTAGAGTTAAATTAAGCCTCAACAATATAAAAAGGAAAAACATTTTAAGGCTAACATTTTTACATCAAGAGGCACAAAACAACTAATATCATAAGATGAAACATGCCTCTGAAATCAGTCTTAAACTTTGCTAATTGGGCAAATTGAATTGCTTTCAATATATGCAGTACACTTATGCTTCCCTTTACTTAACAAACAAAATACAGACAATCCAGTAGTAACTAAAGGTAATGATATTTAATTACTCAGTGTGAATGGCAGTTTTTCAAGGTTTATCACTGTGTGGCATGTATTATATGTTTATATTAAAACTAATTTTGAAAGTTTTCCGTTTCATTATTATACTGAACAAAGCAGGACTGTCATGAAATATAATTAGGAAGTCACAAAGGACCTTCTTAAACAGATATTCAGAATTCTGTGGCTCTGACAGCAGAGGCTTTGCAGAGTGCAGCAGCTCAACTGACAATGAACAAAAATTAGATTCAAGATTTGGAATAACATTAGGTTTATATGAGACTGCTGGCTTTCACTACATTCCACAATACTATGGGACAAGGAACCCAGGAGGAACCTCCTGAGCCCTACAACAGGAGGACAGTCAAACGTCCACTGTCTCTCATGAGAAAAACACAACACATTATTATACCTCTACATTGTTTCTCTTCCTTTTCTGTCCAGTATTTGTACTGGCATTTTGAGTTTTTAAATTAAGCACTTTTAAATACATGTTTTTAAAGGTCACATGTTCCCAAATATCTGGATTCCAACTGGAAAATATTCTCAAATTCCTTAGGTTTAAGAGTATCTTACTCTTAAGCAATCTTCTACTCTTCTTTGTGTGTAGAAATGGGCAACAATCTGTGACTACTGACCAACGGGTACAGCGTAAAGAGTAACAAGAATACACATCTTGCTTAAAGAAGGACAAATAGTGATGATCTTGAAGTTAATGAAACTGCCCTCTCCCGATCTGCAAGTGGAAACAGTTATCCCAGGACTCACTCATCATAATCTCAGCAATGGCTTTGAAAATCTAAGCCACCAAACATACATAGCTTAAAAAGCCTTAACTATAATTTTAAACAACCACATGAATTAAAAACGTAATTAGATTAGTTAAGTCATTATTTTTCTCCTCAAACCTGCAGGGATAAGGAACATAGGAGGTCTCTATGACAACTGAGAATTACATCATCTCCTCGCAAAATCACCAATTCAGTGAAGAGATTTTAAAAGTAAGCATGTATCCTTAAGTTGTGCGGTAAATGGGTACAACAAACACTTGAGATCTGCAACAGTTGACAATTTTTCTTGCAAAGACTAAAAAGTTTCGAAAGGGAAGGGGAAATAATGAGATGGAAGATAGCTATTGCTGCTGAATCCTCTGACAGATCAGAGGACAATCCTGATTCAACTTGCAGTATTTAAAAAGACAAATAGAGCATCTCACTGTGCCTTTTCAATCATGATAGAACACCATCATCAAATCACATGATCTTCTTTACTCTGGTATCTTGTAGGCAATCTAAAACAATCCCCTATGGACAACACTTTAGCTGAGGGACAAAGTTAAATTCATTCAGGTGCCATAAATGTGATGGTTAAAGATCAAGGAGGATCTGAGAAAATACTCAAAGCTGGACTGCACATCATTGCCTTTCCCCTGATCTGCCCCCCCACACTTTGGGAAAATGGAGGAACATCACAAAAGCAGTAGTTTTTTGGAATATATAGGCACAACAGCAATCCAACCATTGCACATAAGGGGCCCTTGCACTTCTGCTGGTTGGTTAAAATACTATTTTTTTTCTGTTTCATTTAGCAGTGCCAGACTCTTTGTATCCATTTCATATCAAAATACTCATTATTATGTTATTTAATTTAGGAGGATCAAACCCCATTACGTTTCCAAATACATCCTACACATAATTCTTCCGGTTCTGAACTAAGGCAGCTACATAAGTATCATCCATTTGATTTGCACACAAAACCTCCCCGAGTTTTAGCAGTCAGTTTTACAGACTATTCTCTACTCTACAAGCACTGTAGCATATATGAATGAGCAGATAAACCCATGGGCTTCTAAGAGACCAATGAATGTTAAAAAAAATACGGTCATCAACTAGAATAAACAATCCACACTACATATCAGGGTTAGACTAAAACAAACAATGCTGCTGTGAATGCCATATAAATGGATCAGATTTTTCTTGTTTAAGGATGAATAAAGCCTGACCTGGACTCTCACTAGAGGTTTGGCTTAAGTATATCATTCACATATATAGAGAAAAAAAACAATCTCATCTTAATGTCTCGCGTTCCCATAGTTTAAAACTGGGTCAAACAAGTTTAAGATTCGTATATAAAGATGTAATAAATGTTATAAAAACAATCATCACAAGAGAGAACTTTACATGCAGGTGAAGGAGAACAGCATAAAAATACATATCTACACACAGTGCTACAGCCCCTCGCTCCTTACATAAAACTCATTATTTCCATGCAAGGCATCTTCAAAGGCTAACCTGAGCCTGATATGCTTTCTGACAAACACAGCCTAATTTGTTCTTTCTATGGTGCTCCAGTTTGGATAAGATCTGCACCAACTCCATTATTGTTAACGACTATAATGGAACTAAAACATTTCCTCCAACTTTTAACTGTGTAAAAATCAAAAAGATTAAGCAATAGAGGACTAGTTGATCTATCTGATAAAAATCAAGCTAGATGTTATAAGCATTAAGAAAAGCAGTTCATCTTAGTTCAAAATTCTCTCCCATTTTTCTCTTTCAACTGAATACATAAATGCTATTGTAAGCTGTTTCTTCGGTTTTGCTTTCTGCAAACATCCGATTGCATCGGATCCTTTCAGTTAATACCTAACCTTCATGTAAGAAGTATGTTTCTTCACGTTTAAAAAAGATGATTCAATACCCTGTGGTATTTGTAAGTTATAATCAATATTAAATGCATTGCATTTTATTTTGTTAAGGAAATGGAGAGGAAAAGGGGATACCTTCACTGTTTGCTAAGCTAAAATAACCTCAGCAAATATTATGCTAAGCCATCAGTGTTCTATTAATGTTGCTGCTTTCAGATTAAGATATAAGTAGAATTATACAACTCCTCAATAAGTAGAATTATACAACTCCACAACATTTTTGTGATGAACTTTCTCCAGGTCAAAATTCAGAATTTTTTTTGAAAGACAAGCAAGTATAACTTATTTTATTAATATTGATAGGGTCATAGTAGGGAAACATTAATTGAGCAGAGATGTCATTAGCATCCTTCCACATGACTAGATACTAATTAGGTAGTTTTGGAAGTTTCTTACAATAGTCTACTAGTTCCTCTACAACTCGGTGAACTCAGTGTAAGCAGCCATGTCTGAAGTCTCTCACCAAATTTTTTTAAAGAGCATCATTTGAAAAATACATTGATCCTATTTCGAAGTGATTATAAAATTTCTGTTCCCAACATGCAATTCACAGAAGTTACATTAAGTGTTTAGACTTAAATACAATCAATAATATGTAAGTTAAGCAGAATTTTAACAAATTCTAAATTAGCTATTAACAGACAGCAATAGAGTAACTTCATGTTCCCTTTCAAGCTCCTGGCAGGAATATCAAATTGCAGGTTAATAAAGCTGCTTTATTTGTAATTCTCCACTACTATTTTCAAAGTTAAATGATACCTCTTCAAAAATAAGACCCACCTCTTCTTTAAAAGGTTATCCAATTATCTTGACTTCACATCCTAATGCACATCTTTTCCTTCCTTCTTCTAGCAATCTTTCTTCTAAAGAAGGTGAGATTTCATTTTTAAGACTTGAGAATAGCAAAAAATGGCTCATTGTTGTCCCCCCAACAGTCCACAAAATTCAGTCAGTGAGAGGAAAAGAAATGAATTATTCTGATTTCCTCCATGTCAACCCACAGATCCCATCATTATGATTCCTCCATGAAGATAATAGCTTCTTATTAACCTTAAAGAGAAGACTGATCTTGATTTCAAAGTACCAAATAATAACAAACGCTCCTTAACTCCAGCAATTTGTTTCAATCACTAAGTTACTCTCAATATAAAAAAAAAAAAAAATTAAAAAAAAAATCACTGCTTATAGTTCATGTATCTCCAATTTCAAATTTATGGCTACAGCTCTTATTAATGCTTTTGTTAGTCTTTTATTCCTGGAAGTTTTGTTCCCATATAGGCAGGTATGATCAAGTCATTTTTCAACTTTCTCTGGCAAAATCTTACAGGCTGGCAACTTTTTATATTCCTGTAAAGTTATCACAAGTCTCACTATACTTTGAGCTCTTAAATCTTCTGAAATCAAGACACTGTATGAACTTACTCCCACCTGCCCCTCCCCAAAAAAGAAGAGAAAAATAAGTGTGCTGTAAAAGAAGCTGTATAACTGTATAAACACCACCCAGATGCACCTGAAAGGTCAAAAGTAAGAAGGCAAATACAAACCTATTTTCTTCTCCCCTTTCTCTATGACTCCCTTCTTTCTCTTGCTCCCCAAAATACACATGATTTTGAATTCAATAGTACCAACAGAAATGTAATATTTTCACAGTTGGGTTCTGGGTTTCCTCTTGGCCAAGAACGTCATTTATTTGCTGAACTATATCCTTACAACGTTTTTTCTCAGCTTTGTCCTTGGAGCATAAATGTAGTAAAGTGGACTACATACCAAATGAGATAGGTTGTATTCCACCTGAATAATCATTAATAAAACTGAGCCTAAGAAAGTGTTCCTGAAATGTGTGCTTATAATGACACAACTGCAATGCCTGAATTCTGGCAACATTAATTTCTATGGCATTATATATATATATATATATATCTATCTGTGTCATATATTCTTTCCCTGCAACCAGGCAAATTCTACCTGGGAGTGACAGAAAAAGAAATACAAAACCACACAATGACACATTTGTAAAATACATTCATAGTTTCATTTTTACATAGACATCAGAGCAAAACCTTGTATTCGGCTACATGAAGTTTATCAGACCAAATTGCATAAAACGCAGAATTTCCAAATTCACCTATTTAAACTCATAGTCATCGCACACGATTTCCAATTTTATGAAACAAACAGCAAGAGGTCATCTCAATGCATTTCCAATTATTAACTGATAAAGAGAACATATCCTGAACTAAAACTAACTGCTCTTAGGCAGCTTCTGCAGAAAGGTCACTCATTTGAATGCAGTATGATGTTAAACTGAAGAGTATCAGTAGGAGAATTTTCAACTTTTATTGTACAACATGAACATCTGCTCAAGAGAGCTCACTCTGAGAGGTGTTGAGGTTTATATGTTTTGATCAGAAACAGTAGAAGCCAGCAGGTTACAAGGAACCGCAAAAAGTAAAATACATTAGCAAATGAATAGCATACTATACACACTTGTGCAACCTTAGAAACCTAGATATGGTATGAGTGATAAAGTGAAATACATCTGTATCAATGAATTATGCACTCCATTTCCTACTGTAGCCTCATTTTACAACAAAGCCTCCATTGTCTGCGATGTTCATATCTAACTTTACACAAGACCACTTATTAAAAACATAATTTACCCAATTACCTTGCTCAGAGAAGGTGACTGACCCTCAGCTTACGCTCTGCAAAGCAATTATAGGGCCATTTGGAATTACTGCCTTTGATAGTCTCACCTGCCCATTCAAACCCATGGAAGAAAGCATTCCCTAAACAAATTAAGGAGCACAATCGAGCACCTTTGGGCACCTAGCAAAGTGGGAGATAACTGTATATGCTACCTTCCTGAGCAGGCAGTGGAGGAAAGCACACCACTGGGCATGAGTTAACTGTGCTACGGGGGTGGAAAGGAGGAAAAGAGGGAAGGAAGGACTTTGTCCTACCTAAAAAGCGACAGATGCCAGAAGGGGTGAAGCCCAAGAGAGTTGGGGCCTTGCATCTCAAAACTCAGTTATTTTGCACAGGTATCCAGAAGTCTAGTACTGCTTCAGAGTAAAGCAACTGTGTTTAAAATACTCCTTTTGTGAACAGTTTTCCTTAAGTTGCCTCTGAAGAAATTCGTATCGGTGACTCCACTCTATTCAAGATTTCTGTGTCTGCACTCACTGAGGGAATACAGTAAATTGGATTTACCCTCAAAGGACTGACATCTACACCAGGTAGTCTGAAGAGATTAGGCTATGGCATTATTTATTTCTCTGTACGCCTTGGAGAAGGTACTAGGATGACACACCACAGTGCACTACTCCTTCATTTCTGTATCTTTAGAGAGCGTTCCTGCTTATTTTCATGTACATGGCATGCCCCTTCTTCCCTTTTTCACTGTTGGAGGTTGTGCTGGTTTTGTCTGGGATAGAGTTAATTTTCTTCCTAGTAGCTAGTATGGGGCTGTGTTTTGGATTTGTGCTGAAAACAGTGTTGATACACAGGGATGTTTTAGTTATTGCTGAGCAGTACTTACACAGAGTCAAGGCCTTTTCTGCTTCTCACCCCACCCCACCAGCGAGTGGGCTGGGGGTGCACAAGAAGTTGGGAGGGGACACAGCTGGGACAGCTGACCCCAACTGACCAAAGGGTATTCCACACCATATGATGCCATGCTCAGCAATAAAGCTGTGGGAAGAAGAAGGGGGGGCATTTGGATGTACAGCATTTGTCTTCCCAAGTAACTTGCACATGATGGAGCCCTGCTTTCCTGGGAGAAGGCTAACCATCTGCCTGCCGATGGGAAGTAGTGAATGAATTTTTCATTTTGCTTTGCCTGCGCACGCAGCTTTTGCTTTACCCATTAAACTGTCTATCTCAACCCACAAGTTTTCCTTACTTTTACCCTTCCGATTCTCTCGTCCATCCCACTCTGGGGGAGTGAGCGAGCAGCTGTGTGGGGCTTAGTTGCCAACCAGGGTTAAAGTATGACAGAGGTCCTTTAAATACAAGGAGTACAAGGTGATTACTTGTAAAATTACAAAATATCTTCTTTAGATTATAATTATGGTACACCAAGGAATATTAATGTATGTTTCAACAGAAAAATACTGTATGTTAGGCCCTTCACAGCAAACATTCTAGATTCAGAAAACAGAAGAGATGACAGTTGAACATTGTATCACTAGATCTCCTCTGTGGAGCTGCAATAGGAAATTCATGTCAGATGCCTCTCAAAAATATGTACTTGAAGAAAACACATAGTTGTATTACACTGAATAGCATAAAATATGCTAGAAACAATAAGCAATAAATGAAATTTCCAATTGACTTTCCAGCAAATCTATTTTCATTACAAATGGAGATTTTGCATATATTGCATTACTTATGGTAATTGTGTGACATCTATTATGAATAACCATGTATTCCAATCATCTCTTTTAATTATATTCTGCCATAAAAGCAAGCCATGCAATACCTTGCCCAGACTCAGTTAACTGTGTGTGTGCTGCCTATCACATTCTGATGGCTATGTTGAGGACAAAAGGTCCTAGACATGCACACACTGTAATGGGAATGGCTTGTAACTGTCATCTCCTTCATTAGTCAGAAACTACTTAAAACAAAAGAATTTAAAAAAGCTGAATTTAAACCCAGTTATGTGCTGAGGAAAAAAATAATTCTTTTTATTCCTTTCTTTTATAAAGTTCATGGTAATTGGTACCTGAACGAAAAGCACACGGATATCTGCTATTGATGCAGGTACTTAAGTTTTCTGTGGTGGCAAAACTGCAATGGTAGCAAACACCCCCTTTGTATTTGTCATCTATTGTCCATTTATGGCTGTTGAGTTTGTTTGGGTTTACTGATGTGATAAAAAGGATAAAAATAGAGGTTTGTTCAATAACCACACTGATTACAAATTTGTTCCCTACTAGAGTAGAAAATAACTGCTGGACTAAAAGGATTCATTATTTATGAACAGGACTTCAAAGTTTTTTTGAACAAGAACGCCAATTATTGTGTTAAACCACAAAGGAAACACTCATTTTACCTTTTCTGAATCCCACCTCAGTCTCCCTGCCACTTTTCACACGAAAGTTTGCAACCTCTTAATTTTACTTCCTTCTACATAGCTTTGCTCCTCTGTCTTTTAAGCTTGACTTCTTCCAGCTCCTTAGGATGAGGCTTTTCTCACTAAACATTGAGCCAGGTTTCTTGCTATGCTAAAATACAAATGGGTAAGCTCTTTTTTCCAGACAATCTCTGCCACCCCAATGACAGGCATCTCAAAGTAAATTCACTTAAATCAGTTACTATGAAACTATACCTGTAAGTTGATGTGAAAATGCTCACACGCTTTGCAAACTGTTAATGAGGGTAAACACAACAAAATGGGAGGCCACAACTAACCTAAACACACAGTGAAATAATTTTAAATATGAATGTAAGTTTAATTAAAAATATTTTCAACCTCCAAATAATAAGCTGCTTTCATATAAAACAGGGTCTCAACAATTATATCATAAAAATAAAAATCACAGCATTGGGAAGACAGTAGGCAGCTTCCACGAAATTTGATCTTCCATAGCAATCATCAGCCAATTGATCTAAAATTTAGATGTTTTACATTTTTTCATGATGACAAGAAGGGGCTTTCCAAATTGGTCTTTACTTTATGGGCATGGTGTAAGTATGCAGAACAAGTACCACAATGGTGGGACTCACAGGATAGGTTTCAAAAATTCTTCTGCATGTCCTTAGAGCTTATAAGGACAAGCAGTTCCACTTTTAGAGGACATACACACCTTCAGAACTGTACAGTGAGTGCCCCTGAAACACACAAAGCAGTAGAGAGGTTCATGCATAATGTGGTTTTCTTTAAGTCATTTATAAATACCAAACAACAATGATGAAGAACAGGTAAATAAAAGGGATTAGACCAAAATGGAATTGGAATTTTTTTAGCTGGATTGCAGCATATGTTAGCAATGCAGCCAAGAAATTTAATTGCACGGGTCCAACACATTATAACACACTGGTTACAAGCCCATTTTTCAGAGATCTTATTACTCTCCATGCAGCGAGGTTTGAAGGTCAGTTGAACACATCACTAGTAAGAGACTGCTCATCTCTCCATGGCATTTGGTAAGATGCACCAGGCTCGAACCTAGGAGCTACTGCCTCTCCCAGATGTGGCCTTAAAACAGCTTTTTTAATACCTCTT